>NC_090034.1:98413499-98713499 GCF_037176765.1 Anolis sagrei
AGTGTTCACATTTGGGCATATTGAGTATTCGTGTAGAGTTTGGTCCAGATCCATCATTGTTTGATTCCACAGTGCTCTCTGGATGTAGGTGGACTACAACTCCAAAACCAAAGGACACTGCCCACCAAACCCTTCCAGCATTTTCTGTTGGTCAAGTTTGGTTCAATTCCATCGTTGGTGGGGTTCAGAATGCTCTTTGATTGTAGGCAGGGGCGGCTCAACCCATTACGCAAAGTAAGCATTTGCAGTATAGTTGATTTTGCCTAGGGGCGTCTTGAGGCGCTCTTGGGGGAAAATAGACCTTCACATATGCAAGTTGTAGTTACTGGGATGTATAGTTCACCTACAATCAAAGAGCATTCTGAACTCCACCAATGATGGAATTGAACCAAATATGGCACACAGAACTCCCACGACGAACAGAAAATATATTTCAGTGATTGGTTGGGGGGGACGGGGACCAAAATACTGTTTGCTTACCATTGAAAAATTACCTAGGGCCGCCTCTGATTATAGGTGAACTATAAACCTCAGCAACTACAACTCCCAAATGACAAAATCAATTTTTTTGAGTGAAGGACATACATTGGGTTGTTAGGTGTCTTGTGTCCAAATTTGGTGTCAATTCGTCCAGTGGTTTTTGAGTTCTGTTAATCCCACAAACTAACTTTACGTATTTATTTATACAGATTTATATTCCGCCCTTCTCACCCCGAAGGGGACTCAGGGCAGAGCACAGCATATACACGGCAAACATTCAATGCCGGGACACAAATTCACATACAATACACAAACATTAAAAAAAAATTATCAAAATGTTAAAACACACCATTTAAAATCGTCCTAGTCATCCACATCAAATCTAGTATTTTGGCCTGGTCATCTTTCCTATTGCCGCTTCATTGCCCTGTCCCGAAAGCTTGGTCCCACAGCCAAGTTTTGACCATCTTTCTAAAGGACAGGAGGGAGGGGGCTGACCTGATCTCACCAGGAAGGGAGTTTCATAGCCAGGGAGCAATCACCGAGAAGGCCCTGTCTCTCGTCCCCACCAATCGTGCCTGTGACAATGGCGGGGCGGAAAGCATGGCTTCCCCGGAGGATCTTAATTTCCACGATGGTTCATAGGGGAAGATGCGTTCGGACAGGTAATTTGGGCCGGGGCCCTTTGGGGCTTTATAGGCCAAAGCCAGCACATTGAATTGTGCCTGGTAGCAAACAGGCAGCCAGTAGAGCTAGCGTAACACGGGAGTTGTATGCTCCCTGTATGCCGCCCCAGTTATTAACCTGGCTGCCTCTCGTTGGACTATTTGAAGCTTCCGAGCGGTCTTCAAAGGCAACCCCACGTAGAGTGTGTTGCAGTAGTCTATTCTAGATGTAACGAGAGGGTGGACCACGGTGGCCAAGTCTGACTTCCCAAGGTACGGGTGCAGCTTGCTCACAAGTTTTAATTGTGCGAATGCTCCTCTGGCCACCACTGCAACCTGGGATTCCAGGCTCAGTGATGAATCCAAGAGAACCCCCAAGCTGCGAACCTGTGCCTTCAAGGGGAGTGTGACTCCGTCCAGCACATGTTGCGACCCTATACCCTGTTCGGCCTTGAGACTGACCAGGAGGACCTCTGTTCTGTCTGGATTCAACTTCAATTTCCTTGCCCTCATCCAGACTAGTAAGTAAAACTTTATTTCTGCCCCACCCAATCTCCCCAAGGGGGTGCAAGGTTTCTCACAACATAAAAAGGCAAATTTTCAATGCCATAAATAATACATTAAACAAATTCATATACACAATACAATACAACACAACAACAACAACAACAACAGTCCCTCTTTGGAGGTTGAGAAGGACGAGGTAGAAATGTTCTAAATATTTATTTATATATAAGGAGCCCCGGGGACTCGGTGGGTTAAATCCTTGTGCCGACAGTACTGAAGACCGACAGGTCGCAGGTTTGAATCTGGGGAGAGTGTGGATGAGCTCCCTCTGTCAGCTCCAGCTCCTCATGCAGGGGCATGAGAGAAGCTTCTCACAAGGTTGGCAAAAACATCTGGGCATCGCCTGGGCAACGTCCTTGCAGGCGGCCAATTCTCTCACACCAGAAGCGACTTGCAGTTTCGCAAGTGTCTCCTGACATGAAAAAAAAATTATATATTCATCATGTTAGGAGCAAACCAAACAGTTGTATTGCATTAAATGTTCTAAATAAATAAATAACAGTAGTAATACTTCAAATTTCAACAGAAAGGAGGAAACCATAAAAATAAACAAAATCTGGCCACCAGTATTTTAAAAAACTCTAAAATCAGGACTGTAAACGAAGAACAGCACTCTGAAAACAGGAGAATTCCAGACATGAAACAATCGGGGCCAGCTAACACCTCTCAACAAAGGATTCCCCCAGGCAGGATTCAGCCGGACTTTGAAGCTGCAAGGCTTTGCAGGATTAATTGCAACATTCACACTTGCCTCCAACAGACAAGAGTTCTTTCTCCCCCCCCTAGACCTTCCACAGATGTATAAACTTCCCTTGCTTAGTTTCCAAAATACCTCACAACCTCTGAGGATGCCCGCCATAGATGTGGGTGAAATGTCAGGAGAGAATGCTTCTGGAACATCACCATACACCCTGGAAAAGTCACAGCAACCTAACAATACTTTATTTGCAACCCGCACTATCTCCTCAGAGGGATTCAGGGCGGATTCCAGAAAAAAAGGGGAAACTTTCAGTGCCAAAGTGAGCAACAAAACAAATCAAACAACAAACAAATAGCATCAATATAAACTTAAAAACTTAAATGCCAACCAAATAATAGTTTAAAACACATAAAGCTCACCATACACATTTGCATCAAAAGGATCTAAATAAATTAAGGTACAATTAAAAGTGTGAAATAATGTGTGATGTGATTTAAATTAGTGTGATGATGATATGCAACAGCCAAACTGTGCCAAAGTGCATTTCCAAACGAGGATGTATTAAATCAGTGGTTCTCAACGTGTGGGTCCCCAGAAGTTTTGGCCTTCAACTCCCAGAAATCCTAACAGCTAGTAAACTGGCTGGGATTTCTGGGAATTTTAGGCCAAAACACCTGGGGACCCACACGTTGAGAACCACTGTATTAAGTTGTTCGAATCCTCCTCCATAAGCTAAAGTGCAGCAATGAGTCTTTAAAAGCTTTTTAAAGGAGAGGAGGGAGTGGGCCATTTTTACTTCTTTGGGGAGGGAGTTCCAGAGGTAGAGGGCAATCACGGAGAAGCCCCCCCCCCCTCTTGTCCCCACCAACTGTGCAAATTATACAAATCATATGAGAAACAATAATAAGTTAAAACAATATAAATAAAAAACAATCGTTAAAAGCCATTTGCATATTACAGGTTTTTATTTGCTTACTAAAGGAGGATAGTGATGGGGCCATTCTGATCTCCTTCAGGGGGTAATTCCAGAGGTGGGGGGCAATTGCAGAGAAGGCCCTCTCTCGTCCGCACCAACCAAGTTTGATACAGGAATAATAATAATAATAATAATAATAGCAACAACATTTTATTTATATTCCGCCCTTCTCACCTCGAAGGGGACTCAGGGCGGATCACAGTACACATAACACAGCAAACATTCAGTGCCATTTTGTATAGACAATACACAAACAGAACAGAAGGAGGTGCCATGGAAGGTTGAGCTTGAGTTCAGGGGGTGCTGTTGCTCTATCCTCTATGACGAAGAGCCATCAGGACTTCCTCCTTCCTTTTGGTCATCCAGCATTCTCTGATCTTCCTTCTTTATGGCGTCATAAAACACCTTGCTTTTTTTTGCGGTACCTAATTTTTCTAATCACAGCTAAAGCTGTTTTTAAATTGCTTAGGTAAACAATGAGCTAGGGCTGACAGTTGGCTGCTCATGCCATCCCAGGGCTTCGAACTTGCAACATTTTGGTTGATAGATCTTATAATTGCTGATGATTTACCAGCTGTGCTAAACCTCCGGGTAGGACCGTGAAGAGGACCTCTTAATGAGCTCAGTGTCTGAGCAGGTTCATATGAGGAGATGCGTTTGGTTAGATAGTCTGGACCCAAACCATTTAGTGCTTTAAAGGTAATAACCAGCACATTAAATTTCACCCAGTAGCAGAATGGAGGCCAGCAGAGCTGCCATAGCATGCTAATTGTTCTCTCCCTGTGCAGTGCTCCTGTTAGTAATCTGGCTGCTGACCTCTGGACCAGATGAAGCTTCCAAGCACTCTTTACAGCAGGCATGGGCAAACTTGGGCCCTCCTAGTGTTTTAGACTTCAACTCCCACAATTCCTAACAGGCTGGGAACTAGAGTGCGAGCCTTCCTTCATGGTGGCTGCCCCTTAACTCTGGAACTCCCTGCCCAGGAAAGCCGGAATAGCCCCCTTCCAGCTGTCCTTCCTGCGGCTGGCTAAAACCTTTCTATTCAGGCGAGCTTTTAAAGATGAAGATTTTTAAAATCATCAGGGGTGCTGTGATTTTGTATGCTTTTAAATGTTTAATACTGTTTTAATATTTGTATATTTTAATTTGTATTGCTGTGCTTTTAGTTGTGAGCCACTTTGTGTCTCCGTATAGAGAGAAAAAGCAGGAAATAAACATAAACATAATAATAATAATAATAATAATAACAATTACAATAACACGATATGAGGATTTAAAGAACTGCAAAAACTCTGGCACAAGCTAGTAAAGGTGGTCCCAGTGGTGATTGGCACACTGGGTGCAGTGCCTAAAGACCTTGGCCTGCACTTAAACACAATCGGCACTGACAAAATTACCATCTGCCAGCTGCAGAAGGCCACCTTACTGGGATCTGCACGTATTATTTGTCAATACATCACACAGTCCTAGACACTTGGGAAGTGTCCGACATTTGATCTAATTCAACAGCCAGCAGAGTGTCTGCTGTGGACTCATCTTGTTGTGTTTCAAATAATAATATAATAATATGTTTATGTATATATGCGTTTTTGTGTCTATATAGAGGGGGCAGAGAGAGTGTATTGGGTAGCATGGGGAAAGGTTAACACCCAGAGCCATTTAAGGGCAGTAAAGTACTACACTTAGGCAATAAAAAGCACAAATACAGGATGGGTGACACCTGGCTTGAAAATGAAACACATGAAAGTACTTTCGGATTCTTAGTAGACTACAAGCTGAACACGAGACAGCAGTGTGACGCAGCAGTTTAAAAAGCCAATGCGATTTTAGACTGCATCAGTAGGAGTACAGGCAGTCCCCAAGTTATGAACAAGATAGGTTTTGTATGTTTGTTCTTAAGTTGAATTTGTATGCAAATCTGAACAGGTACATTTTTAAGTTAACTCCAGTCAAAAAATAGTGTTTGTTTTGCTGATGGGTTCCCCTGTCCAGAAGATTTTGCCTCACTTTCTGTTCCTGTGTTAATTAGATTTTGAACAATGTGGCTTGTTGTTGAAACAAGGATTAGTGATAAAACTCCTGTGGTGACACCTTTTCCTCATGATAATAACTTTTCAAGAGTGAATATCCCTTCCGAGGGGTAGATTTCTCTCACTTTCTGTTGTCTCACCCCCGTTCTTAACTAGGAGTCATTTGTAAGTTGCATGTTTGTAACTTGGGGAGTGCCTGTATTTTAAAAGCAACTGGGAAATGGGGACGGCAGAGGATGAATCAGGACATTTGCCACAAAGGTCCCAAAGCAGGTGGGAGGAATGTTATATGAGTCTGTCTAAAGCTGGAGTGTGTTTGTTTTTGTTTTTCCCACATTGTGCCTAGTAAACACAATTCAGCTTTGGTTTCTTTCAACCTCAGACATGTAAACATGAATATACCCGCAGGGCACAGCTGGAATGTGTTTGGTATTTGTGGTCTTTGAGGGGCCTGCTTTCCTCTCCCCTTTCTGTTCCTCTTCCCTAAATTCTAATCTCTAGAGCAGTGGTCCTCAAACTAATGCTGGCCCTCCAAGGTCATTTGCCCAGCCCTTGCACAGGGTCAACCTAAGTTTGAAACGACTTGCAAGCACACAATAACAACAATCCTATCTCATCAGCCAAAAGCAGGCCCACACTTCCCATTGAAATACTAATAAGTTTATATTTGTTAAAATTGTTCTTCGTTTTAATTATTGTATTGTTTTTAGGTGGGGTTTTTTTTTGCACTGCAAATAAGATATGTGTAGTGTACATAGGAATTCATTCATGCTTTTTTCAAATTATAATCCGGCCCTCCAACAGTTTGAGGGATTGTGACCTGGCCCTCTGTTTAAAAAGTTTGAGGACCCCTGCTCTAGAGCAGTTGTTCTCAACCTGGGTCCCCAGATGTTTTTGGCCTACAACTCCCAGAAATCCCAGCCAGTTTACCAGCTGTTAGGATTTCTGGGAGTTGTAGGCCAAAAACATCTGGGGACCCAGGTTGAGAACCACTGCTCTAGAGCATCAGAAAACATACAGTGATATCCTTTCAAATACTTAAACAAGGCTATTGAGTCCCCTCTCAACCTCCTTTCCCCCAAGCTAAACATCCACCCTCAAATCCCTAAGCCATCCCTCATAGGGCTTCATTTCCAAACCTTTGATTATTTTGGTTGCCTTCCATCTTGTCCATCCCCTTTTTGAATTGTGGGTTCTCACAGTGGGCTGCAGTGTTGTTCCAGGGGAGGTGTGAGCAAGTAGAATAGATTGATACCATGGCTTCCCGTGATTTTGGCACTATATAGGGAGTGAGACAAAAGGAAGTGTGGGAAATCCACTTTAAAATGTACCTGTTCTGACTTGCATACAAATTCAACTTAAGAACAAACCTACAGGACCTATCTTGTTCGTTACTTGGGAATTACCTGTTCTCCTATTGATACATCCTAAAATTGCATTGGCTTTTTAAGCTGCTACATCTACTCTCTTGGCTCAGGTTCAACTTGTGGTCTACTAAGACTACTAAATTCTACTAAACTCCATGGGAGACTCCTGATGTGAGGATTTGAATCTGGAAGCCCATCTTGTGTAACCTTTTAGCCAGTATATAATGTCCCTCATGCCTGTGCCAAATAGCTGAAAAGTCTCGTCATGCAGATAGGCTCAACCCAACCATAGTGGGTCTCAATCTTGAAATAAAGTGTGGTATAATACATATAAATGAATCAGGTGGTAGAAGGCTTTTGGTACTTGATCAGGTGCAGTTGTTTGGCAGATGGACTGTGTGAATGGGTTCTGGCCAAGTATGGACATTCAACCCAGATTTCTCTCCATTTTAGTTCTTATGCCGCTTACATTATGAAGCACCAGCTAGAATACTTTATCTTCTGCAGTGGCACATGGTATTGGTCCAGCCTTCTAATCCTTTTAAGTACATTTTTTCATCCTTCCTCAGCACTTGGTTTCTTCTTTTGCTTTCTTGGTTACTTATTATGTCTCTATCTCCATTTAGGACAACATTTGGCCCTCCAAATGTTAGTGGATTGTGACTTCTTTAACCACGACTACATTGCTTAGAGCTGATAGAAGTCATAGTCCAGTCTCTGGAAGGCCACAGACTGCCCACCTCTGATTCTTAGGTGCGTGCACAAGGGTCAGCCTCTTGTTCATTTTTCAGTCCTCCGGCTTCTCAACAGCCTCCCAAGCAAATTGCTTCTACCTTTCTCTCTAATTAAAGAAAGGAGACATTCTGGTTATTCTGCCAGTTGCTACCTCACTTGTATGTCAGTGTCCATGTCTCCTTTAGTTCCAACCCTTTCTTGGACAGCATATTTTTTTTTCCTTTCAAATTTAGTCTGTTCTTACTCCCCCCTTTCATATTGCCATAATGGCAACTTAACCTTTAATAATAAAAAATATAATTTTACACTTTTGTTGTTATTTATATTTTGCATCAGGAGCGACTTGAGAGGCTGACTGCAAGTCACTTCTAGTGTTAGAGAATTGGCCGTCTGCAAGGACGTTGCCCAGGGGATGCCCGGATGTTTCGATGTTTTACCATCCTTTTGGAAGGTTTCTCTCATGGGTAGCTGGAGCTGACAGAGAGAGCTCATCCGCACTCCCCCTGGATTTGAACCTGTGACCTATTGGTCTTCAGTCCTGCCGGCACAAGGGTTTAACCCACTGCATCACCAGGAGTTTCTACCATTTTACACTGATTCACTTGTCATCTTTGTTAAAGCAGTGGTTCCCAACCTTTGGTCCTCCACATGTTTTGGTGTTCAGCTCCCACATTCCTAACAGCTGGTCAACTGGCTGGGCTTTCTGGGAGTTGAAGTCCAAAACATCTGGAGGACCAAAAGTTGGGGAGCACTGGGTTAAAGGGATCCCTGGCATTTTTGTCAACACTGTGTTCTTTAGGTTTCCTGTGAAATTGCTGGTTTTCTTTTCTTCTCCATCTGGGGAATTGGAGTTTAGTTGCCCTGCTGTAGGGGACTGTTTATTTCCACACTCCCTATCCACCCACATGACATTTCTCCTTTGGGCCTTCCCATTCTGTCACTTTTCCAACGTTTTAAAAATACCTTTCTTTACAGTACTTTTTAACCTGTCAGATCAGTGTTTCTCAACCTTCCTAATGTCGCGACCCCTTAATACAGTTCCTCATGTTGTGGTGACCCCCAACCATAATATTACTGTTGTTGCTGCTTCATAACTGTCATTTTGCTCCTGTAATGAATCATTATGTAAATATCTGATATGCAGGATGTATTTTCATTCACTGGACCAAATATGGCACAAACACCTGAAATGCTCCAATTTGAATACTGGCGTTGTGGGGGGTTAATTTTGTCATTTGGGAGTTGTAGTTGTTGGCATTTATAGTTCACCTACAATCAAAGAGCCTTCTGAACTCCACCAACGATGGCATTGAACCAAACCTGGCACACAGAACTCTGATGACCAACAGAAAACACTAGAAGGGTTTGGTGGGCATTGACCTTGCGTTCTGGAGTTGTAGTTCACCTACATCCAGAATGCATTGTAGATTCAAATAATGATGAATTTGGACCAAACTTGGTACAAATACTCAATATGCCCAAATGTGAACCCTGGTGGAGTTTGGGTGAAAATAGACCTTGACATTTGGGAGTTGTCGTTGCTGGGATTTATAGTTCACCTACAATGAAAGAGCATTCTGAACCCAACCAACGATAGAATTGGGCCAAATTTCCCACACAGAACCCCCATGACCAACAGAAAATATTGTGTTTTCTGGTGGTCTTTGGCAACCCCTCTGCCACCCCCTCGCGACCCACCCAGAGGTCCCGACCCCCAGGTTGAGAAACGCTGTGTCAGATGAATGTTTTCCCTTTACTCTCCATTCAATATTCTGCAAGTTCTCTGTCCCAGGTTTCTGTGGGAACACAGCCTAGTTGGCATTATATTGTCGAAGGCTTTCATGGCCGGAATCACTGGGTTGTTGTGAGTTTTCCAGGCTGTATGGTCATGTTCCAGAAGCCTTCTCTCATGACTTTTCGCCTGCATCTGTGGCAGGCATCCTCAGAGGTCGTGAGGAGCGTTGGAAACTAGGAAAATGGGGTTTATATCTCTGTGGAAAGTCCAGGGTGGGAGAAAGAACTTTTGTCTGTTCGAAGTAATTGCTCTCTCCTTGCCAGTTTTCTTTGGAGCCTGGAAATCTCGCTCACAACCTGCCTCACAAAATGTGACTTATTCTAAGGGACAACAATGCTTTTTGGCTACACAGTCTAGATCAGATAGCCTGTTTTTGCTGGTTGTAATCTTTTTCAGAGTCGGTTATTCTTATGCTATGCGGAGGGAGCGTTCCTGTGCTGTGAGAAAAAGCATAATTAAAATCTGCTATCACCCAGAGAACTCACCCATAGGGGATACTTCCTGTCATTTCTTTGCATGATTCATTGCTTTTGCCCTGATATACTTTCATTTATCTTCTGCTGGAGAGGACATCTCTGTCCTGCCTCTGCATTCTGTTTGACTGGATTGGTTTCAGGGATGCAGGAGAGGAAGTTGTCCATGACATCACTGGATGAGTAACAAGTTTGTAACTTGCCTCTTTCCCTGAGATGAAGCCATCTCAGAAAAATAACTCTTTAAAACCCACAAAAGGGTGGGAATTACCGTAGGTACTCTTTCATTCTTTAAAAATAGACCAGGATAACAATGTTTGGTGAATTGTCTATTACACCTGCTAGAAACAGGGAGGTGGTTGGAGGAAATCACCCTTCCACACCTGTTTTTCTACTCATTGATGGGAAGCTGCTTGTATTTTGGCTATTTAATTCTTTTGTTTGCCTGCCAACCATATATTTAAGATAACTCGATCACTGTCCACATTTTTTCTTAATTTGGAATTCCCCTCAGTGATATTGCTTAAATACTGTACTTCCCCTTTAGTTATTCTCCACCATCTAGATGTTAATATGCTGAAATCGAATGCCCTCTCTGCTGTTCGTTCCACTTCAATAAATTTGAGTCCATTCTCAAGGCCTTAAGTTCTTACTAATAGCTTTCGGTTTGGATGATAAGTATCTTGCCTGGTGCAGTGTTGGTGCTTTGTTGCATCTGTTTCACAACCTTCTAGCAGGAAGAAAGTTAGTTTGATGATGTTGAGATATTGTCGGGCCACAGAAACATCTGTGAGGGCTGCACCTAGTCCCAGGGGTTAAAGAACTTTATGTAAGTTAGCCACTAATAGTCCCATTAAATGTTGTATCTTTTATGGAGTCAGGCTACAAGAATATTTTCCAGACTCTTGAGAAATAGAACACAGTGGGCAGGCCAAATGTACTAGGAATAAAATTGATAAAACCCTGGATGAGATATGTTTCTGAAGGAGAATGGGTTTCTTAGGGAGGAACACAAAAGGGGCAGAACACTAGAGTTAGGCCTTCATTAAGGGCGGGGGGAAAGTGCCTCATGACAACGGAGCAGTAGTTGGAACAGACTGCATATCGGAAATATATTCATTCACTGAAGGCACATCAGAAGAGCCAAGTTTTTAGGCCTTTCTTATCTCCCTGTATAAGCCAGCGAGGAAGTTAAGATTGCATAGGAAGGCTCTGCTCTCAATCCTGTCTCCTTCTCAGGTGTGGTTGGTGATGACAAGAGACAGGGCCTTCTCAGTAGTGGCCCCTTAGCTTTGGAACTTCCTCCCGAATGAAATCAGATTAGCCCCTCCCTCCTCCTTACCTTCAGGAAAAGGCTAAAGACACGGATATGGGACCAAGCATTCAGTTAGTAGCCCACTAGAGAATTATGGAATAGTGCAATGACCATTTGAAATGGCTATGGATTATCCTTTTGTATAAAACAATTTTAATAACTGTTTTAAGGTTTGATATGTTTTAATGAGTTTTATTTATTTATTTACTTCATTTGTATACCGCCATTCTCAGCCCTAAGGCGACTCATAGCGGTTTACAACAAGCAACAAGAGTTTTAATATATATGTTTATTTATTATATATGCATGTGTGTGTGTTTACATGGCATTGAAATGTTGCCTATATATGTAAGCTGCCTTGAGTCCCCTACAGGGTTGAGAAAAGCGAGATATAAATAGGGTAAATAAAATAAAATAGTCTACTGGAAATTGATGCCAGTTCAATGGGGCCTTTCCTGGAGCCAGTGGGACTCCCTTTAGATCATCATTGGTGGGCTTTTACAGTATATTACAGAAGGAGCTGGGAATAAAGTGATAGTGTTTTGTGCACTTGTAAAGGTTTGGGACTTGAAATCTGTATTACTTGTTGATTATATCAATAGCTAGCAGTGAACACAGCGCTTACACTAATTTGAACTGCTAGGTTTTTTTCCTGAATGATTTTTTGCTGATACATGTCTTCTCTTTTTCTCTTTACGTTAAAGCAAGTGACTAGCAATGGAACTGCTGGGGGAGGAGAAGGAGTTGTTGATACTCAGCAACAGAACCAGCCGCAACAGCAACCTCCAAATGCCTGGCAGGTCATCAAAGGGGTCCTGTTTAGGTGAGATCTCAATGTTTGTGGAACCACCAGTTTCTGCTTTGTGTGTGAATATTTGTGTATATAGAAAACTTGATGGAAGGGTGTGAGTGGTGGGATTTCTCTATTTCCTTTAAACCATCTCATTGTTAATTTGCAACAGCAGTCATGTTTTTAGATTTTTATGAAAGCAACAATAACATTCTCTGATATTAGTTATCTAAATATAGTAATAGTAATAATAGTAGTAGTAAATGGGTTTTCTTAAATACTTTAGCTTGCTCAGAACACATTGCAAACTTAATACTTCTAGCAACAGCCATACTCCCTTGTGCTGATTTGGAAGGTGGATCTGTTGAGGAAACAGTACTTATCTAAGCCTCTCTCTGCAGGCCGGTTGCTACCAGTTTTGAAAAATACCCTTGGCTGACCTAAAACAGGCCAGAAAGAGTAATACGTGCACCTCATTCCCTACACAGCTTTTGCAGTTGCATTATCCATTTTGTTGTCCAGACATTGGGGAGTAGTCCCACAATAGAATGTTTAAATTATCTATAACAAATAAATGTAATGTTTCTGAGTGAAAACAGTTCCTTTGTTAGAAGGAGTTACTTCATTTTTCATAGGTTATTCTCCAGTCATTTTTCCTTCGCTCTTCTTTTGTGCAGTGGAGAACATTGTGGAAGGGAGACATCCTTTGTTATTGGGGTGTTTTTTGTTTAGTCTTGTGACTTTCTGAACATGTGCATTTTATTTATATCTCACTTTTATACTGGCAAAGAATACAAGTACACTAATTTTCTGGGAGATGGTTCAGCTGTAATGTTCTTTTTTGTGTAATGTTCAGTGTGTGCCAAACGTTTTGTGGGGTGGGGGGGCATTCAGTTATAAGTCCTTCATGCCTATTTGCAGCTTGAAGCGCTACACTTCACAGTCATACATACTTCAGGAGCAAGATTTTGGGCTTCCCCCCTCCTTGTTCTTACTCTGGGATCATCTTATATGATTCAGTTCCAAAAGCAGAAAGTTCATAGGACTAGTTTAGGACTCTGTTAGCGGTACTTGTGGGGCAAAGTCCATTTTATCAATAATTTACTACTTGGAAACTTTAAGATCAGATTGCTTCTTTAAGTGTAAGTGAATAGAGTTCATTGCACTCCATTTCAGAATTTGGTAATATCTTCCAGGGCAGAGGTGTTTGTGGGAAGTCTTGTGTACATTAAACTCAATTCCTTTAATATATAGAATCTTGATTGTTTGATTCATAGATTGCAAGATTATGTTTAATGTTAGAGCTAGTAGAGAATCCTGCCCTAAAGTTCTTGCCAGTCAGGACTAGATAGTTATGTTAAGCTGAAGACCAAGGTGACCCAATAGCAACAAGAGAACAGTATTTTTGCTTCCCAAGTCTTTATGGAAGCTTTTGCTTCTGAAACCACATTGGTTCTCAGAGCTGCATCAGCAGAAAGGATCTGGCACCCATGCAATGCCAGCAAGCAGCAAAACCTCAGAACAATTAGAACAGTTAAAATATTTCAATTTATTAATGCAATTCAGATTAGAACAAGGTCAGTATTGAAGTGTCCTACTCCCTAAAACTGGGCAAGCTGCTAGGAAAGCACTTCAGAAATTGTGAGCATGCAGAAATCATTGTAATCTTTACTTGGCAATAGAACCCCTCTCATGGCCGGGATGGATCCAAAGCATTATCTTGAAGTTATATTAATCATTCTTCTTTCATTGAGTTGAGAACTGTCCAAATAATTGTTGCCTATTTTAGGTAAGAAGGCTTAGCCAGAAGTCATAAAACAGATTGAAATGATCGATTCTTTCAGAGCAGGAGTGGGAATCTTGTATTCCATCCCCGGAATTGCGGAACTGCAGCTCCCAGCATTCTTCACTGCTGCTGGCCAAATCTGGAAGGCTAAATGATTTCTTTATTTAGAGTATTTATACCCTACCCCAGTAAGAAATCTCCCAGGGTGACTTAAAAGTAATAACTTAAATAGTTTTTACTCTCAGGTTCATAATCTAAATAAGATAGGTAAAGGTAAAGGTTTTCCCCTGACATTAAGTGTAGTCATGTCTGACTCTCGGGGTTGGTGCTCATCTCCATTTCTAAGCCGAAGAGCCGGCATTGTCCGTAGACACCTCATGTGGCCGGCATGACTGCATGGAGCTCCCTTACCTTCCCACCGGAGCGGTACCTATTGATCTACTCACATTTACATGTTTTCGAACTGCTAGGTTGGCAGAAGCTGGGGCTAACAGCGGAAGCTCACGCCGCTCCCCGGATTTGAACCAGCAACCTTTTGGTCAACAAGCTCAACAGCGCAGCGGTTTAATCCATTGTGCCACTGGGGGCCCATAAAAAAAAAGGAGATGTGGGCTGCTCCTCTCCCTCTCTGGGACCAGAGCATGACATTTGGAATAAAGAAATTCCCTAAACCAGTGGTTCACAACTTTCCTAATGCCGTAACCCTTTAATACAGTTCCTCATGTTGTGGTGACCCCCCAACCATAAAATTATTTTAATTGCTACTTCATAACTATAATTTTGCTACTGTTATGAATCATAATGTAAATATCTGAAATGCAGGATGTATTTTCATTGTACTTCTCTTTCTCCCTGGGATTAGGCCATGGAGGGGCCACTCCACTCCCCTCTAAGCCCTGTCCTCCACCCAGCCCTCTTCTCTCTAGGCCCCTTCTCTCTCACCTCCTCACCTCCACCTCCTTCTCCTTCCTCATTCCCTCTTGGTTCCAAAGCAAACCTCACCTCAGTCACTCCCATCTCTTCCTCCTAAAATGGCAGTGGGGGTGGGGCTGAGTGACATCACCACCTCCTTCCGGAGAAGAAGAAGAGTCCTCTGGGAAGCAAAGGAGGTGGGGGAAAGTTAGCAATGTCTCGGTTCCTAAAACCATCAGAAATATGTGTTTTCCGATGGTCTTCGGTGACCCCTGTGAAAGAGTCACTCGAACCCCAAAGGGGCTGCGACCCACAGGTTGAGAAGCACTGCCTGAAACACTGGATCAAGACATAGTGAAGCTGTCCTGGCTTTTCGTCTCTCCCTCTGAAGCCAAAGCAATAGAAGCTAGAATAGAGGAAAGATCTCTCAACTACCATTGCACTAAGGCATGATAAAGCTATGCCTGACCATTCTCTCCCTATGAGTCCAAAGAAGTTACAGTTGAAACAGGTTTTTCTCTCACCACCTCCAGGGCCAAGGCATGAGAAAGCTGTGCCGTGCTGCTCTTCTCTCCCTTAGAGACCAAAGCAATATCCTCCTATTTTGAAGCATTGCTAGTACTCTTGATAACCAAAGAGAGCACCTTTAGATGCTTCTCTCCACAAAAATTCAATTAGTGACAAGCAACTTAAAAGTACATAAGAGAGAACTCCCTTTTTGTAAGGCTCTCTTGTTTAATCCTGTATTTTTTCCTGTGTGTATTGTGTATATACATATTTAACATTGTACACCTTTGGTAGAACCTCTGTTAAGTCCCATATAGATTTGATGGCACTCTCTAAACGATAACACTAACAGAGGCAGATGGACCTCTAAGAGGGCAGTTTGTAACTCCTTGGCCCAAATCCTGGGTAAAAGACCACAGGAAATAAGACTAGAAGCCATAGTGTGGTTATGGAGGGACTACCAATCATCTGACCGTTCCTCCCGTCTTCAAATAACACCAGAAGACAACTCATGGCTTGGAGAGCTTATGGCAAAGCGCTATGATTTAAAGAAATGGGGCATTACCATTAGGAGGGTAGTTGTGGACCCTCAGATACGCCCCTTATTTGCCTCCGGGGTTCCTTCTTGCCATTCTCCATCAGGTCCCCGTGCATCCACAACTAGCTCACCGGTTAGGGCCCCCCCTCCTGGTTCATATAATTTTGAGACTCCATCCGTCCCGGTCGCCCCCACTCAACCAGCCACACTCCTTCGCTCGAGAACCCTTCCCTTATTCAGTCCACTCAGCTCCCTTGATGTTTCATTATCTACCTCATCTTCAGAAACATCCCTCCCCAACGCCCAAGGGAGACTATTCCCCAGCCCGACTCCTTCCTCTGAGAGCTGACTAGTTACAGACCCCGGCCATGTAGGGGGGGAGAGGGTTCCGGAGGAGGGGGGTGCCATTCAAGTCGTGTGGGGGAGGAGAATAGCGGGTCACCGTCATCCCAGGGAGAAGCGCAACAGAGTCCTTGCGACCCTGGAGAAGGTAGGTAGTGGTAGGCTCCATGGCAGCCCCCTTGGTCTAAAGGTCCTGCTGATCAATGCCAGATCCGTTAATGGTAAGACTGCGGCCATCCAGGACCTGATCCTGGATGAGAGGGCGGATCTGGCATGCATTACTGAGACCTGGTTGGACGAGCTGGGGGGAGTAAATCTCTCTCAGCTGTGCCCACCAGGTTTTGGAGTGCATCAGCAGGCTAGACAAGGGGGGCGGGGAGGAGGGGTCGCAGTGGTCTTCCGGCAATCCATCGCCGTGACCAGATGCGTTGTCCCGCAAGCTTCTGGGTTTGAATGTGTCCACTTGAAGGTGGGGAGCCGTGACAGTGTGGGGTTCCTGTTGGTGTATCGTCCACCCCGAGATCCAGCAGCTTCCCTGTCTGAGTTAGCGGAGGTGGTCTCTAATTCGGCCTTGGTCTCCCAGCGCCTGGTGGTGCTGGGAGACTTTAACATCCACGCCGAGACCACTTTATCTGGCGCAGCTCAGGACTTTATGGCCACCATGACGGCCATAGGACTGTCACAGATAATATCCGGCCCCACGCATCAAGCTGGGCACACTCTCGACCTTGTCTTTGTGGCGGACGACGAATTGATCAGAGTGGAAGATCAAAACATCCTTCCAGTGTCATGGTCTGACCATCATCTGATCACATTTAGACTTACTGCGACCCTAAACCTCCGCAGGGGTGGAGGACAAATTAAGATGGTCCGCCCTAGGAGACTGATGGATCCGGATGGATTCCTGAGGAATCTTAGGGTTCTTCCTGCCTTGGAGCCTGGCGATTCTATCGACGCCTTGGTAACTCTCTATAACGGGGAGATGGCCAGGGCGTTAGATATGATCGCACCCGAACGCCCCATCTCGTTGCGTCGTGACAGGCCATCTCCTTGGTTCACCGAGGAGCTGGCTGTGATGAAGCACACGAGAAGGGGGCTAGAGCGCAAATGGAGGAAATCTCGAGATGTATCTGATCGAACACGGGCTAGAGCCTCTCTTAAGGCATACTCCGTGGCCATACGGGCGGCCAGGAAGTCATTCACGACCGCTCGTATAGCATCTGCAGCAAATAGATCATCGGAGCTGTTTCGGGTCGTGGGAGAACTCCTCCACCCACCTGCGGTGGAGGAGGTCCCTGACGACCCCGCAGCTCGGTGTCGCGATTTCGCACACCATTTTGCAGATAAAGTCGCCCAGATACGCCTCGAGCTCGACTCCAATTCCATCGCAGTGCCTGAAGAGGTGACGGAGGTACCTGCTTGTCCAATTTTGTGGGATTCTTTTAGGCTTGTTCTTCCTGAAACCGTAGAGGAGGTTCTTGGGGCTGTGAGGGCGACCACCTCACCTCTAGACCCATGCCCATCTTGGCTCATTAAATCAGCCAGGGAGGGGTTGGTTGACTGGTTTGTATTGATTATCAATGCATCGTTGGAGCAAGGGATTTTTCCATCTGGTTTGAAACAGGCAGTGGTTCGTCCACTCCTCAAAAAAGCTTCCCTTGACTCCACGGTGCTGAATAACTACAGGCCAGTCTCCAACCTCCCTTTCTTGGGTAAGGTGCTGGAGCGGGTGGTCGCCTCGCAGCTCCAGGGCTTCCTAGACGATACCAACTACCTAGATCAGGCACAGTCTGGCTTCAGGCCTGGTCATGGCACCGAGACAGCCTTGGTCGCCTTGGTGGATGACCTCCGCAGAGAGCTGGACAGGGGGAGTGTGACCCTGTTGGTTCTCCTGGACATCTCAGCGGCTTTCGATACCATCGATCATGGTATCCTCCTGGGTCGTCTCTCTGGGATGGGCCTTGGGGGCACGGTTCTGTCGTGGCTCCGGTCCTTCCTGGAGGGACGTACCCAGTTGGTGAAGCTGGGAGACGCCTGCTCGGACCCCTGGCCTTTGACCTGTGGGGTCCCGCAAGGATCTATCTTGTCGCCCATGCTCTTCAACATCTACATGAAACCGCTGGGAGAGGTCATCCGGAGTTTTGGAGTTGGGTGCCATCTCTATGCGGATGACACACAACTCTACTACTCCTTTCCACCTAATTCCAAGGAGGCTTCTCGGGTGCTGGACGAGTGCCTGGCCGCTGTGTCGATCTGGATGAGGAAGAACAAGCTGAAGATCAATCCCGACAAGACAGAGGTCCTCCTGGTCGATCGTAAACCGGATCGGGGTATAGGGTGGCAACCTGTGTTGGACGGGGTTACACTCCCCCTGAAGCCACAGGTCCGCAGTTTGGGAGTCCTCTTGGATTCTTCGCTTACACTTGAGGCTCAGGTGTCGGCGGTATCCGGGAGGGCCTTTGCACAACTGAGACTTGTGCGCCAACTGCGACCGTACCTCGTGAAGGCTGATCTGGCCGGGGTGGTCCACGCCTTGGTCACCTCTAGAATGGATTACTGCAATGCGCTCTACGTGGGGCTGCCCTTGAAGACGGCTCGGAAGCTACAATTGGTCCAGCGGGCAGCAGCCAGGATGCTAACTGGAGCTCATTATCAAGAGAGGTCAACCCTCTTGTTCAAGGAGCTCCACTGGCTGCCATTTATTTTCCGAGCCCAATTCAAGGTGCAGGTGCTCACCTACAAAGCCCTGAACGGTTTGGGACCACCCTACCTGCGTGACCGCATTTCCATCTACGAACCCACACGCTCGCTCCGGTCATCTGGGGAGGCCCTGCTCGTTATCCCACCTACGTCGCAAGCGCGCTTGGTGGGGACGCGGGACAGGGCCTTCTCTGTGGCGGCCCCCCGACTTTGGAATGCCCTTCCAAAAGAGCTTCGTCAGGCCCCTACTCTGGCAGTTTTCAGAAGGAACCTAAAAACTTGGCTGTTCCGATGTGCCTTCGCAGATTAGGAATCCCCATCCCAAGTCCTAGATGCACTTTAGCACAACTAATGCTGCTGCACACCGCACTTTTAATCCTACGTTCCTCCTGCCATCTCAGCACTTTTAACCCTGTACCCCATTGCGCTGGCCGAACCAGTTTTAATAGTGTCTTGATGTATTGTCATTGTGGTTATTTTGCTTAATTGTTTGATTTGCTTTGTTTATTGCTGTGTTATGTTTTCTATTGTATTGTGTTTTGTGGCTTCGGCCCGTGTAAGCCGCATCGAGTCCTTCGGGAGATGCTAGCGGGGTACAAATAAAGTTAATAATAATAATAATAATAACACTAATGATCTGGTTGACCAGTTCTTTCTTACCAAGGACAAGAGGTGCTTCCCAAGCGTGAAGGAAAGATGATTTCTTTGGCTTGCTTTTAAACTGTTTTGCTAGTTAAGTAAGTGTTTATGCATGCCTGTCGGTGTGAAACATTGTGTAACCTCTACAGATGTGCTTGTGTATGCTTGTGTCTCCTTGAATGAAGGTGACATTGCCTCCTGAGTGTGAAATTCAAATTAAAAGATACCAGTCACTGTCTAAAGAGCGCAAGGCATTTTTTTCATCACATTTGTAGCTCAGGCAGCACTCTTAAGCTCTCATAGGTTTGTGAATTTCACCAATGAATCATGAAGCAGCAGAAACTGACAGCGCTGGCCTTCATTCTTCCCAGTTGGCTGATTATCTTTAGCTATAATTTCAAGCCCGCTAGCCTGTTAATGTAGAAGGAGAATATGAAAGTCGTCTTTGCAATGCCAGAAGTGCTGATACTCACAACACAGGCCAGGGATGAGTTGCAAATACTTTTGACTCTGTATTTTCCCACATAGACTTCAGCAGTGGGCATCTCCCACAAGGCAGGAGTCTTGCTTAGCTATATGGCCTTTCTTCCTTTATCACCTCAAAATGCAATTAAAATTTGATTTAACTTATATCAGTTAGATCAGCGTTTCTCAACCTGGGAGTCGGGACCCCTGGAGGGGTCGCAAGGAGGTGTCAGAGGTTCCCGAAGACTATCAGAAAACAGTATTTTCTGTTGGTCATTGGGTTCTGTGTGGGAAGTTTGGCCCGTTTCTATCATTGGTGGGGTTCAGAATGCTCTTTGACTGTAGGTGAACTATAAATCCCAGCAGCTACAACTCCCCAATAACAAAATCAATCCACCTCCAACCCCACCAGTATTCAAATTTGGGCGTATCGGGTATTTGTGCCAAATTTGGTCCATTGAATGAAAATCCATCCAGCATATGAGATACATAACAGCAGCAAAATCACAGTTATGAAGTAGAAGCTGAAATAATTTTATGTTTGGGGGTCACCACAACATGAGGAATTGTGTTAAGGGATCATGGCATTAGGAAAGTTGAGAACCACTGAGTTAGATTCTTAGGATCCAGAAATGTGGTTACCAAAGCTTTATGTTTCTCAGGCCTCCAGCATACTCTACAACTCTAGAAACAAATATATAAAACCACTGCATACACTGGAGTACCAAGTGGTTCTTTTCAGATGGTGCCAAGCTGTGACTTGCACTGTGGGCTTCTGTTCTTGTCTTTACCCAAGTTTTTAGACAATGAAAACTCAAATCAATTGTATTCCTTTATGTCCCTGTGTGTTTTTCTTTTCTGCTATAAAAGACTGGAGTGGAGAATTCTGGTCTTACCCAAAACAATAGTCTGGGAATAGACTTACCACCTTCATGGATGAAAGGATGAAAAACAAAAGACAATACTATCCTAGGTTCTTTTGAAGAAAATATGAAAATAATTGCTGTTGTTTATAGTAGCAAGAGGGACAAACATTGGAGAGTGCCCAGTTTTTTTAGAGACACAAAGCTGCTTTATTTATTTGTTTATTTAATACATTTTGACATCTCTGTATTTATATATCTACTAGCTTGGGTACCCCGTGTTGCCCAGGTTATTTGAAAAAGCTTTTTATTCGTAAAATTAAACACTGTTCTTCAAGAATGGCTCACCGGTTCAACTGACACACTGCTTTTGCAATATCCTTTTGGGAGACAGAAGACAACCATCAGCATTGGAGGTAGTGCACTAGGACAATACAGTATCACAATTTTCAATTCTTATCTCTGTCAATATTGTTTCCATTTAATATGGAGCAGCACTACATATTCAGCTTCCAGGGGATTAACAATTTTATTTGAAATGCACACACATGACCAGTCTACCTTTTATTTGAGGTACACACATAGACACTCCCCGCTCACATATTGTAAACACTCACCACCCAATCTATTGTAAACCTAAAATGGAGAAGTTGTTACTTTGAAAACCCCTTTGAGCTTGCTTCAGCTCTGGGTACTATATTTTGTTTACTTACTTAGGTGATCCCTCGTTGTCCAAGTAAGATTGTCCTCCAAGTGCAGTGTCCTGGCGGGTACGTAGGTGACTGTGGAGCCCTATTCTTGAACTGCATGTTCTCCTGCAGTGAGGGCATCAATTTCCAGGTGGAAGGCAGTCCCGGACAGGGTTGGCTTGATGTGTGTTTAGCTCTTTCGCCCTCCATTTATGCCTCTTCAAATTCTACAGCACTGCTGGCCACAGCTTACCTCCAGCTAGAGCGCTTAAGGGTCAGGGCTTCCCAGTTCTTGGTATCTATGCCACAGTTTTTAAGGTTGGCTTTGAGCCCATCTTTAAATCTCTTTTCCTGTCCTTCAACATTCCGTTTTCCATTCTTGAGTTCGGAGTAGAGTAACTGCTTTGGGAGACAGTGATCAGGCATTCAAGCAACTTGGCTGGTCCAACAGAGTTGATGGCGGAAGACCATCGTTTCAATGCTGGTGGTCTTTGCTTTTTCCAGCACACTGACATTTGTCCACTTGTCTTCCCAAGACATTTGTAGGATTTTTCGGAGGCAACGCTGATGGAATCGTTCCAGGAGTTATATGTGACATTTGTGGATAGTCCACGTTTTGCAGGCATAGAGCAGGGTTGAGAGGACAATAGCTTTATAAACAAGCACCTTGATATCCCTATGGATGTCCCAAATAGTATTATACCATACCCAGAACCTCGTTCCCCTTTTCTCCAGTAAATGGAATGAGATTCTTAGCTTTGCCCATTGGTATGGAATTTGCATGCCTCCACCCACTACCTCTCCCATAACCCTTTCCTACTCTTTCCTATGGCACACAGCAAACACAGAGGAATTGATCAGCAACTGTTCATACTGGAGAGTGTTGGGGGCCTGACTCAACTTGATAGAAATTGTCGTCCACCCTTCATCAGGACAGACGCAGGGCAATGCAGGCATTGTCTGGGTTATTTGAAAAAGTCATTTTTAAATTTTACAAAATGCATATGGTTGTGGATGAACTACAACTCACATCATGCCAGGTTAATCCCCTGAAACTCCATTGGTGCTTAAAGTTTGTCATGTTGGGCAAGTTTGTTCTCTAGATGCATCTTCGGTGGGGTCTGTGTGGCCTCTGACTGCAGGATAAACTACAGCTCCAACGATGGTGAGTCAGTCCTCTCAAACCTCTCCAGTAGATTCAGGTAAACATTGGGATTCTGTGTACTTCCACCCATCCTCTCTTTGTCACTTTGCTTGCATGAAAGGGGGTTGTCTGAAGGTGACAGTACCTTTTCCCCATGAAGGCTCTCCAAGCAAGCACCACAGTTTAGGAAAGATGTTGACATGCTGGAAGGTGTCCAGAGGAAGGCACCAAAATGATCAAAGGCTGGGAAGCCAAGCTTTATGAGGAACGGCTTAGGGAACTGGGTTATGTTTAGCCTGGAGGAGAGTGGATTAAGATGAGACATGATAGACTTGTTTAAATAATTGTAAAGATGTTGTGGTGAAGATTGGAGCCAGCTTGTTTTCTTGTACTCCAGAGACTAGGATGCTGAACAATGGATTCAAACTGCAGGAAAAAAAATTCCACTTAAATGTTAGGAAGAACTCTTTGACAGAGGACTATGCTGCATCCGAGTGTGGTGAAATCTTTTTTCTTTGGAAGTTTGTAAACAGAGACTAAGTGCCATCTACTTGAAAGTACTTTGATTGTGTTATTCTACAAGGTAGAATAGGGTGGGCTGGATGGACCTTGCGGTCTCTTCCCACTCTCTGCTTCCATGAAAATCTGGTTTCATGTTTATATGGAGGGCCTCCATTGATATAAAGGACTCTCCTCAGACACTTTCATGCCAGTAGAGTACACTTCAGCAATACCTGCGTGATGCTGATAAAGAATTTGAAAAGGTACTGAAAATGTTGGACTGGGGACAAGGCTGTTAACAGAACTAAATGTAAGTCCAACACACCTGGAGAACAAGATTATGAAACAGTTACTTTTGGAGGATTATAGCTCTCTAAGCAGGAACCATGTTGACACAGGGATATATTTGGGGGGGGGGGGGGTATAATCTGAAAAGCCACTAGGGGAGATGTCCGGACTTTTTGAGTACTATGCCACCTGTACGCACTCCTTTCCACCTACATCTAAGGAGGCTGTTCAGGTCCTGAACTGGTGCTTGGTGGCAGTGATAGTCTGGATGAAGACAAACAAATTTAAATTGAATCCAGACAAGACTGAGGTACTTCTGATCAGTCAGAGGGCCAAACAGGGTAAAGGGTTATAGCCTATGTTGAATGGGGTTGCATTCCCCCTGGAGATACAGGTTTGCAGCTTGGGAGTGATCCTGGATTCAACATTGAGCCTGTAGCCCCAGGTTTCACACCATGTCCAAGGAAGTTTTCACACAATTACAACTTGTTGTGCCCACACCTTGGAAAGTCAGACAGCCACCGTAGTCCATGCTTTTGCTACATCTCAGATAGACTACTGCAATGTGCTCTATGTTGGGTTGTCTTTGAAGACGGCCCGGAAGCTTCAAGTAGTCCAACGGACAGCAGCCAAACTTCTAAGTGGAGCGGTGTACAGGCAGCACACAACTCCTCTGTTGCATCAGCTCCACTGGCTGCTGATATGCTACCAAGGTCAATTTAAAGTGCTGATCTTCACCTATAAAGTCCTAAATGATTCTGATCCAACTTATCTGCCCGAAGGCATCTCTTCCTATGAGCCTACTAGAACTTTAAGGTCTGGGGAGGCCCTGCTCTCGGTCCCACCTTCTTTGCAGCTGCGGTTGGTGGGAACAAGAGACAGGGCCTTCTCAGTGGTGAAACTCCCTCCCCAGCAACATCAGGCAGGCCTCATCCCTTATGGCTCTCAGCAAAAAGCTAAAGACTTGGCTTTTCACACAAGTGTTCGAAGAATAAGTTACTAAGAGTTTCGACACAGTCTGAATTAAGGATTTGAGCAAGATTATCGGATGAATGGAACTATCCGCCTTAAATGTTTTTAATTTGTATACTGTTTTATGTGTTTTATTGAATAACTGTTAATCATTTTAACTGTGGGATACATTTTACTGTTTATTGTTGGTTTTTACAAGCATTGAATTCTTTTCGGGGCTATAAGCCAGTTTGAGTTCCCCTTGGATGAGAAAGGCGGGGTAAAAATTGAGTAAATAAAATAAAATGAAAGTAAGTAAGTAAGTACGTCAGGAGCTGCTTTCAGCCCACACTCCCATCCTATTACTGTGATCACCAATGACTCGGGGAGAAAGTCCCAGAGCATTATAAAGGGAGACCTCCCTTCTATCCCATCTAGCTCCTCCTTCTCTCTTCACACCAGAGATAAAGGTATTAGTTGGTGTGGATCAATGAAAGTTTATTTTCCGCAGACTTCCCTGTTTGATTAGAGTTGATTTGGAATCTCCCTTGAAGGAACGGTTGTTTTATAACTCTAATTTGCATTAATGATCCACTTTTTTTGCTCCCAACACCCAGGATCTTTATCATCTGGGCCATCAGCAGTTGGTTCCGTCGTGGGCCGGCCCCACAGGATCAAACCACCGCTGGTGGAGCCCCCAGGGCACCAAGCCGCAATCTCTTTCCTAAGGACACTTTAATGGTAAGTGTGACAGGGACAACAGCCAGTAGGGCCCAGGATTTGCAAAAAAGACAAAGCACAAACCATTTCTCTCACCTGAGTGATTTATGTGAACCAATATGTTTTCTGAATATGAGTAATCTGAATTCATCACCAGCAAAGATTAAGATTTGCAAGCTTTTGAAATCACAGAAGCTAAGCAGATATTCCTGAATTTATATATGGCCTTGCATATTATTCAAGGGGTAAGCAACTCCACTCCAACTTTAAAGTGCTGCCAGATACCTTTATCAGAGTCCTTCGGAAAATTGCAACCAATAGTGATGCAGTGTCACTTCTAGTTGCCATTTTGAGAAGGACACTGACAAAAATAGATATATTTGGGGTTGTTTTGGATGTCTTGGGAGCTCTGTGTAGACAAAAAAAGCCTAAAAACGGCATGATTTTTTTAAATAGTGCTTAAAGGGATGGATAAAAGGCTTCAAGGGCTGCAGCAGTGGGCGTCACTTGGGCCACACTTTGGGCACTTTTATTGTATAATGTATTTTGGCGTGTTTTACTACTTTAGCAGATACACACAGCCTATTGTAGTTCAGCCTTTGACTATGCCTGCAACTCATCTCTCTGGGGATTCTGGGCCTGTTAGTCATTTTGAGAACACTGGGGATTCTGGGTCTGCAAGTTAGCAGGAGAGCCAGAAAAAGATGTTAAGCCCTGAAAATGAGTGGTCTGTGTCTGAAGGCCACATTCCTGAAAAGCAGTGTACTAGAGAAGCAAGATCAGGAACAGATCTGAGCTCAGAGAATGAAAATGAAAGTCCAGGTGGACAAACTAATGAGTAGTTAGATAGAAGGTTTACTTTCCGTCAACATAGAGCTTCTCAGGAGAATTTACCAAGGTCAAAATGCCTATTAGTCAAGAAATCCTTATCAGTTTCCCAGGGGAGAAGGCATGTCTTTCTCTCTATATTAGCTAGCCCAGCAGATGGGTCCACAAGGTTGGTATTTGAGTATAGAATTACTGTCAAGTCAAAGGATTTCTAGTTTCACATTCTATATATCCTTTTGTTCATGTCTCATGATTCCAAGTTTTGAGGACAGTTCCTGAATTTTGGATTTATTCTACTTTTGTATTCCTGGTTTTTGATGCTAATCTTGTACTATGATTTCTGTGGATTATTCTTGATATTTAGTTTGTTATACTTTTTGCTGAATTGCTTTTCATATATAATGAAACTGCTTTGCTATGGACTGGACTGTGTGTTAGGTACAGAGATGGTTCCCAGGCTTGGAGTGCAACACAGCACTCCGG
Source organism: Anolis sagrei (assembly GCF_037176765.1). Classification (NCBI taxonomy): domain Eukaryota; kingdom Metazoa; phylum Chordata; class Lepidosauria; order Squamata; family Anolidae; genus Anolis; species Anolis sagrei. The sequence goes on from NC_090034.1 coordinate 98,439,749, forward strand.
ATCCAGGGATTTAACCATCCACAGCTAGAAAATATTCCAAAAAACCCCCCTTGATTTCACAATTTTATATGGAATACGACATTTTACAGCACTACTGTATATTATAGGGCCTAGTTTATATATTTTCATCCATGGGAGGTTTTACTCGGCAATTTCCTTGGCTTGTGAAATTACAGCTGGCACATACATTCAAGCATATATTAGGATTCATGAAAAGAGTTCTCTTCCATGCCTGAAATGAAATTGTGATTAGTTTGGGGGGGGGGGGTTGGGGGGGTTGGAACCTGACATTTATGCTAGCTACCACATTCTATTTTTGCAGTAAATACACAGTCCTGATGGTCCAAGAGTAGAAAAGGCTGAGCAGGGTATATGTTGTTTTCCCCCTAGCTACCGTGTATGGTTGCCTCCCCTGACAAAAACCGTTCTTTTCACTGCAGGATCTTCATGTCTATATATCAGAGCATGAGCACTTTACAGATTTCAATGCTACTTCAGCATTGTTTTGGGAGCAACGGGATCTTGTCTACGGAGATTGGAGCAGTGGCGAGAATTCCGATGGGTGCTACGAACACTATGCAGAGTTAGATATCCCTGAGGTATTTGGGCCGTTCACATCACTAGCTGCTTCCTCTTTATAATTGCTCATTTTCCTGGAGCTGAATGATGGGAAATTCTGGATAGATAAAAGGAAGGACTGCTTCACACAACTCCTCCCCCCAGCAACAATATAGTAATATATAATGCTAATATTGTGCTATGCTAATAATATAATGTAATGTAATGTAATGTAATATAATATTGTGCTATGCTAATAATATAATATATTGTATATACATATAATAGTGATAATATTATAATATAATACTAATAATAATATAATATAATAATTATGTATCATATATTACATGTAATATTACTAATAGTATTGCATTATAGTGGTATATTGCAATATATTAATATATAATAATACTAATATTAATAATATGGGCCAGATTGTAGAGAGAGGGGACCAGGGGACAGTTCCATCTTGTCTCCTGCATATGTCATCAGTTGGGAACCCCTCCTCCCAGCACCAACTGCTGCTCTAGGCCAGAGTGTGGGGGGGGGGGGGGGGCAGGGGATATTTTCACCTTGTCTCCAGCATATGTCATCAGTTGGGGACCCCTCCTCCCCAGCACCAACTGCTGCTCTGGGCCAGAGTGAAGGGGGGGGGGGCAGGGGACAGTTCCACCTTGTCTCCTGTGCTATGCTAATATTGTAATATATTGTATATACATATAATATTTATAATATTATAATGTAATACAATATAATACTAATAATAATCATATGTTATTATAATTATATATTTTATACTGCATGTAATATTACTAATAATCCAATATAATAGTATAGTACAATATAGTAATATATAATACTGATATTGTACTATGCTAATAATATAATATATTGTATGTATATATATCTTGTAAGCCACTCTGAATCCCCTTCAGGGTGAGGGGATAAATGTCACAAATAAATAAATAAATAAATAAATTAAAGGTAAAGGTTTCCCCTGACATAAAGTCTAGTCCATTGTGCTATGTTAATCTATATCTATAGGTAAAGGTAAAGGTTGTCCCCACATTAAGTCCAGTCATGTCTGACTCTGGGGTGTGGTGCTCATCTCCATTTCTAAGCTGAAGAGCTGGCATTGTCTGTAGACACCTCCAAGGTCATGTGGCCAGCATGACTGCATGGAGCGCCATTACCTTCTCGCCGGAGCGGTACCTATTAATCTACTCACATTTGAATGTTTTCGAACTGCTAGGTTGGCAGAAGCTAGGGCTGACAGTGGAAGCTCACATCGCTCCCCGGAATTGAACCTGCGACCTTTCGGACAACAAACTCAGCAGCTCAGCACTTTAACCCACTGCACCACTGGGGGCTCACTTTTATTATCTATACACATAATAAAAGTAAAAAATGTGTATGTGTGTCTGTGGCAGAGGTATCCACTTACACAGACAGCCTCCCGCCTCCACAAACAGGCTATAGTTCCAAGTGCTGAGAACCCTCCAAAGGCACTCCCTCAACTGACATTGTAGGGTATAGCGAGCACCATGAACATGTAGCCCAGATGCTGACAGTGCCCTCCCCAAACATTATTGCCCATCATCCAATGAATGCTTTCATTCAGGGAGAATTTCATCCTAGATTTGATGTGTTTCCTCCACCACAAGCAGGCATCTCAGGGTTCCTTGTGTGGAATTTGCATTACCCCACCCAGTGCCTCTCCCTTAACCCTTCCCTACCCTTTCCTATGGCACATAGCAAACACAGGAGTTGATCAGCAACTGAATAGACTGGACAGGGGGTCCAACAATGGACTGGGACCAAACTTGGCTCACAGAAGCACCATGACCAAGTGAACATACTGCATGGGTTTGGGGGAAATGACCTTCATTTTGGGAGGTGTAGTTCACCTATATCCCAAGAGCACTCAACCCAGCCGATGACAGATCTGGACCAAACTTGGCACACAGACCCAACATGGCCAACTGTAAATAATGGCAGGATTTGGGGGTGACTGCCCTTGGCATATGGGAGTTGTAGTTCACTCTTATCTAGAGGGCATTGAACCCAGCCGATGACAGAGCTGGACCAAACTTGGCACACACACACCCAACAAGGCCAACTGTGCATACAAGCCTGGTTTGAGGAGGATTGACCCACCATTCTGGGAATTGTAGTTCACCCACATCATTATGTATTTTCTAATGGGAGCATTTATAAAAAATGAAATCAAAGACAGGCTTTTTCCTAATAAATAGTGTTACTAATTAACTGAATTATATTACCTAACACCCCAAAACAAACAATGACTCTTTCAAATAACCTGAGCACCGCTGGGTACCCAAGCTAGTAATATAATATATTGTATGTACATATAACTTGTAAGCCGCCCTGAGTCCCCTTTGGAGTGAGAGAGGGCGGAGTATAAAAATAGTAAATAAATAAATACAGTTAAACTGTGGAGCCCCTGGTGGCGCAGTGGGTTAAACCCCTGTGCTGGCAGGACTGAAGACCGACAAGTCGCAGGTTCGAATCTGGGGAGAGGCGGATGAGCTCCCTCTATCAGCTCCAGCTCCTCCTGCTGGGACATGAGAGAAGCCTCCCACAAGGATGATAAAAACGTCAAATCATCCGGGCGTCCCCTGGTCAAAGTCCTTGCAGACGGCCAATTCTCTCACACCAGAAGTGATTTGCAGTTTCTCAAGTCGCTCCTGACACGACAAAAAACAACAACTGTGGAATTTATTGCTGTAAGATACAGTGATGACTACCAACTTTGATAGCTTTAAATGTTACTGCTTATTACGATATCCTGCTAACAGTTTGGATGATGCCTGTGATCGCCTTGTGACATATATATGTGTTCTTGTCTATGTGATTTCAGAGTGTTCAACATAATGGTTCCATTTACATCCACGTGTACTTTACAAAGAGCGGGTTCCATCCCGATCCAAAACAGAAGAACCTCTACAGGCGACTCGCCACAGTCCACACATCACGAAGTAAGCCTCCCTCCATCAGGATTTTCAATTTCCCAACAGTGTGTTGTATCACAGCACTGCACAGCTTTCTCTCTCTCTCTCTCTTTCTCTCTCTCTCTCTCTCTCTCTACACATGACTATTTTGTAGGAAAGCCAGGATGCCAAGATCCAATATTTCTCCCATTGAGCAATATAAGGTCTTTACATAGTCTTTAAGGGATTAGCTTGCTGCATCAGTCACAAAGATTTTCTTAAGAACTAAATTGCAAAAAAAATGTGCTTGCAGTCTGAAAATTCTGTTGTTTAGGCTTTGCCTTTCTGTTTTTCTTTGCATAGTACCGTAGTGTTTTATGTATGCTTACCTTCCATTTCTCCCCTCACCCCTTCCCTTCTCCATTTCTTCATTGCAGTGATAAATAAATACAAACGCAGGAGGTTCCAGAAAACGAAGAATCTGCTAACAGGGGAGACAGAAGCAGATCCTGAAATGATAAAAGTAACTATTCCTTCTTGTGGCATATACTTTTGTGTATTTCCTGTTCTTCTTTGGCCGCCAAGGTCACGGTTGTGCCCTTCACAATAGTAGCAGCCATTGAGGCTTCTTAGTTGCACAGTTTCCCATTATGCACTCCCTAATTCAGTTCCCTCTGCCCAGGGCTCTCTCTCGTGCAGCGGAGCCTCATGAATCAGCAGTGGCCAACAATCACTGTACTTCATGTTGCAGAACAGTTTCAGTCCTTTCCTTTTGGGTTTCATGCTCTGTAATACAATGAAGCTTTCCACTCATTATGTTTTCTTTCTGTGGCCAAGAGAGTATTGGGGAGTTCCTCAAACTGTTTTATTTGTAGGTTTGCAAATCTAAAACATGGTGGGCTGTAAGGAAAAACGGTCTATTTGTTGTCAAAGGTTTTCATGGAATCACTGTTTTGCTGTGAATTTTTTGGGCTGTATGGCCATGTTCCAGAAGCATTCTCTCCTGACGTTTCACCCACATCTATGGCAGGCATCCTCAGAGGTTGTGAGGTGTGTTAGAAACTAAGCAAGTGGGGTTCATATATCTGTGGTATAATGTCCAGGGTGGAAGAAAGAACTTTTGTCTGTTTGAGGCAAGTGTGAATGCTGCAGTTAATAATCTTGGTTAGCATTGAATAGCCTTGCAGTTTCAAGACGTGGCTGCTTCCTGCCTGGGGGAATCTTTTGTTGGGATGTGTTAGCTGGCCCTGATTGCCTCCTGTCTGGAATTCCTCTGTTTTCTGAGTATTCCTCTTTATATGCTTTTCTAATTTCAGAGCTTTTTAATACCAGTAGCCAGATTTTGTTATTTACATGGTTTCCTTCTTTCTGTTGAAATTGTCCACATGCTTGTGGATTTCAGTGACTTCTCTGTGTAGTCCAACATGGTAGTTGTTAGACTGGTACAGCATTTTCTGTGTTCGCAAACAATATGCTGTGCCCAGGTTTGTTCATCAAGTGCTCTGCATTAACACTTGCCTCAAACAGACAACAGTTCTTTCATCCACCCTGGATATTACACAGGTATATAAACCCTACTTGTCTATGAAACATCAGGAGGGAATGCTTCTGGAACATGGCCAGACAGCCCAGAAAACTCACAGCAACCCACAGTCTATTTGCTTACAGCAATAAAAAGCTAGAGTGATGGCAGTTACCAGGCAGGTGGTTTTTTGGGGTGAAAGTGGGGCTTAAAGTATTGCAGTTAGCCATGTTCATGCACCGCCTAGAAATGTATGCTGGTCATTTTTGAAAGTGTGATATTGGGTTGAATGAACTCAATCTGATCCTTATGTTCTCAGAAGGAAGCAGAGGTTAGAATAGGGCACCTCAAACTAAGGCCCGGGGGCCGAATGCGGCCCTCCAAGGTCATTTACCCGGCGCTCACTTAGGATCAACCTAAGTCTGTAACGACTTGAAAGCACACAACAACAACCCCCCTATCTCATCAGCCAAATGCAGGCCCACACTTCCCATTGAAATATTAATACATTTATATTTGTTAAAATTGTTATTGTATTTTTAAGCTGTTTTTGCACTACAAATATGTGCAGTGTGCATAGGAATTCATTCATGTTTTTTTCACATTTTAATCCGGCCCTCCAACAGTTTGAGGAACTGTGGCCTGGCCCTCTGTTTAAAAAGTTTGAGGAACCCTGGGTTAGAACATTGTTTTTAAAATGTGATTTTCTGTATTGGTTCAGGTTCTTTGAAAATGATTATCTATTTTGTAACCATACTCAGTATGTCTACCACAATACTCTCAATAAATTAAAAAAAACTATTAATACAAAAGTGAAAAGGGGATTTATTTATTATTATTTTGGGCACTTTGAACCTGCCCTTCTCAACCCCCAAGGGGGGACTCAGGGCGGCTTACAACCAGCACAATTCGATGCTAACAATTCAACAGATAAAATACATAACAACAATAACCACAATAGTTAAAACATTCAATTAATACAATAACAACTAAAAAGCCAATCTAGTGGCCAACGTTCACCAAGTTCTAAAATCCGTAAGTCCATTCAGCATTACCATAGTCCTTTCCAAATTCTGGTCGATATTACCTTGTCAGTCTGCCAGATTACCCAAAGGCCTGGTCCCATATCCATGTTTTCAGCTTCCTTCTGAAGGAGAGGAGGGATGTTGATGACCTAATTTCCCCGGGGAGTGAGTTCCACCATAGTTCTCCATGCCAGGGGTGCAAATAACATGACTCTCCTATTCATTCATTCATTCATTCATTCATGTCAGGAGCGACTTGAAAAACTGCAAGTTGCTTCTGGTGTGAGAGAATTGGCCGTCTGCAGGGACATTGCCCAGGGTACATTGCCCGATCTTTTGATGTTTTCCCATCCTTATGGAAGGCTGCTCTCATATCCCTGCATGGGGAGCTGGAGCTGACAGAGGGAGGTCAACCTGCTCTCCCCAGATTCGAACCTGCTGGTCATAGTCCTGCCGACACAAGGGTTTAACCCATTGTGCCACCAGGGACTCCTATTCTCCAAATAGTGTTGGGGTACAGCTCCCATCATTCCTCAGCATTGGTGGCCGTAGCAGGTTGCAGAGTGCTGAGAGATCTAGAAAATCACATGATTCCCATCTCCTATTGATTCTATTTTAATTTTAAAAGAAGTGTGGTGGTGGTGTTGATAAATTAAACTTTTCAAAGGGGGAGAGTCACAGTCAGCAGCAATGTTCCCTCTATTGCTGAAAGGACAAGTAAATATTATTGTTGTTATGGTGTTGTTGCCTTCGAGAGTAATTCGTTCCATGCGGCACTTTGCTCTGAGAAGGAGAAGAGAAAATCTGGGCTGTTTCTGGCTCCCTGCCGTGCTGTTAGAGATGGTTCAGTGAGCATGTGTGTGTGAGAGAGACCTTTGTATTCAAGTCACAGCTCTTCCATAGAGTGGTCGCTGTAAATCTTGGCAGCTCTGTGAACTCATCCCCCGCTGCCACCATATAGATCCAGCTTTGCTAGTCACACCTGTGCAATTTGCAATGTAGCAAACACCAGGACCCTTCCAACCTGCAGCTGTGCTCCTTCTTAGAGCCATGCTGAGCGCATAGTTGCGTAAGGCTGGCCAAAGGCTGTTGTCGTGCATGCTGGCTGCTTCTGGGAGCCTGCAGCCTCTGGTTTTGCTATAATTAGAGAACATCTTTCTTAGCATCTCCAAATGTGTTCCAAGCCACATTGCTGAGCAGGAATGGAACCATTCCCTCTGTCAGGAGAAGGTTAGATTCTGCCTCCCTTCCCAAAAGGACACACTGCAAGTATGAATTTATATTTTTCGTGTCAGGAGCAAACCAAACAATTGTATTGCATTTTTAACAAACAAACAAGCAAAACACAAAGTTTGCAAGCTTGGTAGTTGATTAAATGTCCTTTGACCAGTATCTGGCCACTTGGAGTGCCTCTGGTGTTGCCGCAAGAAGGTCCTCCATTGTGCATGTGGCAGGGCTCAGGTTGCATTGCAGCAGGTGGTCCGTGGTTTGCTCTTCTCCACACTCGCATGTCATGGATTCCACTTTGTAGCCCCATTTCTTAAGGTTGGCTCTGCATCTCGTTGTGGCAGAGCGCAGTCTGTTCAGCACCTTCCAAGTCGCCCAGTTTTCTGTGTGCCCGGGGGGAGTCTCTCATGGAATCAGCCATTGACTGAGGTTCTGGGTTTGAGCCTGCCACTTTTGGACTCTTGCTTGCTTAGGTGTTCCAGCGAGTCTCTCTGTAGATCTTAGAAAACTATTTCTTGATTTAAGTCGTTGACGTGCTGGCTGATACCCAAACAGGGGATGAGCTGGAGATGTCACTTCCTTGGTCCTTTCACTATTGGCTGCTACTTCCCGGCAGATGTCAGGTGGTGCAATACCGGCTAAACAGTGTAATTTCTCCAGTGGTGTAGGGCGCAGACACCCTGTGATAATGTGGTGTCTGCATTAAGAGCCACATCTACTGTTTTAGCATGGTGAGATGTGTTCCACGCTGGGCATGTGTCCTCAGCAGCAGAGTAACATAGCGCAAGGACAGATGTCTTCACTGTGTCTGGTTGTGATCCCCAGGTTGTGCCAGTCCGCTTTCATATGAATACTCAGTAGTGATACTGCTGGTTCTGGTGTAAATACGTCTTGCAACTGCTGTTCGGCTCTTTAAAAAATCAGAGTTGTAAACCACACTATCCACGTGAGATGAAAACTGATGATAAACTTTTGAAAACGTGATAGTAGTATTTAAAATCTGTACTAAAATTATCCATCAGTGAACATTTCTGAGCCATGAGTAGAGCAGTAATTCCTGTGCCAAGATGCTTGCTTTGATACAAGCAAGAAATCAGTGGAGTAACTCAAGGTACCTGCTTTCAGGGGAGGCTGCCTGCCCTGGTTCTGTGTGAAGAATGGATTTGCTTTTCAATTCTGTCAGGCAACTCTGTCCAAGTGGGTGATTCTGCCACTTGAAGAAAGGCGCTCAATTCACCTTCTGTCCTGAAGTGTGGTGGAGGTTCCTTCTTTGGAGGCTTCCAAACAGAGGATGGATGGCCATCTGTCGGGGGTGCTTTGAATGTGATTTTCCTGCTTCTTGGCAGGTGCTTGGACTGGATGGCCCATGAGGTCTCTTCCAACTCTAAGATTGTATGATTTTAAATATTGTATTGCCCTTTTATGGGTTTTTTTTTTTTTGCACTACAAATAGGATGTGTGCAGTGCGCATAGGCATTCTTTCATGGTTTTTTCAAACTATATAGTCTGGCCATCCAACAGTCTGAGGGACCGTGAACCAGCCCTCTACTTAAAATGTTTGAGGACCCCTGCTCTAAAGGATCATCTCCATCCAAAGATAGCTAATTCTTGAACCTTTCCCATGCTAAAAGTGGGAGTGTTGCGTATGAGAGTTTTGGGTGGCTCCAGATTTAAATCATTTTTAAAGACTTAGATCTTTAGGAATAATTACCTTAGGTAGTAATTTTATTGATTAGCCCTTAGGCCATATCACAGTAAGAAACAGAACAACAAGGCCTGACAAGACCTGATCACACTCCACGTAGTAAGTTAAAATAAGACACTTATAACAATACAGTAAATAGTAATATGATAAGACATGATAAAACTGATAAACTGATCAAGCTGAGTATATACATCATGAATAATTACCTTAGATCTTGAAGGATTAAAAGCATCTGTTCAGATCTTGAGTAGTGCTCCAGATTGCTCCATACATGAGTCTGTTTTCTGTAACACAGTGGTTCTCAACCTGTGGGTCCCCAGATGTTTTGGCCTTCAACTCCCAGAAATCCTAACAACTGGTAAACTGGCTGGAATTTCTGGGAGTTGTAGGCCAAAACACCTGGAGACCTCAGGTTGGGAACCATTGCAAACACAATGAGATTCCACTCTCTTTTGTGGCTCTCAAAATAGTCTTGAATTCAGCAGCCTTCTCCTCCTGCCCAGCCAAACGAAGCAGCCTCAGGCCTTGTGTTTTTCTTGCAGAGAGCTGAAGATTATGGCCCTGTAGAAGTGATCTCACACTGGCACCCAAACCTCACCATCAACATAGTGGATGACCACACGCCGTGGGTCAAGGGCAGCGTTCCTCCACCTCTGGACCAATGTAAGAACCACCAGTTGCTACCTTGTCATGCTTCTTTGATAACACTTTGCTTCTATGGGAGAATCATTCCCCTTGAGACTTCCTTAGCAGTTTTATTGAGTTTCCATATTGTCTCTTTGTAGCTTTGGCCACTAAATACAGAATGCAAGGTTGTAGTTTATTCCTTACCTATTGATTCAGGTGTTTTCTACCAATAGGCCCTCAAGTGATGCTTGATGTTTTCTACCACCTGTAATATATCACTTGCTCTGTTCTGTTTTAGATGTGAAGTTTGATGCAGTGAGCGGTGACTACTATCCCATCTTATACTTCAATGATTACTGGAACTTGCAGAAAGACTACTTCCCTATCAATGAGACCGTAGAGCAGTTGCCCTTCCGCCTCTCCTTCTGTCCGCTCTCGCTCTGGCGGTGGCAGCTCTATGCTGCCCAGAGTACCAAATCCCCCTGGAACTTCCTGGGAGAGGATTTATATGAACAGTCAGATGAGGAGCAAGATTCAGTAAAGGTGAGTGGGAAGGTGGTGGTGTCCGTAAAACTTCCTGGCTTCTTCTTGACCTATTTTGTTATCTCTGTTTTCTCCCAAAGTTGGAATTCAAAATAGCTCACCTTATTATTACAACAAAGATGCAGCTGAAGCCCAACTGGGTCAAGCCTTAAAGATAGGCAGGGAAGACCAGGTGCATTTGCCTTTTTTAGAGTAAGGCAATGGCAAGCCATCTTGAGTATCCGTCAGAAAACCCTATCAATGTATGGATTGCCATAGGTCAGCAGATGGATCAAAGAGACATTCTTGTTCCACGGAGTGTAAGATACTTATTTATTTATTTATGACATTTATATGGCGCCCTTCTCACCCCGAAGGGGACTCAGAGCGGCTTACAAGATATATATACATACAATATATTATATTATCAGCATAGTACAATATCAAACATGTGAGGGGAAAATTCACATATAAAATTATTTTATATACATACATACACAGATACACAGATATATTTATCGTTATCTATATATAAGATTTGCAGAGACTTGCAAACATGTGAGGGGGAAATTCATATATAAAAATAATGGATACATATAGATACAGATATACAGGTACATGGAAATCTCTAGATATCTATATGTATATAGGATTTGCAAAGACCTGCAAACATAGTAGAAAATTCATGTATAACATTAATGTGTATAGATAGATAGATAGATAGATAGATAGATAGATACAGATATATAGGTACATAGGGATTAAAAAGGGGGAAATGGCTATATATCTGTAGGAGATATTAATAAATATTTCAGGGGACACTGCTTTCATAAGATCAGTGGATATTCCTGACTTGCAAGGGCTTCTCTCCCCGTCCTCTCCCTTTTAAAAACATTCCAGCCTGGGAGGAGAATTAGAGCAGAAGCAGAAAAGAAAACACACTGTTTAGGGAGGGGAAAATGAAAGAGAAGTATTTCGTATGTTGCAAGCAATGGCCTCCAGGCTCTGCTGCCTGGCTTAACGCCATTATAAGTCGAGGGAGGATTTTTCAACCCATAAAAAGGTCTGAAAAACTCGGCTTATTTTCGAGTATATACGGTACATTGTCTTTCAGTCCAAAAGTCATATGCATGCTTGAGTTTTCTGTTGTTGCTTTTCATGCCTGTGATGGCTATAAAAACCTTATAGAGATTTTGGAATTGCTAAAAAGAAGCCAAAACTAGGACAAGAGGCCTTCACAGTTTGTGGATTTCTGGAAGTGCACAACACTTACACTAGTATTTCTTTCTTTTTCACCTTTAGGTTGCTTTGTTAGAAACCAATCCCTACCTGCTGGCTTTGACCATTGTTGTTTCCATTGTACACAGTATTTTTGAATTCCTTGCTTTCAAAAATGGTAAGTTCTAAACTATAGGATATTATTTCTTTTTTTCTTCCATCCCATCCTTTCTCCTCCCCCCCCCCCCCAATCCTTTTACTCATTTCTCTGACCCTTTGTGAAAATACGTATACTGTTTAGATCTGAAATTTTCAAAGTATAACCAATAGGATAAACACAGAAAACAAACACATCATGCGACATGCGTGGCTTGAAGAATCCTAGGCTGGGGTTAAAATTGCTGGAAGAAACATTAACAACCTTAGATATGCAGATGATACCACTTTGATGGCTGAAAGCGAGGAGGAGCCGAGGAGCCTTGTCACCAAGGTGAAAGAAGAAAGTACAAAAGCTGGGTTGCAGTTAAACATAAAAAAAAAATAAATATCAAGATAGTGACAACCAGACTGATTGATAACTGGCAAATAGAGGGAGAAAGCATGGAGCAGTGACAGACTTTGTATTTCTAGGTGTGATAGCAGGCACAGACTGCAGCCAGGAAATCAGAAGACGTTTCCTTCTTGGGAGGACAGCAATGACCAATCTTGATAAAATAGTGAAGTGTAGAGAAATAACACTGGCAACGAAGATCCGCATAGTTAAAGCAATGGTATTCCCCGTATTAACCTATGGATGCAAGAGCTGGACTATAAGGAAGGCTGAGTGAAGGAAGATAGACACTGTTGAACTGTGGTGTTGTAGGAATATTCTGAAAAGATCCAGCCTGTCCATACTTCAGGAAATAATGCCCGACTGCTCACTGGAGGGAAGAATATGAGAGGCAAAGATGAAATACTCTGGCCACATAATGAGAAGACAGTAAAGCTTGGAGAAGATAATGATGCTGGGGAAAATGGAAGGAAAAAGGAAGAGGGGCCGACCAAGGGCAAGGACCAGCTTGTGGTGCAGCTGGTTGGGAGTCAGCTGCATTAAAATCACTACTGGCCAAGAGGTCATGAGTTCAAAGCCAGCCTGGGTCGGAGTGAGCTTTCAGCCATTTGTCTAGCTTGCTGTCGACCTTTGCAGCCCAAGAGACAGTTGCATCTGTCAAGTAGGAAATTTAGGTACAGCTTATGGTAATTTAATTTACGATGCCATAAAACTCTCCAGCAGCGTGCAAAAGAATGAAGAAGTACTCCATCAGTGTCACAAATGGATGGTAAAGCGACTTTAATAGCCCTGGACCAGTAGCAAAACACAGCTAGTGCATTATTTTCAGAGAAGTCTTGCTTGCCTGCTTCCTTCCTCTTGGGTAAAACACAAGCTCCTCTCTGCCTTGTAGCTTTAAATGCTAATCTGTCACTGGTAAATACTGAGCCATTCAGCAGTTGGCTTAATACAAGTCGTCATTATGTCTTGATCAATACTAGGATTGAACTTTTTTCATTGGGACCTTGATTTCTCTTTCTCCTTTATAGACATTCAGTTCTGGAACAGTAGGCAATCTCTAGAGGGACTCTCAGTCCGGTCAGTATTCTTCGGGGTGTTTCAGTCCCTTGTCGTCCTCCTCTACATCCTGGACAATGAAACAAACTTTGTGGTGCAAGTCAGCGTCTTCATTGGGCTCCTCATAGATCTTTGGAAGATCACAAAAGTTATGGATGTCAGGGTAAGAGTTCATATCACATGCTTTGAGCCTGTTAGGTTATTTCACCAAAGCAATTTATTTATTTATTTATTTAATGCACATAAAAACATTAAATACAGTATAAAACCACAACAGAAATAATAAGCAACAGCCAGGAGACAGGTGTTTTTAAAGTCTCTTCCTCAGTCCCCTTCCTCCTCTTAGCTGGCTTGAGGGCGGGGGTGGGGAGAAGCAGCATGATTTCTTCCTTCTCCTGAGGTGGCAGGTAAATGTAGTAAGCAACAGCCAGGAGACAGGTGTTTTTAAAGTCTCTTCCTCAGTCCCCTTCCTCCTCTCAGCTAGCTTGAGGGTGGGGGGTCCTCCTTCTCCTCCTGTGGTGACAGGCAGATGTAGTAAGCAACAGCCAGGAGACAGATGCTTTTAAAGTCTCTTCCTCAGTCCCCTTTCTCCTTTTAGCTGGCTTGAGGGGGCGGGGGAGCAGCATGATTTCCTCCTTCTCCTCCTGAGGTGGCAGGCAAATGTAGTAAGCAACATCTAGGAGACAGGTGTTTTTAAAGTCTCTTCCCCAGTCCTCTTTCTCCTCTTAGCTGGCTTGAGGGCGGGGGTGAGGTGGGAGAAGCAGCATGATTTCCTCCTCCTCCTGAGGTGGCAGGCAGATGTAGTAAGCAACAGCCAGGAGACAGGTGTTTTTAAAGTCTCTTCCTCAGTCCCCTTCCTCCTCTTAGCTGGCTTGGGGGCGGGGGGAGAGTGGCAGTATTTATTTATTTACTTCATTTCTATACCGCTCTTCTCAGCCCTTAGGCGACTCAGAGTGGTTAACAACCAGTTTCAGCATACACAATACAAAATCATTAGACATTTAAAAGCAGTAGCATACCAATTAGTTAACACCAAACATCAATACAGTAGGATTTCCTTGTTCTCCTCTTGAGGTTGCAGGCAAACCAACTCCTTACTTCTCCCTTCTCTTTTTTCTCATGCTAATAAACAGTTGGATCGGGACAACAAAATTGCTGGCATCTTCCCACGCTTAACGTTCAAAGACAAATCAACATATATAGAATCGTCTACCAAAGTCTACGATGATGTAAGTTTCGGGCCTGCTTGGGGAGGGAGGGCTTACAGATCTTACAAAGAGAAAGAAGGAGTCTTGACTGGCAGGAATGTTTTTTCCTCTCTCAAATTCTCAACAGATACCTGTCAATGGCAGAAGAGCATCAATTTTACTGTTTCTATTTCTCGTTTTCTCTTACAGATGGCTTTCCGGTACCTCTCCTGGATCCTTTTCCCGCTGCTGGGATGTTACGCCGTGTACAGCCTCCTCTACATGGAACACAAGGGCTGGTACTCCTGGGTTCTCAGCATGCTCTACGGATTCCTGCTGACATTTGGTGAGTTGCAGGAGCTTTCCTCAAAAGTGTACCTCCACTGATGTAGAATTAGACACCTCTGCTGGAATGTGTGTTCTTGGCTGATCAACTGGAGCTTGTTCATTTGGACAAATACGGTTATTACTCACTTAAGTGCATAGATACCTTTTTGACATTACTACTTAAACAAAAAAAAATTGGTGCTAGAGGTGGAAATAACAGGGAAAGTGTAGGAATAAGTTCCTTTACCACAGAAAGCAGTACACAAAATGAAGGCAGACTTTGATGAAGTTTGGGGAAAAATTATTGAGAACGGCTTAAAAGAAGTAAATGGGAAATTACCTCCATAAGAAGAAATTGTATTTTGGAAAGAGAATGTAAATTGAAGTGGTTCGGAAGGGGCGGCGGGCACAGAGGTGAAAAAAAAGTATATAAGATATATATACACTTATGGTTGATGTAATGAATTGAAGTATTGATGTATTGATGTATTCTAAGAAAATCAATAAAAATATATTTTAATAAACAAAAACAAAATCAAGGCAAATAAAATATGATTGACTAGCAAAACAAAGTCAGATTTCTTAAAATTATTTAGGTACCTTTTTAAAAAGTGAAAATATTTTTCCTGTGTTCCTCACCCATTTATTTAAAAATTTCCAGGGATGTTTGTGTGCAATTGAGACAAAAAAGTGCTTGTCTAAAGGCTTATACCCTGAAGGACACAAGACAAATTTTAAAATAATAAGAGTAGCATACAGATGCTCTTCTTTATTGCCCTCTAGTCTCTTTTTTCTCATTTTTATTATATGTTTTTGTTTATTATCCCTGTTTTTATTTCTTATATATGCTTCTAAAAACTTTTAATCAAAATTATTTTTTTTTTAAAAAAAAGAAGAAGAACACATACGCTCAGGCACCAATTATTTAAATGATTATGTGTTTGTTTATGTTTTAGTAATACTGTAACCCACCTCGAACCGTGAGGAGAGGCGGGCAAGAAATAAAACAACTTCTTCTTCTTCCTATTATTATTATTATTATTATTATTATTAAATTAATTCTTGTAAATAATCCAATAACATGCCCAAACTTTGATCTTGTATCTTAAGGGGAAAGTACTCCCATCTATCACTGTAGTTCTCAACCTGAAGGTCCCCAGATGTTTTGGCCTTCAGCTTCCAGAAATCCTAACAGCTGGTAAACTGGCTGGGATTTCTGGAAATTTTGGACCAAAACACCTTTGGACCCACAAGTTGAGAACCACTGATCTAACAGATATTGAATCTTTATTTGATGTGTCCTCCAACCGATCCCAAAGCATCTTTGTCTAAGCCAGTGGTTCCCAACCTGTGGTCTGTGGATCACCAGTGGTCTGCAAGAACAAAAATAATGGTCTGCATCCTCACCATTACTACACTGTTGCCTCACGACAACGAGAGTGTCTGGTCTTGGAAAACCCTCTTATAGTGCCAATGCAATGGGGATGTCGGGAGGGGAGAGGCTGACTACCCATGAAAGATTACTACTACCACATGAGCTCTAGGTTATTAAATAAGGTTTTCTGTGGGTGAGTAGATAGTGACTATTGGATGGCATGGGGTCTGTATCGGAAACTAGAGCTGATGTGGTCTATGCAATGCAGTATTATTTTCTTTTTAAAATATTTTTATTAAATAAAAATTTCAATACATTAAAAATAAAACAACTATGAAAACGTGGGAATGAGCGACTGGTCTTGCAAAACTCTCTTACAGTGCCAAGGCTTATTAAATATGATTTTCTGTGGGCAAGCAGATAGTGACTACTGGATGGCATGGGTTCTTTATCAAAAACTAGAGCTGATGTGGTCTATCCAATGCAATTTTCTGAATCAGCACCCCAAATAACCAAACTGAATCTAAAGTTGACCAAATGCTGATTCGTAACTAATGTTGGAGAGTGGTCCCTGGTGGAAAAAAAGATTGAGAAACACTGGTCTAAGGAAACTTGCTTTATATGCAGCCTGTTGCTTACATCTGGTACTGATTCATTATTTGTACATCTTCCATGGATTTAGATGGAAAGGACAGAGAAAAGAGTTGGATGTCATCAGTATATTGGGCAGCCCACAGCTTCAAGCTCCTTCAGCTTAATCTTCTGGTTGTTCTTGGTATCATTTTATTGTTTTGTCCCTCTTCTAACCCAGGTTTCATCACCATGACACCTCAGCTCTTCATCAACTACAAGTTGAAGTCAGTGGCTCACCTACCGTGGCGGATGCTCACCTACAAAGCCCTGAACACCTTCATCGATGATCTTTTTGCCTTTGTCATCAAAATGCCCATGATGTACAGGATAGGCTGCCTTCGAGATGGTAATTTTTCTGCCCTCTTCCATTGATGCATCATGTTTTGCCATTGTGGCATTCCCTCTCATCTGCTCCCCTTCCCTTCCCTTTCTTTTTTTTTTTTTAAATATTGGTGTTTTCAAATACAGTGTTGCAAGACATTTTGGGGAATAGGGGAGGGGGTCAGGAATGGTAGGAAGGGTAGTGTGGGAGTTCCGATGGTAAAGGGTCAGGTAGGAGGGGTTCAGGAAGGAGATCCAACACAAAAAAATAGTACGAAACAAGTACAAAAATAGAAACGTAACAAGACAAAAACACAGGTTGACTTCCATTCTCCTTCTTGGTGGAGTATATATTTTCCATTCTATATTATCTCCCTATTTAGGGAGTGTGCCTTTCAAGTTTTTGTTTAATTATTTGTTTTCCTTACAGCAAGTATCCTCACTTATTTCTATTTCTTAATTTAGGTGGTACCCTTGGGAAATTTAGTTAGTTTTCTTATAATCCTCAAATATATTGTCGAAGGCTTCCATGGCCGGAATCACTGGGTTGTTGTAGGTTTTTTCGGGCTATATGGCCATGTTCTAAAGGCATTTTCTCCTGACGTTTTGCCTGCATCTATGGCAATCATCCTCAGAGGTAGTGAGGTCTAATTACCTCTCAACAAAAGAACATTTTTAAATGTTTCAATTGTTTTGTAATGTGTGCATTGAAATTGCTATTGTTAACCGCTTTGTGTTGCCTAAGGGCTGAGAAAAGCGGTATATAAATGAAGTAAATAAATATAATAAATAAACCTTTTAGACTTTTCTGACCTTGGACAAAAGTGGAGACGCTCTTTAATGAAAAGGCATTGTTTCCTCCCTACCTGGCCCAAATACCTGCTGCGTTAACATTGGGCCTCTCCTTTTCTCTTGCAGATGTAGTTTTCTTCATTTATCTCTACCAGCGATGGATCTACCGAGTGGATCTGACCCGTGTCAATGAGTTTGGCATCAGCGGGGAGGACCCGGCGTCTCGGACAACGACGCAGAGCATCACTCAGCCGGACGGTGCCCCTTTAGCACTGACCGACAGTGCAGTCGGGGCAACAACAGAGGCCCCGGCCAATGGGGCTCCCGTAGCGGTGGTAAAAGGGGTGGCCGACGGCTCTCCCGCAGCCGTTTCCACAGGGTTGCTGGACGGCGGCCCCGAGGCTCCCCCATTGAAAACGGCAGAGGAGAAGAAAAAAGATTAACCTATTCTAACTTTTTAAAAAGCCCTAACTTGATACACTCTCAGCTGTTGGATAATAATGGACAGAAGGCAAATGGGTGGGGGCAAGGGAGGGGGCAGAGTTGCTTCGGTCCTCCTGGGTCCAGAGCTTTTTATTTTATATTCCAGTAAAACTCGTGTGGGCAGTAAAAAAAAGGGGGGCCGGGGAGGGACGGGGGCCGCCCAGATCTGGGGCAGCACCGGGCGAAGGGGAGGGAAAAGCGAAGGATCACTGGAAATGTTGGTGAAGTTCCGTGTGACATGTTGTATCCGTGGGAGAGAAACCTCACCCCCATCCACCCACCCACCCCTCCCTCCCTCCCTCCCTTCCTCCGTAAATCTCTATGTTTAAAAGCAAAGCTCAAACCAGTAATCATTGTGACCTCCATTCCATTGTGCGGGTATTTAGGACATTGTTATTAAGGAGTTTTCCTCCAAGTTGTGTCTCCGTTTCATAAAGAGAGCTGATTTATCAGAGCAAAAAAAGAAAAAAAGTTAACATAACAAAACAGGAAAAGGAATACCATTCTCATCGTTCCATCCTAATATGGACTCTGGATTTAATAAATTCATATGGGTGTTTAAGTTAAAAAAAAAAACAAACAAACAAGCTTGCTTGCTGTTTCTTCCTCTCCTTGTTTCTTGTCTTTCCAGGAGTGTTTGGGATAGAAATTATGTGCAGGATTGGATTTGTACCTCTTATAGCAGGCATGGGCAAACTTGGGCCCCTGCAGGTGTTTTGGACTTCAATTCCCACCATTCCTAACAGCCTCAGGCCCCTTCCTTTTCACCCTCAGCCGCTTAAGCGGCTGAGGGGGGAAAGGAAAGGGCCTGAGGTTTGGATGTAAAGGCAAGAATACAGAATGGGGGGAGCCTGGTTCGATAGCAGTACTTGTGAAAAAGAACTTGAGTGCTCGTGAAGAACAAGGTAAATAAACATGAGCCAACAATGTCATGTGACAGCTAAAAAAGCCAATGGGATTTTGGACTGCAGAAACAGGAGTCTAGTGCCTAGATCCAGGGAAGTCATGCTACCCCTCTATTCTGCCTTGGTTAGACCACACCTGGAATCACACTATGTCCAATTCTGGGCACTGCAATTGAAGGGAGTGTTGGAATGTGTCCAGAGAAAGGTGATTAAAACGATCAAGGGCCTGGAGAACAGAGGAAGGCCACTAAAATGATCAAAGGTCTGGAGAACAAGCCCTATGAGGAGCAGCTTAAAGATCTGGGCATGTTGAGCCTGAAGAAGAGAAGGCTGAGAAGAGACATGATAGCCATGTATAAATACGTGAGAGAAAGTCATAGGGAGGAGGGAGCAAGCTTGTTTTGTGCTTCCCTGGAATCTAAGATGCAGAACAATGGCTTCAAACTACAAGAAAGGAGATTCCACCTGAACATGAGGAACAACTTCCTAACTGGGAGAGCTGTTTAGCAGTGGAACTCTCTGTCCCAGAATGTGGTTGAGGCTCCTTTGGAAGCTTGTAAACATAAGTTGGATGACCATCTGTGGGGGGTGCTTTGAATGCAGTTTTCCTTCTTGGGAGGGTGTTGGCCCACAAGGTTTCTTAAAACTCTATAATTCTATGAAAGATGAGAAAAATCCTCGACTATTAGCATTTTCACACTTTCAGTATTTATTCCATGCACAATTTGAACACAGTTTGTTTGTATTTAAAACATGCTTGTAGTACAGTAATATTTTTTTGTGCAGAAAAAAGATCCAAATTCTGTTTTCTGTGCAAAAGAAACAGCTGTGGATTTTGCATAGAATAAATCCCATTGTGAATTGGCTCTGAAAATTCTGTGACTCTCGCATTCGTTCTCACAATGGGAAGAAAACATTTACATTCCCCTTTGCATTCTTCAAGAGGAAATCAGTAATTAATGATCTCCTTAGTCAGAAATTTACTTTATCAAAAATTCATTTATGTTAGTTAAAAATAGTTTTTGTGTTTTTTTTGTGTTTTTTTGTGTTTTTTTTTTTTTTTTTTGTTATTCTACAGTGTTTGGAGCAGCGTTTCACAACCTGTTGTTCAGGACCCGGGGGGGGGGTCACGAGTGGGTGTCAGAGGGGTGTCCAAAGACCATCAGAGAACACAGTATTTTCTATTGGTCATGGGAGTTCTGTGTGGGAAGTTTGGCCCAATTCTGTCATTGGTGGGGTTTAGAATGCTCTTTGTAGGTGAACTATAAATCCCAGCAGGTACAACTCCCAAGTGCCAAGGTCTATTTTTCCCAAACTCCACCAGGGTTCACATTTGGGCATATTGACTATTTGTGCCAAGTTTGGTCCAGATCCATCATGGTTTGAGTCCACAGTGCTCTCTGGATGTAGGCGAACTACAACTCCAAAATTCAAGGTCAATGCCCACCAAGCCCTTCCAGTATTTTCTTTTGGTCATGGGAATTATGTGCACCAAGTTTGGTTTAATTCCATCGTTGGTGTTCAGAATGCTCTTTGATTGTAGGTGAACTATAAATCCCAGCAAGTACAATTCCCAAGTGTCAAGGTCTATTTTCCCCAAACTCCACTAATATTCAAATTTGGGCGTATTGGGTATTTATGCCAAATTTGGTCCAGTGAATAAAAATACATCCTGCATATCAGAGAGTTACATTATGATTCATAACAGTAGCAAAATTAGAGTTATGAAGTAGCAACGAAAATAATTTTATGGTTGGGGGTCACCACAACATGAGGAACTGTATTAAGGGGTCGTGGCATTAGAAAGGTTGAGAAAAACTGCTTTGCAGCTAGTGTAAATAGATTTTTTAAAGCTCTGGCTCAAAAGCAGTATAGGTATTAGAAATTTCTAATTCTGGTATTGAAATGTAGCGTAAATACAGCAATTCTCCAAAGAATAGGCATTCACGGCACTGCCAGAACTATGGATTCCTCCAAAGCAGAGAGATGGCCTCCTCCTCCTCCTCCTCCTCCTTTACAGGCCAGTCTCCGGTGCCACAAAACCCAAACCATCCTGAGATTAAAATAGCCGCCTCGTCCACTGCCAGCCAACCTTTCTCCTTACCCTTAACGACAGGAAATGCTTTTCCTCTAAGTACATGGGTGGTCATGCCTCAGGAATGCATTTTGTGCAGACTTCTCTGCCCAGACCAGTGCTTCGGGGCTGGGCTGTCTTTCTGCCACCTTCCTTTTTTCTAAACATTTATCTTGGAAGTATAGCACTGTATGTCTTCTTCCGTCTCAACATATTACAAAAAAAGGGGGGATAATAAATGGACACAAAACAGGGTTCATATAATGTCTCCTCCATCGTCTCATAGACATTACTTCGTTCTTCCCATATGTAATGTTGTCTCGTTACCTTTCAGAGTTAACACTATCTAAGTCAGCATTTCTCAACCTGGGGGTCAGGACCCCTGGGTGGGTTGTGAGGGGGCGTCAGAGGCGTCGCCAAAGACCATCAGAAAACACAGTATTTTCTGTTGGCCATAGGGGCTCTGCGGGGGAGGTTTGGCCCAATTCTGTTGGTGGGATTCAGAATGCTCTTTGACTGTAAGTCAGCTATACATCCCAGCAACTACAACCCCCAAATCTCAAGGTCTATTTTCCCCAAACTCCACCAGTGTTCACATTTGGGCAAATTGACTATTTGTGCCAAGTTTGGTCCAGATCCATCATGGTTTGAGTCCACAGTGCTCTCAGGATGTAGATAAACTACAACTCCCAAACTCAAAAGTCAATGCCCACCAAACCATTCCACTATTTTTTGTTGGTCATAGGAGTTCTGTATGTCAAGACTGGTTCAATTCCATCATTGGTGGAGTTTAGAATGCGCTTTGATTGTAGGTGAACTATAAATGCCAGCAACTACAACTCCCAAATGTCCCCAAACTCCACCGGGGCTCTGAGTGGGAAGTTTGCCCCAATTCTATCGTTGGTGGGGTTCAAAATGCTCTTTGATTGTAGGTCAACTAGACATCCCAGCAACTACAACCCCCAAAATGTCAAGGTCTATTTCCCCCAAACCCCACCAGTGTTCACATTTGGGCATATTGAGGATTTGTGCCAAGCTTGGTCCAGATTTATCATTGTTTGAGTCCACAGTGCTCTCTGGTTGTAGGTAAACCACACCTCCCAAACTCAAAAGTCAATGCCCACCAAACCTTTCCAGTATTTTCTGTTGATCATGGGAGTTCTGGGTGCCAAGATTGGTTCAATTCCATCACTGGTGAAGTTCAGAATGCTCTTTGATTGTAGGTGGACTATAAATCCCAGCAACTATAAATCCCAGCAACTACAACTCCCAGATAACAGAATCAACCCCAACCCCCCCCACAACCCCACCATTATTCAAATTTGGGCATATCGGGTATTTGTGCCAAATTTGGTCCAGTGAATGAAAATACATCCTGCTTTTATCAGATATTTACATTACAATTCATAACAGTAGGAAAATAATTTGATAGTCACTACAACATGAGGAGCTGTATTAAGGGACCGCAGCATTAGGACGGTTGAGAACCACTGCTCTACTAGAATATATATACATGTCTCTGCTTTTCTCTGCAAGCACCTGCACAGTTCAAGCCTGATAAATGTAACAGTATCCAAAAGTCCCACGTTCAGTCATCTCCTACATGTCTGCTTTTCTCTGCTTCTCTGCAAGCACCTGCACAATTCAAGCCTGATAAATGTAACAGTATCCAAAAGTCCCAGGCTCAGCCATCTCCTCGAGCATTGCCCAGCCAATCAGCTTCATGCATATTATTTTACATTTGACACACACAGATTAACTGATTTCTTACACGCTCCAATGGATGTCCCTTCCTCAGAGACTAGGATACAATGGAGCAATTGGTTCAAATACCAGGAAATGAATTTCCACCTAAATAATTAGAACTTCCCGATGTTAAGAGCTATTTGACAGTGGAATATGCTGTCTTGGAATCTATCAGTCTTTCCTTCTCTGGAGGGTTTCAAGTAGAGGCTGGATGGCCATCTGTTGGGAGGGCTTTGATGGCTGCCTGGTAAGGGGGTCAGACTGTATGGCCAGAAATACTGGACCACTCTAACAACCACCATGTCAGACTACACAGAAGCCATTGAAATCCACAAGCATGTGGACAATTTCAACAGAAAGGAGGAAACCACGAAAATGAACAAAATCTGGCTACCAGTATTAAAAAACTCTAAAATTAAAACAGCTAAACAGCAGAGGGAAAACAATCCGGGACATCTAATCACCTCTCAACAGAAGATTGCTCCAGACACTGCCAGGCTATCAAATGCTAATCAAGGTGGTCAGTCGAAACATTCACACCTAGCTCCAGCAGACAAGAGTTCCTTATCCCACCCTGGTCTTTCCACAGATATATAAACCCATTTTCCTAGTTCCAACAGACCTCACTACCTCTGAGGATGCTTGCCATAGATGCAGGCGAAACGTCAGGAGAGAATGCCTCTAGAACATGGCCATATAGCCCGAAAAAACCTACAACAACCCACTGTATGGCCCTTGTTTCTTCCAATTCTGAATCTATGATCTGCTCTGTTTGTGGTTTTGAGGACCTTGATGGTACCCAACTGGAAGGGTTCAAGGCAGCCAGGAGAGTTGAACCATTAGAAACAAAGCTCTTTTACCCTGTCTACTCAACACATTATTGGATCTCCCAGGTTCTGGCACTCAAGCAGTTACAAGCCTTGTCCGCACTTTCCGTATCCTTTAAGAGGCCCCAGAGCACTTGCTTGTTTTCTTGACCTCAAGCATTTGGCAATTCAGCGGCAAGATCCAACTTGAAGCTGCAAAAGTCCAGGCGGTGCAAGGGGAGAGTATTGGTTCCCCTTGCCAGGAGTGCCAGATGTGCTCTTGTACCTTTTTTTAGCTGCAAAGATATAAATTTTTTTTTGTGAAAGGCACTGCTTTTCTTAACCCAAAATTCCCTCTTTTATAGAACTGGTCACCCAGCAACTGGAAACAAATAGAGCATGACCCCTGTATCTAGAGGGAATACGTTCTTGGACTTTGCTGGAAACTGGGGAGAAAACAAACGCTATTGAAATGAAGGACTTATGACCCAAGGATACCACAGAGCTGAACTAGAAAATGCCTAGTGATCAATGGAACCGGTTCCATGGATATCATATTGGAGCCCCCGGTGGCTCAAAGAGTTTAACCAGTGGTTCTTGACTGTCCTAATGCCACGACCCCTTAATACAGTTCCTCATGTTGTGGTGACCCCCAACCATAACATTATTTTCATTGCTACTTCACAACTGTAATTTTGCTCCTGTTATGAATCATCTTGTAAATATACGATAAGCAGGATGTATTTTCATTCATTTGGCACAAATACCCAATACGCCCAAATTTGAATACCGGTAGGGTTGAGGAGGATTAATTTTGTCATTTGGGAGTTGTAGTTGCTGGGATTTATAGTTCACCTACAATATCAAAGAGCATTCTGAACTCCACCAATGATGGAATTGAACCCAACTTGGCACACAGAGCTCCCATGACAAACAAAAAATACTAGAAGGGTTTGGTGGGCATTGACCTTGGGTTTTGGAGTTGTAGTTCACCTACATCCAGGGAGCACTGATGCATCTGGACCAAACTTGGCACGAATACTCAATATGCCTAAATGTGGACACTAGTGGAGTTTGGGAAAGATAGACCTTGACATTTGGGAGTTCTAGTTGCTGGGATTTATAGTTCACCTATAATCAAATAGCATTCTGAACCCCACCAACAATAGAATTGGGCCAAACTTTCCAGACGGAACTCCCACGACCAACAAAAAATACTACGTTTTTAATTGTCTTTGGTGACCTCTCTGACACCCCCTTGCGCCCCCCCCCCCCAGCGGTCCCGAACCCCAGGTTGAGAAACACTGGGCTAAACCCTTGTGCCGACAGGACTGCTTTCCGACAGGTCAGTGGTTCAAATCCAGGGAGAGGAGGTTGAGCTCCCTTTGTCAGCTCCTGAAATGAAGGACTTATGGCTCAAGGATATCACACAGGTGCACTACAAAATGCTTAGTGATCAATGAAACCAGTTCCATGGATATAATATTGAAACTTCAAGGAACTTCTGCCGGCAGGACAGCTGACCGGCAGGTCAGTGGTTCAAATCCTGGGAGAGTGGGTTGAGCTCCCTCTGTCAGCTCCAGCTCCCCATGCGGAGACATGAGAGAAACCTCCTACAAGGATTGTAAAACATCAAACATCAGGGCATCCCCTGGGCAACATCCTTGCAAATGGTAAATTCTCTCACACCAGAAGTGACTTGCAGTTTCTCAAGTCGCTCCTGACATGAAAAGAAAATCACAAAGATATCCCAAAGGAATAGCAAAACCAAACTGGTACATCACATGCACCTGCTGTTACTATATGTGGGACTCTACTTACTTACCTGGGCAATTCCTCATTGTCTGAGTGCAATGCCTTGGTGGTGGATACGTAGGTGACTCTGGAGCCCTATTCTTGACCCACATTTCTTCCAAGGTGAGGGCATCAATTTCCAGGTAGAAGGCAGTCCCGAAAAGGGTTGGTTTGATGCTCCTTCCTCTTGGTACGTTCTTCCCTTTCGCCCTCCACTCATGCCTCTTCAGTCACACCTAAACTAAACTATAAAGTTGTCCTTCTTTAGGGGTGCATCTATACTGTAGAGTCAATGCAGTTCAGTGTCACTTGAACTGCCATGGCTTAGTGCTCTGCAATAATGGGAGTTATAGTTTTACAAGGTATTTTGCATTCTCTCCCAGGGTGCTAGTGCTTCAAATTACAAATCCCAGGGTTCCATAGTATTGAGCCTTGACATTTAAGGTAGTGTCAAAATGCATTAATTCTACAGTGTACACTTTTTGTGTGTGTGTCAGGAGTGACTTGAGTAACTGCAAGTCACTTCTGGTGTGAGAGAACTGGCCGTCTGCAAGGATGTTGCCCAGGGGACACCCGGATGTTTGATGTTTTACCATACTTGTGGGAGGCTTCTCTCATGTCCCGCATGGGGAGCTGGAGCTGACAGAGGGAGCTCAACCACTCTCCCCGAATATGAACCACTGATTCTGTATCTTTGCATTTCGTTAGGCAGAAAAAACGAAATGCAAAGATACAGAATGGGGGACGAGGCCTGGCTCGAGAGAAGTATGTATGAAAAAGATCTTGGAATCCTTGTGGACAACAAGTTAAACATGAGCCAACAATGTGATGTGGCGGCAAAAAAAGCCAATGGGATTTTGGCCTGCATCAATAGGAGCATAGTGTCTAGGTCCAGGGAAGTAATGCTACCCCTCTATTCCGCTTTGGTTAGACCACACCTGGAATATTGTGTCCAATGCTGAGCACCACAATTGAAGAGAGAAATTGACAAGTTGGAATGTGTCCAGAGGAGGGCGACTAAAATGATCAAGGGTCTGGAGAACAAGCCCTATGAGGAGAGGCTTAAGGAGCTGGGCATGTTTAGCCTGAAGAAGAGAAGGCTGAGAGGAGATATGATAGCCATGTATAAATATGTGAGAGGAAGCCACAGGGAGGAGGGAGCAAGCTTGTTTTCTGCTTCCCTGGAGACTAGGACGCGGAACAATGGCTTCAAACTCCAAGAGAGGAGATTCCATCTGAACATGAGGAAGAACTTCCTGACTGTGAGAGCCGTTCAGCAGTGGAACTCTCTGCCCAGGAGTGTGGTGGAGGCTCCTTCTTTGGAGGCTTTTATACAGAGGCTGGATGGCCATCTGTCAGGGGTGATTTGAATGCAATATTCCTGCTTCTTGGCAGGGGGTTGTACTGGATGGCCCATGAGATCTCTTCCAACTCTTTGATTCTATGATTCTATGATCTGTCAGCACAAGGGTTTAACCCACTGCGCAACCGGGGGCTTGGTGTAGGCGAAACTACATTATCATTGTTACAGTGGGAAGATATGGTTGTAAAGGCAGATAGGATCTTAAAGGGCCTGTCATCCAATCCATGTCAATGGCAAAATCGTCAACGAAAGCCTCCGTTTTGACTCATAGAGCTGAAATGCTATGAAGATGTGTTTGCAAAGGGCCCCGGTCACTCCGTTTAGTCTTTCCGACCGGAGGAAATAGTTTCGCCATGATCCAGCAAAAGATGAAACGACTTAGTGAGAACCAGCTTCCCCTGGCAGTGCTCAGAAATTCTTTGCCGGTGTGTCCTTTCGGAAATGATTTGTCATCTCGACAACCCCCTTTCTTGTGGTCCGGCAAAGAGATCTTTTATGGAGAGTGGTACTTCCTTTTGCATTCATGCTCCAGCTCAGGTTTCAAACCAAGAGCGAGCCTGGTTCCTGTAAATGTTCATGCATTGCCCAGGAATAGAAGGGAGAAATGCTTAAGGTGCCTCTGAGTATGTACAGAGTGTTTTTGTTCAATGCATAATTGAGTTTGCAAGCATCACTGGCTGACAAGTGACAATATTTCTAAGGTCTAGAGCGTTGCCACCAAGGAGCCATTCATTTATTTCACTCTTAAAAACAACCCCGATGGCACAGTGGGTTAAACCGCTGAGCTGCTGAACTTGCTGACCGAAAGGTTGCTGGTTCAAATTCGGGGAGCGGCATGAGCTCCCACAGTTAGCCCCAGCTTCTGCCAAACTGCTTTGAGTCCCCCTAGGGTACTGTAAATAATACTGTAAATAATAATAATAATAATAATAATAATAATAATAATAATAATAACCTAGCAGTTCAAAAGCAGGAACCCTTAGTGGCGCAGTGGGTTAAACCCTTGTGCCGGGAGGACTAAAGACTGACAGGCCGTAGGTTCGAATCTGGGAAGAGCATGGATGAGCTCCCTCTGTCAGTCCCAGCTCCCCATGCAGGGACATGAGAGAAGCCTCCCACAAGGATGGTAAAACATCAAAACATCCCGGAGTCCCCTGGGCAATGTCCTTGCAGATGGCCAGTTCTCTCACATCAGAAGCAACTTGCAGTTTCTCAAGTCGCTCCTGACATGAAAAAGAAAAGTTCAAAAACATGAAAATGTGAGTAGATCAATAGGTACCACTCTGGCAGGAAGGTAACAGCGCTCTATGCAGAGATGCTGGCCACATGAACTTGGAGGTGTCTATGGACAACGCCAGCTCTTTGGCTTAGAAATGGAGATGAGCACCACCTCCCAGAGTCGGACACAACTAGACTTAATGTCAGGGGAAAATCATTACTCTATATTTATTCAGGGTGCATCATCACTCTATATTAATGCAGTTTGATCCCACTTGAACTCCCATAGCTCAATGCAATGGAATCATGGGAGTTGTAGTCTAGGGAGGCACCAGCACTTCCTAGACTACAAGCAGAGCCTGCTTAAAGAAGAGAGGATCTGGAATCACTATAAAAAGCTCCAAATACAATTGCAGTATTAAGACTTTGCCAGCAGATAGAGCTCCAAGAACCTTGGGAATCAAAATCTGCAACTGAGAAACCAATGGAAAACTGAAGCACATAAAGGAGGCCACACAACTGGAAAATGCTGGCATAAGGCCAGGGGTGGGATTTATGCGGCCCTCCAGATGCTGTCCGACTGCAACACCCCCGGCAACCTCCCAATTGTGGAGTTGCCATATGATTTGTATCCACCACCACATTTAAAGCCAAATGAGATATAGGAAATTGCTCTCTGCTAGAAGTTTTCCAGGTGCAAATAACAACAACAACAACAACAATAACAACAACAATACACTTGATTTATATTCCACTTTATATTTCTGGAGAGACTCCAAGTGGATAACAGTACACATATAAGGCAAACATTCAATGCCATATTAAACGAACAACAACTACAATACACAGATAAGGTAAAGGCCTTATAGCTGGTTGGCATCACTTCAGCTGACTTAATAAACAGCCTCAGTGGCTTCTTCTTCAACTTGGTGAGATTTATTTGGGAATATTGAGCTTCTTCATCTCACCAGGCGCACGGACCTACAGGATGGCTTGTCGCCAGTACTGGTAATCCATGCTTCAGTTTTCACTATCCGCAGCTCGGACATCACTATCCATGACCGTTTTAAATTGCTCTTATTTCAAGCCAGTTATGGTGGAAGGTAAAAGGAAGAGGGGCCGACCAAGGGCAAGATGGATGGATGGCATCCTTGAAGTGACTGGACTGACCTTGAAGGAGCTGGGGGTGGTGACGGCCGACAGGGAGCTCTGGCATGGGCTGGTCCATGAGGTCACAAAGAGTCGGAGACAACTGAACGAATGAACAACAACATGGTATTTTAGGGAGCCCCCAGTGGCGCAGTGGGTTAAACCGCTGAGCTGCTGAACTTGTTGACCGAAAGGTTGCAAGTTCAAGTCCAGGGAGCACCGTGAGCTCCCGCTGTCAGCCCCAGCTTCTGCCAACCTAACAGTTTGGAAACATGCAAATGTGAGTAGCTTAATAATAATAATAATAATAATCCTTTATTTATACCCCGCTAACATCTCCCAAAGGACTCGGTGTGGCTTACAAGAGGCTGAGGCCCAACACATCAATAAAACAACAGCATAACAAATACAACAATAAGTAAACTCATAAAAACAAAACACTGAACATTAAAAGACTAGCAGTAAACATTAATCAATAACACCACGATGCATTTAAATCTAAGGCCGGACCAAATGTAATGATTAAAATTTTTAAAAATGCTGGACATGACAGGTGAAATGGATAGCTTTTTGGAGATAGGTGCGATGTGCAGACAATCTTAAATCTCTAGTAAAGTGCATTTGGGACATGATGCTTGGGAGTTTCCTATTCTGGGAAGGCACACTGGAAACACCACGTCTTCAAGCTCTTCCTAAAGACTACCAACGTTGGGGCTTGTCTGATGTCCTTGGGGAGAGAGTTCCAGAGTTGGGGGGCCACCACGGAGAATGCTCTGTCCCTCGTCTCCACCAATCGC
This sequence comes from Anolis sagrei, assembly GCF_037176765.1. Lineage (NCBI taxonomy): Eukaryota > Metazoa > Chordata > Lepidosauria > Squamata > Anolidae > Anolis > Anolis sagrei. The sequence continues at coordinate 98,469,683 of NC_090034.1, forward strand.
ACTTGCGATGCAGGTAGGATCGTGAGCAGGGCCTCTCCAGATGATCGGAGAGATCGTGTGGGTTCATATACGGAGAGGTACCGTTCTGGCGGGAAGTTAATGGTGCTCCATGCAGTTATTTATTTATTTACGGCATTTATAACCCACCTTTCTCAACCATACGGCGACTCAAAGCAGGTTACAGAATTGGCACGATTCGATGCCATGCATTCATAAAAGTGCGATTAAAAACAGTCAACAATATACAAACATATAAAAACCATTAAAACATGTAGTCACTGATGTCTTGTTAAAATCGTTTTCCAATAACACTAGTCTGGCCATTTCATATTTATCATTCATAGTTTCATGTTATCTATTCTGCTGTCTCAAAAGCTTGCTCAAAAATCCAGGTCTTTACTTGTTTTGGAAAGTCAGGAGAGAGGGGGCCAATCTAATATCCCTGGGAATGGAGTTCCATAGCCGGGGGGCCACCACTGAGAAGGCCCTGTCCCTTGCCCCCACCAATCAGGCAGGATCCCTAGACAATCAGCTCCTAGATGGTTCATAAGGAGAAATACCGACAGGTAAGCTGGGCCAGAACCGTTACCTTTACCTAATCTTATTATGTATCCAATAATAATAATTTTTTCCTAGTTCCAACAGACCTCACTACCTCTGAGGATTCTTGTCATAGATGCAGGCGAAACGTCAGGAGAAAATGCCTCTAGAACATGGCCATATAGCCCGAAAAAACCTACAACAACCCAGTGATTCCGGCCATGAAAGCCTTCGACAATACAATAATAATGATGTTTCGTTGTAGCCAATTAAATATCTCTGGGAAAGGATGCAACAGATCCAGTGGTTTTAACTGTACAAAGGCATTCCTCGTTCCCACGAAAAAATCTGGCTTCTAGATCTGATATATTTGAACTACAAATCCCATCTGCCTTTACTGGCATATTCAGAGTTGCAGCCCAACAATATCTGCAGCCCTGTGTTACACAATGGAAATGCTCAAAGCCTCAATGCTTGGAAGAATGAGTCCTTTTGTCTTCTTTGGAAAAATACCACTTTCTGGGGGAGTAGGAAGAGCACCGATAACATGACCCTGAGAGATGGTTCCTTTGGCGAGCGGCACAAATCAGAGTGCTCTTCCCTCCTTGCTGATAGATGGAGAAAACAAGGAACATGAGATGGGGGAAAGGGGTAGTTGGGAACATTGTGAAGTTGTGGGTGTCCGGGTTTTTCCGGAGGTGATTCTTGAGTTTGAAAGGACTGTCTGGCCCAAAGTCTGGTTTGAAGATAAAGTCAGAGGAAAAGCTTTGATGTTTTAAAATACACTAAATCTGGTCTGATTGCAGAAGATTAGCAGAATTGCGCCTGGAGAGGAGACCACCAAGAACTAATCAGAGGGATTTCCAATTAGGATAGAGTCCATTGCGGATGTTTTGGTTTTTTTTCATGTCAGGAGCAACTTGAGAAACTGCAAGTAACTTCTGATGTGAGAGTATTGGCAGTCTGCAAGGATGTTGACCAGGGGACGCCCGGATATTTCGATGTCTTACTATCCTTGTGGGAGGCTTCTCTCATGTTCCCGTATGGGGAGCTGGAGCTGACAGAGGGAATTCAACCTACCCTCCCTGGATTTGAACCTCCGACCTGTCGATCTTCAGTCCTGCCGGCACAAGGGTCTAACTCATTACACCACTGGGGGCTCCGTATTGCAGATGGTAATCATCGAGACCCCAAGGGATATGCAGTTTAATCATGTGCAAAAAGACACAATCAAAGCACTCCCAACTGATGGCCATCCACCCTCGGCTTCAAAACCTCAGGAGAAGGAGACTCCAACACACTATTTCTTAAAAAATAGGACAGCAGAGAATTAATTGGAATTTCCCCTTATAATGGTTAAGGATTTATTTGTGAACAAATCCCAACTGCTGCAAACCAAATATAATGGATGGAGGCTTTATTTGGGGTATATAAATCCCCAAATGCTGAACACCAATTATAAATGAATGTGGCTTCTTTAATTAAAACCCAAACTCAAAAGCTATAATGAAGTTGGACCTTTCTTCTGGCCGGAAAACCTTTTGAAAGAACTCTGGCACCCACCAAACTTAAAAGCAATGTGAAGCCTTTGGCTTCCTTGAGGTATCTTTAGCTAAAATGTTCTGGATTCGCACTCAGGCTTTGCTCTGAGGTAACACTGGAGAGATTTCTCCTTTAGAATGTACTCTGCCACCATTAAACATTTCACTTCTTCAGTAAATTGCTTTTAAAACTTCCTACATAGAGGCACACGTGAAGCAGATGTTGTGAACAATAAAACAATGATGTTTATTTAAGAGGACTTGAACAAAATAGGCATTAAGCTTAGTTGGTTTGAAAGATTGTCTTAAAAGCGTGTGGTTTCTTTATGCAGGCCAAACTTAGTTACAAGTAACACTCCTTTCTCCCTCCAGAGATTACTGACAGGATTTCTTCTCTGAAAGTAACCCCAAACTCCACACAGACAGTCCTTTTCTTTTGGAATCTGCCTCTCCACTCCCCAGCTATCTTCCCTAATAGCTGTAATCTTCCCACTAGCTATCTCTGCTAGCAAACTGACCACTTTAGGCCTCTCTCACTAATCTCTTCTCCACTCCAGACTCCTAATTCCTTCTCCGTTGACACCCAGATTCAATCTCCCTTGACAGGGTTTTAAAACACCCCCTTAAAGTCATTTTTTCCCTTTTCTAAGTTAAGCTCTGCCCACTCTCTCCCAGCCAAACACTCACGCCTCTCATTTATCTCCAAGTACCTAAGCATGCCCCCTTCAGGAAATGAGATTTAAAATAGATACCCCTGGCACCCCTTTCAAAATGGCTGCCAAACTTCCTGGGCCTACTTTCTAGGCTTTTTCTAGCCTAACAGATAGGGAATTCACTACACCCCTGTAGAATCAGGACATTTGGAGGGGCTACTGAGGGGCCACAGTAGCGCAACGGGTTAAACCGCTAGCAGAAAAGCTGCTGACTGGAAGGTTGGCAGCTCCAAGACATGAGTCGGAGTAAGCTCTCAACTGTCAGCCCTAGTTCCTGCCAACCTAGCAGTTCGAAAGCATGCAATGTGAGTAGATCATTAGGTACCGCCTCGGTAGGAAGGCAAAAAGACACCCCATGAAGATATGCAGACATGCTGGCAACACAATCAGAGATGTCCATGGATAACATGGAAAATGGAACAAGAGCACCTCCTCATGGGCAGAGTTGAGCATTGCCTCCAGAAACTGGAGATGGAAAAAGGGGAAGGCCTTTAGCTTTGCCTGTGTTGTATGTCGATGTTCACTGTGTGTGTAAAAAGGCATTGAATTGTTGCCTCATATGTGTATGGTAATCCACTCTGAGTCCCACCAGGGAGATAAAGAGGAACATAAATAAAGTGTATTGTATTATTATATGTCACAAAGGTCCCAAAGAAGGAGGGAGGGATGTTATCTGAGTCGGACTAGAGCTGGTGTGTGTTTCTGTTTCTTTTTCACAACATTGTGCCTAGTAAACACAATTAGTCCTTGGTTGATTTCAACCTCAGACATGTAAACATCAATATAACCTCAGGGCACAGCTGGAATGCCAAGTATTAGTGTCTGTGGTCTTTTGGGGGTCTGCCTTCCTCTCCCCTTTCTCTTCCCACTCTCCTGTGGAGAAACATAACTTGGGCAGAAAACAGATGAAACAGAAACATTATATGTAAAAGGGACCTAGTGACTATAAGCTGAACAGACACCAACAGTGTGATGCGGCAGCTAAAAAGACCAATGCGATTGTAGGCTGTATCAAAAGGAGAATAGCATCTAGATCGGTGTTTCTCAACCTTCCTAATGCCGTGACCCCTTAATACAGTTCCTCATGTTGTGGTGACCCCCAACCGTAACATTATTTTTGTTACTTCATGACTGCAATTTTGCTATTGTTATGAATCATCATGTAAATCATCAAGACACCAGAAGTGACTTGCAGTTTCTCAAGTTGCTCCTGACACGACCAAAAAAATAAATTAAAAAAATCATGTAAATATCTGATCTGCAAGATGTATTTTCATTCACTGGACCAAATTTGACACAAATACCCGATACACCCAAATTTGAATACTGGTGGGGTTGGGGGGGGACTGATTTTGTCACTTGGGAGTTGTAGTTTATAGTTCACCAACAATCAAAGAGCATTCTGAACTCCACCAATGATGGAATTGAACCAAACTTGGCACACAAAACTCCCATGACCAACAGAAAATAGTAAAAGTGTTTGGTGGGCATTGACCTTGAGTTTGGGAGTTGTAGTTCGCCTATATCCAGAAAGCACTGGATAGATTAATACTCAATATGCCCAAATGTGAACACTGGTGGAGTTTGGGGGAAATAGACCTTGACTGTTGGGAGTTGTAGTTGCTGGGATTTATAGTTCACCTACAATCAAAGAGCATTTTGAGCCCCACCAACGATAGAATTGGGCCAAACCTCCCACACAGAGCCCCCATGACCAACAGAAAATACTGTGTTTTCTGATGGTCTTTGGTGACTCCCTCTGACACCCCTTTGCAACCCTCCCACTCCACAGGGGTGCAGACCCCCAGGTTGAGATACGCTGATCTAAAGTGAGGAAAGTCAAGTTTTTACTCTATTCTGCTTTGATCAGATCTTATCTTGAATAAGACAGTGTCTTTGGCACTACAATTCAATGCAATGGAACTCTGGAAGTTGTTGTTGCTTACTTTATCAAGGTAACTCACAATGACATAACACAATAGAACAGAATTTGAAAACAAAGCAAATACATATACATATAAGAGTTAAATATTTGTTTTACAAGGTTTTTTGCTTTTCTTTTTTTTGTCGTGTCAGAAGCGACTTGAGAAACTGCAAGTCACTTTTGGTGTGAGAGAATTGGCCATCTGCAAGGACATTGCCCAGGGGACGCCTGGATGATTTGATGCTTTTATCGTCCTTGTGGGAGGCTTCTCTCATGTCCCCGCATGAAGAGCTGGAGCTGATAGAGGGAGCTCATCCGCCTCTCCCCAGATTCGAACCGGTTTGGGATGGATTCATGCTGCCCATGATCAGCAACAGTTCCTGACTCCAAAGGATCCATCAGCGGAGGTCTATTTAGAAAGAAACCTGACCCTACTTTCTGTCAGCACCTTTGCCTGGCTTCGGTGTTTGTGTAACCCAGCTCACATACCTCCATCCCATCCTTGCAAATCAGTGCCAAAAAGCACAGGCAGTTTCCTGGTAAGAGGAAGGAAGAGAAGAAGGGGGTTTCCAGAGAGCCTTGGATCGGGGTGGAGAGTTTTGTCTATGCTTAATAAGCATAAAAAATTTGACCTGATGGGGAAATATTAAGTATGTCCTCCCTTGGTGAGCCCAGGTCCAGATAAGGCGAAAGAGCTGGGTGCAAATCTCCAGCTCGGCTTGTTTCCTACACTTAGCAAGGCTTTCGTTGACTTTTCAACTTGCAAAGACTCTCCATAGGGAATTCATGTATGTAGTCAGCTACTTCCTTCCCTCTAGTCCAGCGTTTCCCAACCTGGGGGTCAGGTCTCCTGAGAGGGTAGCGAAGGGATGTCAGAGGAGTTGTCAAAGACCATGAGAAAAAACAGTATTTTCTGTTGGTCATGGGAATTCTGTGTGGGAAGTCTGGTTCAATTCCATCGTTTGTGGAGTTCAGAATGCTCTTTGATTGTAGGTGAACTATAAATCCCAGAAACTAGAACTCCCAAATGTCAAGGTCTATTTTCCCCAAGCTCCACCAGTATTCACATTTGGGCATATTGAGTATCCATGCCAAGTTTGATCCAGATCCATCATTGTTTGAGTCCACAGTGCTCTCGGGATATAGGTGAACTTCAACTCCCAAACTCAAGGTCAATGTCCACCAAACCCTTCCAGTATTTTCTGTTGGTCATGGGAGTCCTTTGTGCCAAGTTTGGTTCAATTCCATTGTTGGTGAAGCTCAGAATGCTCTTTGATTCTAGGTGAACTATAAAGCCCAGCAACTACAACTCCCAAATGTCAAGATCTATTTTCTCCAAACTCTACCAGAATTTGCATTTGGGCATATTGAGTATTCGTGCCAAGTTTGGTCCAGATCCATCATTGTTTGAGTACACAGTGCTCTCAGGATATAGGTGAACTACAACTCCCAAACTCAAGGTCAATGTCCACCAAACCTTTCTGTTATTTTCTGTTGGTCACAGGAGTTCTATGTGCCAAGTTTGATTCAATTCCATCGTTGGTGGAGTTCAGAATGCTCTTTGATTGTTGGTGAACTATAAATCCCAGCAACTACAACTCCCAAATGACAAAATCAATCCCCTCCAACCTCACCAGTTTCCAAATGTGGACGTATTGGGTATTTGTGCCAAATTTGGTCCAGTGGATGAAAATACATCCTGCATATCAGATATTTACATTAAGATTCATAACAGTAGCAAAATTACAGTTGTGAAGCAGCAATAAAAATAATGTTATGATTGGGCATCACCACAACATGAGGAACTATATTACGGGGTTGTGGCATTAGGAAGGTTGGGAAACACTGCTCTAAGTCACCGTGGTGCCAGGACTCACCTTCCATTCTGCCTCCATATCTTCCAGTTAGAAGCAGCTAGTTTCAATTAAAGGTTTCTTTTCCCAAGAAGGAATAATCTCTAAAGAGTGTTCATTACCAAACTACATATCCCAGGATAAGAAGCCCCCAGTGGCGCAGTGGGTTAAACTCCTGTGCTGGCAGGACTGAAGACCGACAGGTTGCAGCTTCAAATCCAGGGAGAGCGCGGATGAGCTCCCTCTGTCAGCTCCAGCTCCCTATGCGGAGACATGAGAGAAGCCTCCCACAAGTATGATAAAAACATCAAATCATCCAGGCGTCCCCTGGGCAACATCCTTGCAGATGGCCAATTCTCTCACACCAGAAGCGACTTGCAGTTTCTCAAGTCACTCCTGACACGACAAATTTTTTTTCCCCGTGATTGAGCCATGTCAGTTAAAATGCATTAATTCTACAGTGTAGATTTATTGAGAGTTCAGGGTTCGAATTCCTGGTCAGATATGATCCATTGGCTGATCATGTGAAAGTCGCACTCTCTCAGCCTCAGAGGAAGGCAACAAGGGAGCCAATTCTGCCAAGAAAATCCATAACAGGAATGACTTGAGCAGCATTCCCAGGTTCGGGCTGGCAATCATACTTGGAGCGTGGAAAAGCTGTCTTTAGGGACTAAATCTCCCCAAATGCAAGGACTTCATGGGATTATTTTCCTCCCAAAATAATATCTCCTTCAAAGGTTTTCTTCCACAGCTTTCTTGAGCATGGATTTCCCCTTTTTCCATAAGGATTTGGGGTAGTGCAAGATGGGTGGTATTTGCTTAATTCCTGACATACCTTAAAGACAAATAAACATTGCTTTCAATGACCCGCATTGCCTCTATCTCTGGATCCAATCATTGGAGCTGATCCAACCTGTCTTCCCTTGGCTTTCCTCCTTGATGGTAAGGTAATGGTTAACTCTGAAGCCTCACTGGTTCTCCTCCCCAAGACACAAACAATGGGGCATTTGAAAGCCCTTTATCTTGGGCTTTCACTTATTAGCCAAATGCACTGGCTGTATTTGGCTTGGCTGCAAAAAGGAGAAGGGGAAAACATTACTGGGCTCTAGTAGATTTTAGTAGGAAGGCAATAGTCTGCATTGCATTCCTTTGGCCTGGGAGAGAAGTCTTTTCTCTGCCATAGCTGATAAGGAGGCAAAGGCAGGGCGAAAGACGCTCTGATCTTGGGAGCTAAGCAGGGTCAACCCTGGTTGGTATTTGGATGGGAGACCACCAGAGAATAGCAAGGAAGGAAATGGCAAAACCACCTCTGAAAACATATATTTCTGTTGGTCTTAGGAACTCTTTGGCAGAGAAGGCTGAAGATCTCTCCACCTGTCTTTCTCTTCCTTTTTGGAAACAGACTGCCAATCTTCCCATCAAAGGTCTTCCTCCACTGTGATTGGCTGGCCTCTCAGCCAAGGGGAGGGATATTTCTCAGACTCCAAGCGGGGAGGGGAAGAGCAGGCTAGCTTGGTGCACATGTGCGGGGTGAGGGAGAGCATGCGAGGCTGGAGGGAGGCTCGCACCACCAAGTCCCTTCAAGGCAGGGGAGTTCTGTATGAGAAGTTTGGCCCCATTCTGTCATTGGTGGGGTTCAGAATGCTCTTTGATTATAGGTGAACTATGAATCCCAGAAACTACAACTCCCAAATTTAAAAGGCTATTTTTCCCAAGCTCCACCAGTGTTCACATTTGGGCATATTGAGTATCTGTGCCAAAATTCAAGGTCAATGCCCACCAAATCTTGTAGGTTTTTCGGGCTATATGGCCATGTTCTAGAAGCATTCTCTCCTGATGTTTGACCTGCATCTATGGCAAACATCCTCAGAGGTATGCTTGCCATAGATGCAGGTGAAACGTCAGGAGAGAATGATTCTGAAATATGGCCACACAGCCCAAAACACTTACAACAACCCAGTGATTATGGCCCTGAAAGCCTTCGACAATACGGTATTCGGAAAGTTGAGAAACACTGGACTAGATATATTGTCGAAGGCTTTCATGGCTGGAATCACTGGGTTGTTGTAGGTTTTTCGGGTTATATGGCCATGTTCTAAAAGCATTCTCTCCTGACGTTTCACCTGCATCTATGGCAAGCATACCTCTGAGGATGCTTGCCATAGATGCAGGTGAAACATCAGGAGAGAATGCTTTTAGAACATGGCCATATAGCCCGAAAAACCTACAACAACCCACTGGACTAGATAGTCTTTGTAGTCCCTTCCAATCCAATCATTCTTCAGTGGTCATTAAATGGGGGAGAAATGACACTTATCAGGATCATGCCTTCACATCCTTTCCAAACCCACAGTGACCTTTTTATAGAGTTTTCTTGGCAAGAGGCTGAGAGAGTGTGACTTGCCCCAAGATCCAGTACTGCTTGTCATCTTACTTCATTATGTTGTTATTCCCCCAAATAACCTCTAAACACCATTAATTATAACATGTTGCTTCCACAATCTATGTTGCTGTCATGCGCTGGGCCTATAACAAATGGCTTTTGAACAGGACGTGCTCTTTGTGTCCAGCGGGAAGCCAGGGTGCCTCAGCTGAGAGGCCCTAAGGATTTTTCTATACAAAGTCTTTAGAAGCTTGAAAAGTTTAGCAAGGTCATTTATTATTGCTTAGGTCTTCAACAAAACAATCAAAAACTTCTCAGATCTTCAAATACTTGAAGGCTTTGAATCAACTGGTGTCTTTCTTAATCTTGTCCACAAGGGACAGGCAACTGGCTTTGTGAACTGTTTCTTTTCTTTAAGAGGAAAACCCTTTTTAACCCCTCCTTGGACTATCTACTTTCTAAACTTTGCTGGTGTGGGCCCAACTCCCGGCTCCAAACTGCTTCTTGGGTCCTGAGTAGACCTACCAGCCAAGGCTTTGTAGATTCTCCAGCTGGAGTCCTTTGGAACTGTTTCCCCCCGGAATTTCATAAGAAACGAAGCTTCTCTACAGGTGGAGCTGATTCACGTCCTGTAGCTAAGTTTTCAACTATAAGACTGAGCTAAAATGGCTCCCTTTCCTTCCTGAACCCTGGGGAAAGGGGCGGAACTAAAGAACCTAATGATGATTGATGGGTCATTGGCCCTATAATTGCAAACCAAGGGAAGCCACCTTATTGCAAAATGCATGGAACTTTGGAATACATGCAAACACTCAAAGAAAGAAAAGGAAATTAGAGCTTTTGGTACAGCCGTACCAGCACACTATGACTGATTCAATATTTATGGCAGTGGTGAAAAGATGCACTCTGCACATGTTCAGAGTGCCATGTATATCATCTGCAGAGATTTTATTTAGCACCGAACACCGATTCTAGTAAAATTGTAAAATTAATTTAATTTGGTGCCACTTGAACTGCCATGGAATCGTGGGAGATGTAGTTTGGTGAGGCACCAGCGCTCTCTTACCAAGAAGGCTAAAAGGTGAGAAAAGTATGTTTAAGTCCATTTCTAGTGTTACTTTTGTCCTTTCCTGACTATGATAAAAGTAACACCAGAAAACAAGACTAATCTAGAAAGTGTTTAGTCAGGAAACGTGACCTCCAAGGCCAAGGGAGGAGAGTTCTCCTTTTGTTTTTTCCATCCACAGCTGAGTCAGGCTTTTGAGGCACTTCAAGCCTTTCAGTCTTTGGGTTGCGACATCCACCTCTGTCCCAGATCAAGGTTTGTCCACACTGCAGAATTAGAGCAAACGCAACACCGCTTTTCACTGCCATGGCTCCATCCTGGCATCCTGGGATTTGTAGTTTGCTACAAATCCCAGCGCTCTCTGATATAGGATGCATCTAACCTGTCGCATTTATGCCGTTTGGCACCACTTGAACTGCCCTGGCTCAGTGCTATGGGAGTTGTAGTTTTGCAATGTCTTTATCCTTCTCTACCAAAGAGCACTGTGGCTTCATGAAACTATAACTCCCACAATCCCATAGTGTTGAGCCATCGCAGTTCAAGTGATGTCAAACTGCCTCCAATGTAGGGTATCATCTTACAAATGAAATAAATGTCTGCCTCTTTGGTGGGCACAGCGGGTTAAACCTCTAAGCTGTTGTTGTTGTTATATATTATTTTACTCTTATTATTATTATTACAGATATAATTTACCTTTATTATTGTTGTTATTGGATCCCCTGGTGGTATGGCAGGTTAAACCGCTGAGCTGCTGAACTTGCTGACCGAAAGGTTGGCAGTTCAAATCTGGGGACCATGTTGAACTCTCACTGTTATCCCCAGCTTCTGCCAACCTAGCAGTTTGAAAACATGCAAATGTGAGTCAATAAATAGGTGGGAACAGCAGGTTAGTGTTGAGCTGCTGAACTTGCTGACCAAAAGGTCAGTGGTTCCAGTCCGGGAAGCAGGGTGAGCTCTCACTGTTAGCCCCAGCTTCTGCCAACCTAGCAGTTGGAAAACATGCAAATGTAAGTTGATAAATAGGTGGGCACAACAGGTTAAAGTGCTGAACTGCTGAACTTGCTGACCAAAAGGTCGGCAGTTCCAATCTGGGAAGCGGGGTGAGCTCTCGCTGTTAGCCCCAGCTTCTGCCAACCTAGCAATCTGAAAGCATGCAAATGTGAGATCAGTAGGTGGGCACAGCAGGTTAAAGTGCTGAACTGCTGAACTTGCTGACTGAAAGGTCGGCGGTTCCAGTCCCGCAAGCGGGGTGAGCTCTCACTGTTAGCCCCAGCTTCTGCCAACCTAGCAATTTGAAAGCATGCAAATGTGAGATCAATAGGTGGGCACAGCAGGTTAAAGTGCTGAACTGCTGAACTTGCTGACTGAAAGGTCGGCGGTTCCAGTCCAGGAAGCGGGATGAGCTCTCGCTGTTAGCCCCAGCTTTTATTTTATTATTTATTTCAATTACTTCTACCCCGCCCTTCTCACCCCCGAGGGGGGACTCAGGGCGGCTTACAAACAAAGGCACAATTCGATGCCTGAATCAATTAAACAAACAATACATAAAAACGATTTAAACAATTAACAGGTTAAAAACATTAATGCATAATAAACTAGCAAAACAATCTCATGCTCAGTGATCAGAGTTCCGTATATCCATTCCATTCCATTCGCCCATGTTTATCGTCAGATCTTCCCTTAGCTGCCAGAATGTCCAAAAGCTTGGTCCCATATCCAGGTCTTCAGTTTTTTCCTGAACGCCAAAAGGGAAGTCGCTGATCTAATCTCCCCGGGGAGTGAGTTCCACAGGTGAGGGGCCACCACTGAGAAGGCCCTGCTCCTCGTCCCCGCCAACCTCACTTGTGATAGTGGCGGGGTCGAGAGCAGGGCCTCCCCAGATGATCTTAAATTTCGAGATGGGATGTAGAGGGAGATCCGTTTGGACAAATACACTGGGCCGGAACCGTATAGGGTTTTGTAGGTCAAAACCAGCACTTTGAATTGTTCTCGGAATTGGATTGGCAGCCAGTGGAGCTGATGTAACAGGGGGGTGGTATGCTCCCTGTACGCCGCTCCGGTGAGCAATCTGGCTGCTTCTCGCTGGACTAGTTGAAGTTTCCGAGCAGTCTTCAAAGGCAACCCCACGTAGAGTGCGTTGCAGTAACCCAACCGGGATGTAACAAGAGCGTGGACCACTGTGGCCAGATCTGACTTCCCAAGGTACGGGCGCAGCTGGCGCACAAGTTTTAATTGTGCGAAAGCTCTCCCAGCCACCGCCGAGACCTGGGGTTCCAGGCTCAGCGATGAGTCCAGGATCACTCCCAAGCTACGAACCTAGCTTCTGCCAACCTAGCAGTTTGAAAACATGCAAATGTGAGTAGATCAAAAGATACTGCTTCGGCGGGAAGATAACGGTGCTTCATGCAGTCATGCTGGCCACATGACCTTGGAGTTGTCTATATGCTCAGAGGGACTGTGTATATGCTCAGAGGCACTTTTAGTATCGATCTTCTCTATTTCGGGGCCAGGCATTGAATCCATGGCTGGAACAATGTAGATCACCTAGATGGAACAGAAAATACTCTGCATATGCTCAGAGGCACTCTTAGTATCGATCTTCTCTACTTCTAGGCCAGGCATTACATCTATGGTTACAATGTAGAAGCATCCTTGGATGGAACAGAAAACACTCTGTATATGCTCAGAGGCACTTTTGGTATCGATCTTTTCTACTTCTAGACCTGGCTTTGAATCCATGCTTACAGTGTAGAAGCATCCCTTGTAGATGCCCTTTTTGCCACCTAGATGGAACAGAAGACACTCTGTAAATGCTCAGAGGCACTTTTAGTATCTATCTTCTCTACTTCTAGGCCAAGCATTACATCTCTGGTTACAGTGTAGAAGCATTCCTTGTAGATGCCCTTTTCACCACCTAGATGGAACAGGAAACACTCTGCATATGCTGAGAGGCACTTTTAGTATCGATCTTCTCTATTTCTAGGCCGGCATTACATCTATGGTTACAGTGTAAAAGCATCCCTTGTAGATGCCCTTTTTGCCACCTTGATGGAACTCTGTATCTGCTCAGAGGCACTTTTAGTATCTATCTTCTCTACTGCTAGGCCAGGTATTGAATCTATGGTTACAGTGTAGAAGCATCCCTTGTAGATGCCCATTTTGCCACCTCCTTTTTTGATTCCCCAGCAAGTGGGTGCGTGTAACTTTAAGAAAAAGTTTGCCTTTCATTCTCTCACTCCTCTGTTCTCCTCCTCCTCCTCCTCCTCCTCCCATTAACCCTGGGAAAGCTGGATGGAATTTGCCCATCCTCCTGTGTCTTCCCACCCACCCCAACAACCTCTCCCTTTCAACTTGCGAGAATCTTTGGCAAGCTTTTCTGCTTCCACTAAAGAACTTTTCTCTCTCTCTCTCTCTCTCTCTCACTAGTGTGTGGGAGTGGGTGAGTCAGGACCAGAGCAGAAAGGGGAAAACACATTTCCCTAATTTTTCTCTCTCTTTCTCCTTTTTTCTCTTTTGGAGAGAAGTCAGCACTCTGGTCCTGGAGAGAAAGAGTCGAAAGAGGGGCAGACTCTGTTGGGTGGTCAACCTGGGGAAAGAGATCTCTTGCCTTTCATCCTCACTTCTAGAAAGAAAGAAAGGAGTGAAAGAACAAACAGAGGAGGGGGAAAAAATAAATAAAAGATCAGGTGCAAGACTTTTTGAGGCAAGCCGGGTGGAAAAAACAACACTCTGCCTTGGGAACCAACACTTAAGTGGGAAATTTGAACTTTTTCACTTGGCTCTCCAACTTGTTGCTGAGCAATCCGAGATACGGACAAACCTCAAGAGCCAGGGAATTATTCTGAATTTCCACCAGGATTTTTTGGCAAGCCAAGGGAGAGAAAGAAGTTGTCTTTTTTTTTTTTTGCTTTGTTGGATCCATCCTTTCATCCATCTCTTGGGTGCTGACTTCATTCTGGGTTTCGTCACTTGTTTTTGTGGAGACAGGGCTCCGGCGACAACAATTCCTTCGGCCTTCTCTCCAGGAGACTTGGGAGAAACAGTCTCCTGATTATTATTATTATTATTTCTAGGGATCCTTACATCTCTGCCAATGAGACTTTAGTTTGTTTGGAGCTGAAGTTTGTCTGGAGTCCTGGGAAATGGGTCAACTTGGCCGCTCTCTTCTCTCCTGTTTGCTGGTTTGGTGGACGGGCATCTCCAGTGCCCAAGAAGGTAAGAAAGAGTACACCTGTATGCGAATGTGTGTATGCAAAACAAGGTCCACAGCATTGTCAAAGGCTTTCATAGCCAGAATCACTGGGTTGTTGTAGGTTTTTTGGGCTATATGGCCACGTTCTAGAAGCACTCTCTCCTGATGTTTCGCCTGCATCTGTGACAAGCATCCTCAGATGTTGTGAGGCCTCAAAAGCCTATAACAACCCAGTCCACAGCATTGTTTTTTCTTGGTCAATGGCAATTTAAAACAGAATGACTGAGCGGAGATCACCAAAAGTGTCAAGAGCCGGAGTGATGTGATAGATCAGTGATTCTCAACTTGGGGGGTCGCTGAGGGGTGTCAAAGGGGTCACCAAAGACAATTGGAAAACATGGTATTTTCTGTTGGTCATGGACATTATGTGTGGGAAGTTTGGCCCAATGTTAACACTCCACCAGTGTTCACATTTGGGCATATTGACTATTCGTGCCAAATTTTCAGTCCAGACCCATCATTGTTTGAGTCCACAGTGCTCTCTGGATATTGGTGAACTACAACTCCAAAACTCAAGGACAATACCCACCAAACCCCTCCAGTATTTTCCGTTGGTTATGGGGGTTCTGTGTTGGAAGTTTGGCCCAATGCTATCACTGGTGGGGTTCAGAATGCTCTTTAATTGTAGAAAACCTATAAATCCCAGCAACTACAGCTCCCAAATGTCAAGTGTATTTTCCCCAAACCCCACCAGTGTTCACATTTGGACAAATTGAGTATTTGTGCCAAATTTTCAGTCCAGACCCATCATTGTTTGAGTCCACAATGCTCTCTGGATATTGGTGAACTACAACTCCAAAACTCAAGGACAATGCCCACCAACAGTATTTTCTGTTGGACATGGGGGTACTGTGTTGGAAGTTTGGCCCAATGCTATCACTGGTGGGGTTCAGAATGCTCTTTGATTATAGGTAAACTATAAATCCCAGCAACTACAGCTCACGAATGTCAAATCAATTTTCCCCAAACTTCACCAGTGCTCACATTTGGGCAAATTGAGTATTTGCACCAAATGTTCTGTCCAGATCCATCATTGTTTGCGTCCACAGAGCTCTCTGGATGTAGGTGAACTACAACTCCAAAACTCAAGGTCAATGCCCATCAAATCCACTATTTTCTGTTGGTAATGGGAGTTCTGTGTGCCATGTTCAATTCCAGTGGTGGTGGAGTTCAGAAAGGTCTTTGACTGTAGGTTAACTATAAATCCCATCAACTACAACTCCCAAATGACAACTCCCAACCCAACCAGTATTCAAATGTGGGTGTATCAGATATTTGTGCCCAGTTTGGTCCAGTGAATGAAAATACATCCTGCATATCAGAGATTTACATTACAATTCATAACAGTAGCAAAATTACAGTTATGAAATAGCAACAAATAGCAACAAAAATAATGTTATGGCTGGGGGTCAGTCGCTACATGAGGAATTGTATTAAGGAGTCACGGCATTAGGAAGGTTGAAAATTACTGTGATAGATAGAAAGTCTATCAGAATATCTGGGCACAAGATGCACTTTTGGGCAGGAAGAGATAGAATAGTATTAGTCCGATGTAAGGATTGGTATCAGGGTCAAATGATAGAAAATCTTACACTAGTTAAGATGCTTCCTGATATGGGTTGCATTTGTACCAGCGGTTCCCAACCTGTGGTCCGCAAGAACTAAAATATGGTTCACAGCCTCACCATTACTACACTGTTGCAACACGAGTGACTGGTTTTGCGAAACCCTCTTACAGTGCCAAGGCTTATTAAATATGGTTTTCTGTGGGCGAGCAGATGGCGACTACTGGATGGCATGTATTCTGTATCAGAAACTAGAGCTGAGGTGGTCTATCCAATGCAATTTCCTGAATCAGCACCCCAAATAACCAAATCAAATCAAAAGTTGACCAAAAACTTATTTGTAACCCTTTTGGTACTAATGTTGGAGAGTGGTCCCTGATCAAAGTGGTCCCTGGTCAAAAAAAGGTTGGGAATTTGGGGGGTCGCCGGGGGGTGTCAGAGGGGTCACCAAAGACCATCAGAAAACATGGTATTTTCTGTTAGTCATGGACATTATGTGTGGGAAGTTTGGCACAATTCTGTCACTAGTGGGGTTCAGAATGCTCTTTGATTGTAGGTAAACTATAAATCCCAGCAACTACAGCTCCCAAATGTCAAGTCTGCTTTCCCCAAACTCCACCAGTAGTCACATTTGGGCAAACTGAGTATTTGTGCCAAATTTTCAGTCTAAATCCATCACTGAAGAATGGATGCAGTTGTGACACCACTTTAACTGTTACAGCTCAATGCTATGTCTTCCTGGAATATGTAGTTAGCATTCTTTGGCAGAGAAGGCTAAAGACCTCGTCAAGCTATAACTCCTGTGATTCCAGAGAATTGTAACCAATCCACAGTAGTTCAAGTGGTATTCATTCTACAGTTTAGAGCCCCTGGTGGCACAGTGGGTTAAACCCCTGTGCCGGCAGGACTGAAGACCGACAGGTCGCAGGTTCGAATCCAGGGAGAGGCGGATGAGCTCCCTCTATCAGCTCCAGCTCCTCATGCGGGGACATGAGAGAAGCCTCCCACAAGGATGATAAAAACATCAATTCATCCGGGCGTCTCCTGGGCATCATCCTTGCAGATGGCCAATTCTCTCACACCAGAAGCGACTTGCAGTTTCTCAAGTCGCTCCTGACACAACCAAAAAACATTCTACAGTTTCAATTCGTCCCCAGACTCTTGAAAGTAGAGCAGATTATCTGGACACACGATGCATTTTGCTGCAGGGTGACACTTTTACACAACTTTGGGCAAGTGATGGTCTCTCAGCCTCACTTATCTCATAAGATACTTGTACGGATACAATATGTTTGTGTGTATTGCCTTGAAGTTTTGAGAAGTTACTTGGGCTATTGACCATGGATGTTGCTGTTTATTAGATGTCTTGTTATAAAGTGTTTTCATAGGTAAAGGTAAAAGCTTCCTTTGATATTAAGATTAGTCATGTCCAACTCTGGAGGATGGTGCTCATCTCCATTTCTAAGCCAAAGAGCTGGCATTGTCCATAGACACTTCCAAGGTCATGTGGTCAGCATGAATGCATGGAGCGGTGTTACCTTCCCGCAGAAGTGATACCTATTGATCAACTCCCATTTGCATTTTTTCAAACTGCTAGGTTGGCAGAAGCTGGGCCTAACAGTGAGAGCTCACCCCGCTCCCTGGATTCAAACTGCAGAGCTTTCGATTAGCAAGTTCAACAGCTCAGATGTTTAACCTGCTGCACCACCAGGAGCTATTATTATTATTATTATTATTATTATTATTACCTATATAAATAAAAATGTAATGTTCGTTTGTGGGATTAACAGAACTCAAAAACCACTGGATGAATTGCCACCAATTTTGGACACAATACACCTACTACCCCAAGAAGTGACCATTGCTCAAAAAACATGGATTTTGTCATTTGAGATTTATAGTTCAACTACAATAAAGAGCATTCTGAACCCCACCAACGATGGAATTGAACCAAACTTGGCACATGGGATGCCCACAATCAACAGGAAATTTTGGAAGGGTTTGATGGGCATTGACCTTGAGATTGGGAGTTGTAGTTCACCTACATCTGGAGATCACTGCGGACTCAATCAATGATGGATCTGGACCAAACTTGGCACAAATACTCCATATGCCCAAATGTGAACACAGATGGAGTTTGGGGAAAATAGACCTTGAGATTTGGGAGTTGTAGATACTTGGATTTATAGTTCACCTACAATCAAAGAGCATTCTGAGTCCCACCAACGATAGAATTGGGCCAAACCTCCCACACAGAACCCCCATGTGGGCTAAAGCAACGCGTGGCAGGTGACGGCTAGTTGTTGTTGTTGTTGTTATTAGTATTATTATATGAAGTACTATCTAAAAACCTCCAGAAGCAAAGGAACACCGCACAGCTAGATCACAACAGCCCTGCAAGGTAGGGATGCCTCTCTCTAGGATCACAACAGCCCTGTGATGTTGGGATGTTGTTTAGTCTGATCACAACAGCCCTGTGAAGTAGGAATACTTCTTAACAGGATCACAACATCTCTGTGAGGTAGAGGTGTCTCAGTTCAGGGTCACAACAATACTATGAGGTAGGGACACCTTTTAGCAATATTTTAAAAGCCCTGTGAGGTCAGTTAAGGTGAAATTAATAGGTCAAGGCTAGCCTGTGAACTCTGTAACTCCATAAAGGATTCCAACAATCTCTTTACCCCAGGTCTGATGTTCTTATCTCTTCTATTACTGACAAGAGAATGGGACAGGGCGAGATTTCAAAGCAACCAAGTCTCCTTTTCTTGCTGTGTCTGGGGATTGGGTGGTGGTTGTTGATGATTCAGTTGTCCGTTTTGGGAGATTTTGTGCGCTTTAGGAATTTGGCCACTCCAGGTGCTTTCAGCTGGGCCACATCAGTCACCACCGTTGCGAAATCGGAACACCCCCTTCGTCTCTGGGTTTGGAGGGGAAACTTGACTCGTTGTAACCTGAGAGTTACAAACAATGATTGGTAGCCGGAGCCAAGAGAGAGCTTCAGTGTTGTGACCTGATGCCTTGAAGAGCTGTACGGTTCTGATTTCTCTGCGCTGGCAGTTCAAGAATCAACACCAGTTATCACTGTATTTGGAGCCCCCAGTGGCGCAGTGGGTTAAACCCTTGTGCCGGCAGGACTGAAGACCAACAGGTTCCAGGTTCGAATTCGGGGAGAGCGCAGATGAGCTCCCTCTATCAGCTCCAGCTCCTTATGTCTCATGCAGGGACATGCAAGAAGTCTCCCACAAGGATCATAAAACATCAAAACATCGGGGCGTCCCCTGGGCAACGTCCTTGCAGATGGCCAATTCTCTCACACCATAAGCAACTTGCAGTTTCTCAAGTCGCTCCTGACACGACTGTCTATGACTTGCTTTGGATTATAATGCCCAGAATTTTAGGCATATTGGGCACTGAAGTCCAAAACAGGTAAAACTGCTCCAAAATTCACTTACTGGTATTTTATGCCACTGCTATACATGACCTCCAGCAAAACTCTGTTCCTAGGAGTTTGCAAAATACTTTTTGAGAAGTCTGGAGTGAGAGTCTGGAGTGCCAGGAAATTAAATGAGCCAAATTATCTAATCCAGTGTTGCTCAACCTGGGGGTTGGGACCTGTGGGGGGGGGGGGGTCACAAGGGGGTGTTAGAGGGGTCACCAAAGGCCATCAGAAAACACAGTATTTTCTGTTGGACACGGGAATTCTGTGTGGGAAGTTTGGCCCAATTCTATCGTTGGTGGGGTTTAGAATTCTCATTGATTGTAGGTGAACTATAAATTCCAGCAACTACAGCTCCCAAATGTCAAAGTCTATTTTCCCCAAACTCCACCAGGGTTCACATTTGGGCATATTGAGTATAAAAATAAGCATAAAAATGGACCTGATGGGGAAATATTAAGTATATCCTCCCTTGGTGAGCCCAGGTCCTAAGACCAAAGAGCTGGGTGCGAATCTCCAACTCAGCTTGATTCCTATACTTAGCAAGGACTTTGTTGACTTCTCAACTTGCAAAGACTCTCCATAGGGACTTTATGTATGTTGTCAGCTTCCTCCTTCCCTCTAGTCCAGCTTTTCTCAACCTGGAGGTTGGGACCCCTGGGTTGGGGGGTGGCAAGGGAATGTCAGAGGAATTGTCAAAGACCATCAGAAAACGCAGTATTTGGTCCAGATCCATCACTGTTTGAGTCCACAATGCTCTCTAGATGTAGGCGAACTACAACTCCAAAACTCTAAGTCAATGCTCACCAAACTCTTCCAGTATTTCCTGTTGGTCATGGGAGTTCTCTGTGCCAAGTTTGGTTCAGTTCCATCGTTGGTGGAGTTCAGAATGGTCTGATTGTTGGTGAACTATAAATCCCAGCAACTACAACTCCCAAATGGCAAAATCAACCCCACTAGTATTGGATATTTGTGCCAAATTTGGTCAAGTGAATGAAACTATACCCTGCATATCAGATATTTACATTACTATTTGTAACAGTAGCAAAATGACAGTTATGAAGTAGCATCGAAAATAATGTGATGGTTGGGGGTCACCACAACATGAGGAACTGTATTAAGGGATCGCGGCATTAGGAAGGTTGAGAACCACCGATCCAATCTCGTTTGCGTTACCGAAAAAGGTGACAAGGTGTTGCCATTGCTTTTGAAGAAGTGTTTTTCTCTCCTTCCTTCTTGGGTAAAGCGGTGATTCTCACTCATGCTGGAGGGATGGGAAATGCCAGAGAGCGCTCTCCAAATTCATATTCGGAGATGGAGCCAAACTCCAAGGGTGTGGCAGCACATATCTGGTGCCTTGTGTAAGAGGAGGGTTAGCGTCTGGAGAGCAAAGTGATCATTTCTTCATGTACTCTCCCTCCTTTCTGTAAAGTCCTTGGGGCATATTGCAGTTGTAAAACAATGGCAGCCTCTCCACTGTACACGAAAAAGAACAACTAGAACAATAGCACAATCAGGCAAGGTTACCCACGGACTGGCGCCAGGAATGCTTAATTTTGAGTTGGTACCCCCCACTGAATATGTGATGGAAGAATGTATTCCTTATTGGAAATTACATAGCCTATTGAAAAGGTAAAAATGATGGCACTTCCATGTTACAAATATGAGAACACCTTTTGAGAACCACTAGTGAAGAAAAGCATATTTATTTATCGTATCAGGAGTGAACCAAATAGTTGTATTGTATTAAAAAGAATGCAAAGTTTGAAAACTTGGCATTATACTAAATGTCCTTTGACCAGTAGCTGACCACTTGGAGCGCCTCTGGTGTTGCCGCAAGAAGGTCCTCCATTTTGCATGTGGCAGGGCTCAGGCTGCATTGTAATAGGTGGTCTGTGGTTTGTTCTTCTCCACACTCGCATATTGTGGACTCCACTTTGTGGCCCCATTTCTTAAGGTTGGCTCTGCATCTCATGGCACCAGAGCATAGCCTGTTGAGCACCTTCCAAGTCACTCATTTTTCTGTGTGCCCAGGAGGGAGTCTCTCAATTGGTATCAGCCATGGCTTGAGGTTCTGGGTTTCAGCCTGCCACTTTTGGACTCTTGCTTGCTGAGGTGTTCCAGCAAGTGTCTCTGTAGATCTTAGAAAACTATTTCTTTATTTGAGTCGGTTGCATTCTGGCTGATATCTGAACAGAGGATGGGCCGGAGATGTCACTGCCTTGGTCCTTTCACTATTGGTTGCTACTTCCTAGCAGATGTCAGGTGGTGCAATACTGGCTACACAGCGTAATTTCTCTAACAAGCATGATCTTGGGTTTTGTAGGTTTTTCGGGCTGTATGGCCATGTTCTAGAAGTATTCTCTCCTGACATTTCACCTGCATCCTCTGAGGATGCCTGCCATAGATGCAGGCGAAACATCAGGAGAAAATACTTCTAGAACATGGCCATACAGCCCGAAAAACCTACAACCACCCAGTGATTCCGGCCACGAAAGACTTGACAATACATTAAACATGACCTTTGAACAACTGATATTCACAAGCACTTATGTAATGGCACACAGGTAACTCAGTTGTTAAACTGAAGAACCATGTCTTTAAACTACCAAGGATAAAGACATGCCACTACAAAAACATATTGGGTTAGCAGAGGATGGTTGCTTCTTTGAAGTTGCCCATCTAGTCTCTCTTGTTTAAAACATGCACTCAAGGGACAAAAACAAAGTAGTCTTCTTTAAAAATAACAATATATGCTGAATATATACAAACTTCCTGTATATATTCAGGATAGGTCAATGTCTTCAAGCATATAGATATAGTCCAAACTGTGTAATTGTGCTCACTGAAGAGACAAACTGCAATCCACCTTCATTGACGTTTAAAAGCATACTGTTCTACTAAAGTCCAAAGAGTAACATGCATCCACCTCCACTGAGGTCTGATGCAAACTGAATACAAAAATGGAGTCTTGTGTCTGAAGCCAATCCCACACCAAAGAGTGGTATTTCTCAACTTGGGGGTTGGGATCCCTGGAGGGTCGCGAGGGGATGTCAGAGGGGTCACAAAGACTATCAGGAAACACAGTTTTTTCTGTGGGTCATGGGAGTTCTGTGTGCCACGTTTGGTGCAGATCTATTGTGGGCTGAGTTCAGACTGCTCTTTGATTGTAGGTGAACTATAAATCCCAGTAACTCTCAAATGTCAAGACTTATTTTCCCCAAAATCCACCAATGTTCACATTTGGGCATATTGAGTATTCTTGCCAAGTTTGGTCCAGATCCATCATTGTTTGAGTCCACAGTGGTCTCTGGATGTAGGTGAACTACAGCTCCCAAACTCAAGGTCAATGCCCAGCAAACCGTTCCAGTGTTTTCTGTTGGTCATGGGAGTTCTGTGTGCCAAGTTTGGTTCAACCCATTGTTGATAGAGTCCAGAGTGCTCTTTGATTGTAGGTTTGCTATGAATCCCAGCAACTACAACTCCCAAATGACAAAATCAACCCCCCCCCCCCCCAATCCCACCTGTGTGCAAATTTGGGTGTATCGGGTAGTTGTGCCAAATTTGGTCCAGTGAATGAAAATACATCCTGCATATCCAATATTTACATTACGATTCATAACAAGAGCAAAATTACAGTTATGAAGTAGCAGCAAAATAATGTTATGGTTGGGGGTCACCACAACATGAGGAACTGTATTAAGGGGTCGTGGCATTAGGAAGATTGAAGATTGAGAATCACTGCCAAAGAGGTAGAGTCAAACTGGCAAATCCAAATGTACATGCAGTATAGGTAAACAATTATAAACATTTACAAACAGTTGGTGGAGGCTTGGAAGGTTGACATTCCCAGCATTCCCGACTACTCCAGATTGCCGCCTTCTTGTAGGATATTTGTAGGCGCTCGTATAGATTAGGATCCTCACTCCACCCAGACGATTGCACTGAAAGAACAGCTTTTCTCGTACTCCTTGTCCACCCTAATTGTATAACAGGATATCCCAAAGGAAAGCAAGCCAGATTGGTGTCGCGGTTTGAGGGTTTGACTCTTGGAGACTAGGGTTCGAATTCTCACTCAGTCATGGAAACCCACTCTCATATCATCCAGTGTTTCGCAACCAGGATTTGCATCCCCAAACAATATCAGACTGTAGTGAAGAGATGGCAAAAGTTATGACTGAGGACAAACACAAAAACTAAGACAGACTGAAGCAGTTTGCTTTTGCCTGAGTCTACAGCAGGCATGGGCAAACGTGGGCCCTCCAGATGTTTTGGTCTCCAACTCCCATAATTCCTAACAGCTTCAGACCCTTTTCTTTTCCCAATCAGCTGCTTAAGCTATTAGGAATTGTGGGAATTGGAGTCCAAAACACCTGGAGGGCCCAAGTTTGCCCATGCCTGCACTGACCTCATCCTAGTCTGGACCCAAATGGCATCAAATTTAGTGAAAGTTGGGATCTGTGACTCTTCTCCTCATTTCGTGTATCTCAAACTGGAAAATCACTGTCAGTCAAAAACCTAAAGCAGTGGTTCTCAACCTTCCTAATGCTGCGACCCCTTAATACAGTTCCTTATTTGTGGTGACCCCCAACCATAACATTATTGTCATTGTTACTTCACAACTGTAACGTTGCTCCTGTTATGAATAATCTTGTAAATATCTGATATGCAGGATGTATTTTCATTCATTTGGCACAAATACTCGATACGCCCAAATTTGAATACTGGTGGGTTTGGGGGGAGGCTTGATTTTGTTATTTGGGAGTTGTAGTTCCTGGGATTTATAGTTCACCTACAATATCAAAGAGCATTCTGAACTCCACCAATGATAGAATTGAATCAAACTTGGTACACAGAGCTCCCATGATCAACAGAAAATACTAGAAGGGTTTGGTGGGCATTGACCTTGGGTTTTGGAGTTGTAGTTCACCTACATCCAGAGAGCACTGTGGACTCAAACAATGATGCATCTGGACTAAACTTGGCATGAATACTCAATATTCCCAAATGGTGGAGCTTGGGGAAGATAGACATTGAGATTTGGGGTTGTAGTTTCTGGGATTTATAGTTCACCTATAATCAAAGAGCATTCTGAACTCCACCGATAGAATTGGGCCAAACTTCCCACACGCAACCCCCACGACCAACAGAAAATACTGTTAATTGTCTTTGGCAACCCTTCTGACACCTCCTTGCGACCCCCCCCCAGGGTCCCGACCCCCAGGTTGGGAAATACTGACCTAAAGGCACACAACAGCAGTTAGTGGAGGCTTCAAGAGGAACTGTTCTGTGCTTTTGAACTGGTGTTACTATGGGGCATCTACGCAATGGGTCCTTTGGAAATGCATGCTAGAAAATAGGTTTGTTTGGCTGCCTGCCTGGCTGGCGTTTCAGGAGAATTGGCTAAACAAGTCAAAGCATTTTCATTGTTTTTGGCCACTGAGTATTATGTAGTAAAGCACTTAAGCCCTCTTATTAAAGGTGAGGATCATTATTCAAGATAATCACAGTCAGACATTACAGCATGAACAATTAATAGTCAATTTGGCTGCTGTGAGTTTTCCGGGCTGTCTGGCCGTGTTCCAGAAGCATTCTCCACTGACGTTTTGCCCACATCTATGGCAGGCATCCTCAGAGGTTGTGAGGTCTGTTGGAAACTAGGCAAGCGTGGTTTATATACCTGTGGAATAATGTCCAGAGTGGGAGAAAGAACTCTTCTCTGCTGGAGGCAAGTGTGAATGTTGCAATTACCTTAATTAGTATTGAATGGCCTTGCAGCACAATAGTCAACTTTTTGTCTGGCTTTTATCTTAACTGCAAACTCTAAGGAGTCATTGTGTTTAGTGAGGCATGCATTTCCCTATATAAAGGTGTATTTCCCTGTGTAAAAGGACAAAGGGTAAGGCACAATATTTCCATGGGGAAATGGGTGCAGAACATCATGAGATGGTGCCAACAGTCCTCGCCAGCATAGCTAAGGTTGAGCTGCTAAAAGTTTCAGGCCAGCAACATCTGGAAAGTTGAAGTTGAAGTACAAAGTTGAAGTACTTTGGCCACATCATGAGGAGACAGCAAAGCCTAGAGAAGACAATTATGCTGGGGAAAGTGGAAGGTAAAAGGAAGAGGGGCCGACCAAGGGCAAGATGGATGGATGGCATCCTTGAAGTGACTGGACTGACCTTGAAGGAGCTGGGGGTGGTGACGGCCGACAGGGAGCTCTGGCGTGGGCTTGTCCACGAGGTCATGAAGAGTCGGAAATGACTGAACGAATGAACAACAACAACATCTGGAAGGTCACACGATTTCCACCCTCCATCCAAGGAGGAGAAATGCAGCTTTCCCCAAATCTCTATCTGCATTAGCCTGCCATCTGTACACCAGATTGCAAATGTGAATTTTAAACCAGGTCTTTAGGGAACAGGATCTGTTAGCATGAGGCCAGAACTGGAGGGAGTGCCCACTAAAGGCTTCAGAAACAGATGTTAAGAAACATGAGTAAAAGAACAATTTTGATCTTTCTATCTATTCGCTACGCTCTATCTATCTATTTATCGATCAATCAATCGGTTGATCTATTGATGATCGATCAATTGATCTATCAATCTATCCATCATCCATTCTTATGTATCTATCCTATCCATATCTGCCTATCCATCCATCCATCTTATATTTATCCATCATTCACCCAACATTATCTGTCCTAGTTCTATCTCCCTATCCATCCATCATGCATCCAATCTTATAAATCCATCTATCGACTGTCTTATCTATTTATCCTATCTATATCTGCCCACTCATCCATTCTGTCTATTCTATCTCTATCTGCCGGAGCCCCCGGTGGCACAGTGGGTTGAACCCCTGTGCCGGCAGGTCGCAGGTTCGAATCCGGGGAGAGGTGGATGAGCTCCCTTTATCAGCTCCAGCTCCTCATATGGGGACATGAGAGAAGCCTCCCACAAGGATGATAAAACATCAAATCATCCGGTGTCCCCTGGGCAACCTCCTTGCAGACGGCCAATTCTCTCACACCAGAAGTGACTTGCAGTTTCTCAAGTCGTTCCTGACACATCAAAAAAACATCTCTATCTGCCTATCCATCCATATTTGCCTAGCTGTTTATCCATATATCTATTCCATCAATCTGTCTCTACAATCTCTCTCTCTCTCTCTCTCTATCTATCCATCCATCCTTTGTATCATAATATATATAATATCTGTCGTATGCTATGTCATCTTTATCTGCCTATGTATCTATCATATTTCTCTCTCTGTGTGTGTGTATCATTCATCCATCCATCCATATTACCTTATATATCCATCCTATCCTATCTCTATCTCTTTGTGTCTATACCTGTGATCCACCCATTCTATCTTATAGAACTATTTTATCTTTACTTGCCTATCTGTCTGTCTGTCTTATCTATCATCCATCCATATTATCTCATATATCTATCCTGTTCTATCTTTTCCTTCCCTGTCTAGATCTATGATCCATCCATTCTATCTTATCAAAATATTTTATCTTTATCTATCTATCCATCCATATATCTATCCTGTCCTATCTTATCTATCGCTTTCAGTCTATATCTGTGATCCATCCATTATATCTCATTGAAATATTTTCTGTTTCTCTCTCTCTCTCTCTCTCTGTCTATCTAACCATCCATCCATCCATATTATCTCATATAGCTATCATGTCCTATCGTTTCTTTATCTGTCTATATCCGTGATCCATCCATTCTATCTTATTGAAATATCTTATCTTTACCTGCCTCTCTCTCTCTCTCTCTCTCTCTCTCTCTCTCTCCATCCATCCATTTCTCTATTTCTCCTGGTCTCCCTCCCTCTCTCTTTTCCGTTCTTTTTTCAGATGGGTGAGTCGATGAGGCAGACTCACACTGGAGTAAACTTCCGCTTTCTCCTCCATTGGAAGGAGATTATTTACATTCTCACACCTACTTGTTTTTAGCACAATCCCTTGGCGGGAGTCAGATGTCTTTTGTGGAATGTCAGCACTTCAAAGAGGAAGGAAAGTGAGCTGTCCTACTAGTTCTCCAGGCAGACAAAAGTCAAACCCAATGCTGGCTGAGGATTCTGGGTGCTGTAGTCTATAAGAGCAAAATCTTCCTCAAGTTCCGGGTTTGAGAGAGTGGTGACAAGTAACACAGAGGAGAAGCAAAGCTTAACTTGTAGAACAGATGGAGTTTTTTTTTGTCGTGTCAAGAGCGACCTGAGAAACTGCAAGTCGCTTCTGGTGTGAGAGAATTGGCCGTCTGCAAAGACATTGCCCACGGGACACCCAGATGTTTTGATGTTTTATCATCCTTGTGGGAGGCTTCTCTCATGTCCCCGCATGAGGAGCTGGAGCTGATAGAGGGAGCTCATCCACCTCTCCCTGGATTCGAACCTGCAATCTGTCGGTCTTCAGTCCTGTTGGCACAGGGGTTTAACCTACTGCGCCACCGGATGGATGGAGGTGGCACACGGATAAATGTTGCCATCTCTTACTCTCCTGTGGCTTCACCCACATGCATTTCTCTTGGTTTTGTGGATGTTGAGGACCATTTTGGTCTTTCTTGTAGCCTCCTCCACTCCACAAATTTGCTGAACACTGGGGATGAATTGGATCTCTGGACTGAACTGGACTCAAATTCCTATCAGCCCCAACCAACCTGGCAAATATTCATAGGAAATCAATATAATGAGTAATGAACAGAAAAGGTTCATCAACATCCAGAGGGCTAGAGCTTCCCCACCTCTAGTTAGAGGAATGTGTATTTTATTTGAATTTTGCCATTTGACACTCACTGCCTTTAGTGGAGCGCTGTCTTTTTATGAGTCAAACGATGACACTGTTAACAGCTTGGCTGATTCAGTCACGAAGCCTCTGGGGAGTTTTGTTGGCATCCTTTGAAAACACACATGCTCCATTTATGGCATATCCCGTTGGTCTGGGATTGAAGGGTGCCAAGTTACCAGGGGGGAAACAGCCCCGGCTTTGGCAACATGTGGCTCTGAACAAAAGAACAAGCTGAACTCTCCATGGCCACAGAGGTTAACATGAGCACTTTCTAACTTTTCCACTGCCATTCATGGCAGACAAAAGAAAAGATTGGCAACTCTCTTCATGATAAGGCACCAGCAGAGTTTGGAAACATTGCTTTTTAGGACTGGAATTGTCATATCTCTCAAGCTTTACTGTGTTGGGAGGAAGATCCTAGGGTTTGTCTTCCAGTCCTAGTTCCCTAAAATAATTTTTGCATATTTTTCAACATTTAAAGGGGGATTGTTGTTGTTATTTATTTGTTCAGTTGCTTCTGACTCTTTGTGACCTCCTGGACCTGTCCACGCCAGAGCTCCCTGTCACCTGTCTCAAGTCAGTCACTTCAAGGACATCATCCATCCATCTTGCCCTTGGTCGGCCCCTCTTCCTTTTTCCTTCCGTTTTTCCCAGCAAAATTGTCTTCTCCAAGTTTTCCTGTCTTCTCATTATGTGTCCAAAATGCTTCATCTTTGCCTCCAATATCCTTCCCTCCAGTGAACAGCTGGGCTTTATTTTCTGGAGTATGGTCTGGTTGGATCTTCTCGTGGTCCAAGACAGTCTCAGAATTTTCCTCCAACACCACAGTTCAAAGGCATCTCTCTTCCTTTGCTCAGCCTTCCTTATGGTCCAGATCTCACATCCATATGTTACTATGGGGAATAAGAGTAGAGACATCGCACTGACAACAAAGATCCACATAGTTAAAGCAAGGGTATTCCCCATAGTCACCTACAGATGTGAGAATGGGCCATAAGGAAGGCTGAGCGAAGGAAGATAGATGTTTTTGAACTGTGGTGTTGGAGGAAAGTTCTGAGAGTGCCTTGGATTGCGAGAAGATCCAACCAGTCCATCCTTCAGGAAATAAAGCCTGACTGCCAGGCATGTAGCCGGGGGGGGGGGGGGGGGGGGCTTCAGCCCCCCCCCCCCGAAATTCTCATGGTGGTTCGCGAAAAGGCCTTACTGGTGCATTATTTAAACTGTTATGTTTATTCATATATGATCTGATCACCATACTCAATATATCCCATATGCATGGGGGTATTGGGGTACGGATACAAAAGGTTTGCTAGGGTAGACCCTCTTTCACTCAGACTCAGCCCCCCCCAAAACTCAGCCCCCCCGAACCCCTCCTGAAAAAAATTCAGCCCCCCCCCCCCCGAAACGAAATCCTGGCTACGGGCCTGCTGACTGCACATTGGAGGGAAGGATAGTAGAGGCATAGATGAAGTACATTGGCCACATCATGAGAAGACAGCAAAGCTTAGAGAAGTCAATGATGTTGGGGAAAATGGAAGGAAAAAGGAAGAGGGGTTGACTAAGGGCAAGATGGATGGATGGTATCCTTGAAGTGACTGGCTTGACTCTGAAGGAGCTGGGGGTGGTGACGGCTGACAGGGAGCTCTGGTGTGGGCTGGTCCATGAGATCACAAAGAGTTGGAAGCGACTGAATGAATAAACAACTATGGAGAACTTTATTGCCAGTGTGATGTCTCTACTCTTCACTCTTTGATTGGTCTTTGCTCTCCACCCAATAAGGAAACATCTTCTGATTTCCTGGCTGCAGTCTGCGTCTGCAATCACCTTCGCACCTAGAAATACAAAGTGTGTCACTGCTTCCATGTTTTCTCCCTCTATTTGCCAGTTATCAATCAGTCTGGTTGCCATAATTTTGGTTTTTGTGATGTTTAGCTGCAACCCAGCATTTGCACTTTCTTCTTTCACCTTGATAAGAAGGCTCCCTAATTCCACCTTGCTTTCGGCCATCAAAGTGGTATAATCTGCATTGTTCATTGCACACTGGGCTTGTAAAGAATTTCCTTTAGAACAGGACGTGCAACCTTTGCCCAGTGGGAAGCCAGGGGACCCAAAGAGTTCTCAGAGGCTTTCCACCACAAATGATCTTTAGATGGCTTGTGAAGTATAACAAAGTCTTTTATTAATGAACAATCAAACAAAAACTTCTCTTGTCTTCAGAAAGTTAAACAAATGATTCCAGGCTTTTATGCAACTGGTAGCTTCCTAAACTTGCCCACGAAGGACAGGCAACTGCCTTCAATAACTTCTTCTTTACTTTAAAGGAAAATCCCCTTTTTAACTTTTCCCAGGCTGACTGTAATCTAACCCTTACTGATGTGGGCTCTGTTACCGGGTCGAACTGTGTCTTGAGGCACCGAGTGGACCTACCAGTAAAGGCTTACATATTCTCCAGCTGGAGTTTTTTGGTTTTTCAAACTGTTCACCGTCCGAAATTCCTCAAAGCTTTAGGACTGCTTCCCTGGAAATCTTTGGGTGCTCTTAAGACTGTTCTCCCCTGGAAGGTCTTAAGGGTTGAAGCTTTTGTACAGGGGAAACTTGCACACGTCCTGTACATTAGCTTTCCTTGCTGAGACTAACTAAAAATGGCTCCCTTCCCTTCCCAATTGCCCTGAGCAAGGGGTGGGACCAAAATGTAACGGACAGGTGACTTGCTCTATGACTGCAACCAAAGGAAACCACCCTTCTGCAGAGTCCCTGAAACCTTGGACTGCAAGCAAACATTTAATACAAAGGAAATAAATTTGGAGCTCCTGGTACAGCCATACCAGCACATGCATATCTAAGGTTGTTAACATTTCTTCCAGCAATTTTAACTCCAGCCTTGGATTCATCAAGCCTTGCACGTCACATGATGTGTTTTGCATACAAGTTGGATAGATGGGGTGAGATATGTGTGGCTAAACAACATCGAGGTGTGGTGCAGATAGCAAAAGTAGGAATAAGCTGAGAACAAAGGGAAGAAGTAGGAGGAGAAACAGGGACTTTTTAATAACAGAAAGGGCCTGAGGCTGTTAGGAATGGTGGGAGTTGAAGTCCAAAACACCTGGAGGGCCAAAGTTTGTTCATGCCTGGTGTAGATGAGCTCTGTCTTGGGATCCAGACAATAACATTCTGTTGTTTGGTTAGAACTGGGCTGTATCTGGCAAGTGAAGTCATAAAGAAGGAGTGTAAACCAGCTCTGTCTCTTTTCAGAGGAGTGAAGACATGTCATCCAAGCCTCAGGGACTCCTTCCAGTCTCCCTCCTGGTCTGTGATAAACTAGCTAAGAAGGGAGGGGAAAGGCTCTCCACCCTGTGGGTCACCATCCCTGCCAATTCTTTCCTCCCTTTGGGATTGGGAGGAGTTGACTGATGTGCACCATTTGCTCAGTGACGCCTTTAAGTAGGAAAAGCGACCCAAAGGGCTGTTCTCTCCACCTTGGTGGGTCTCTATAACTCAGGCATGGGCAAGCTTCGGCCCTCCAGGTGTTTTGGACTTCAACTCCCACAATTCCTAACAGCCATTAGTCCAAAACACCCATACGACCAAAATTTGCCCATGCTTGATGTAAATACATAAAACCAGATCCTGGGATAAAGGGACAGTATGGAAGAGCTCCTATGCCCCATGTACACTGTCATATAATCCAGATTATCACAGCAGATTATCTACTTTGCGTTTGCGTTTTTGGTTTGTGTTTTCGGTTTTACTCTGTTGTAATTTGTTGTTTGGGCTTGACCTCATGTAAGCCGCTCCGAGTCCCCATCAGGGAGATGGTGGCGGGGTATAAATAAAGATTATTATTATTATTATTATTATTATTATTATTATTATTTTGAAGTTGGGTGCATTTATATAATTCAAAAGGATTGGAGTGGGAAGTGAAACCTACAGCTTGCAGCCTACTTCCCAACATTTTACAGGTGCAAACATGTAAAGGTTTTCCCCTGACATTAAGTCCAGTCATGTCCGACTCTGGGTGTTGGTGCTCATCTCCATTTCTAAGCCAAAGAGCTGGTGTTGTCCGTAGACACCTCCAAGGTCATGTGGCCAGCATGACTGCATAGAGCGCTGTTACACAGGTTGGGAACCACTGCTATACCCTCTAAATATGTTAGATGCAATCCACGTTATTCATAACCAGCATCTGTTGTAGTAGCCAGGACCCTACCCTGAGGAATCTGGGCTGTAACATTTGCCCGAGGTCAAAAAGGAAGGAATGGGAGAAACATAGAAGCAGAGATAAATGGAATATACATTATTTCAGTTCAGAATAACATGGGGCAACCCTATTGATAAGGTAAAGGTAAAGGTTTCCCCTTGACATTAAGTCCAGTCATGTCTGACTCTGGGGGTTGGTGCTCATCTCCATTTCTAAGCCAAAGAGCCGGCGTTGTCTGTAGACACCTTCAAGGTCATGTGGCTGGCATGACTGCATGGAGCGCCGTTAAATGGATACACAAAGCCAAATAACATCAATTGTGGTCAACTTGGCTACATTTCTTAATAAGGAAGGACTCCCAAACTTGGAAAGGCTGCAGCAGGTTGCTTCTGGCTTTGAATAGTGGGAAGTACAAGATTCAGCCCTCTCCTCTCCTATTTGTTTGGAGCACAAAGTACTTTTGTAAGTTGAACTCACTT
Source organism: Anolis sagrei (assembly GCF_037176765.1). Taxonomy (NCBI): domain Eukaryota; kingdom Metazoa; phylum Chordata; class Lepidosauria; order Squamata; family Anolidae; genus Anolis; species Anolis sagrei. The sequence continues at coordinate 98,502,436 of NC_090034.1, forward strand.
TGCAGGAACTGAAGCAAGCTGAGGGCGAAAGAGGAGCAACAGGGGATTAATTGGGACCATCACTGCCAAACTGATATAGTTGTAATTTCTGTCCAGTGATGGGAAGCCCACAGATATGGGCATGCTTTTGCAAAGGGTCTCACATACCAAAATTATAATACATGCTTAGCATGAATTCCTTTTCTGTCTCTAGTCAGATGTCGTCATCTTGAACAGAAAAAAGGAGTTGAAGACTGGGCTTGGTTGCCGTCCAAGTACACAATGTTTGTTTCTCAGGCCCTGAAACATGTCCCTCATTCCTCAAGGGTTAACTGCGGCTGAGAGGCAGGATATTCTCAGACTGATTTATTTACTTGCCTTCCCTGTTCCACATACACACACACCATCCATCTAACCATTGGTATAAGTGTCCCTGTTTCCTAAGAAGAGTTGCATAAATTCTTCTAGTTTTCCAGCTGAGAGACAGATGGAGGAGCCCTGCGGTGACGCACTTTCCCTCCGCGTTACTTGCTTAAAATCTGGAAATATGACTACTTCTATGCCTTCCTAATCCAGCTGTTGTAATGTGAACTACATCATATAGAAACGGGCTGTTAGTAATTACTTAAGTTGAGGATGAGTTATTTGTAGCCCCTTCAGATGTTGGATTACACGTCTCATCATCCTTTGCCGTTTACATATTGATGGATATTGCAGTCCCAAAAACATCTGGAGGCACACATGTTGAATGTTTGGGGTGGGAAAAACGAGGTCAACCCCCCCCCCCCCCCAAGATTAAACACTCTCAAAGCTGGGCTGCTGTGAGTTTTTCAGGCTGTGTGGCTATGTTCCCGCAGCATTCCTTCCTAATGTTTCACCTGCATCTGTGGCTGGCATTTTTATTAAAATATTTATTTTCAGCATTTTCAAGAAATTACAGTGAAAGTGGGGGAACAATGTGCTCGCTATAGAAAGGAGGAAGAGAAAAGAGAGGGCAAGAAGGGAAGAAGGAGAGAGAAAAAAGGGAGGGGTGGTGGTGACTTCCGGTTTGGTCCACAGAGACGTAAATGATTGTATCCAATTACTTTTCCACATTGTGACTTAGGTACTTTTCTCTATATTAGTTGTAATATCCTTCATCCTTAGAGTTGGATATGCATATCTTCCTGCAAGAACCTTCTCAGAGGCTCCCAATTCGTTTGTTTGCTCTTATTTTTTATTATCAACGTACTGTGATAAATTGTCTATGCTCATAATAGTCAAAGATTTTGTTTATCCAATCATCAATTTGTGGAGGGTCTTTCTCTTTCCATTTTTGGGCAATTGTTGTTCTTGCCGCAGCCGATATATATAAAAAAATCTTCTCTTCGTTTTCACTTAGGTTCAAGTTTGTTATGTTCAAAAGGCAGAATTCCGGTTTCAGCTCAATTTTCACCCTAATAATTTTTGGGTACATTTATGTATTGTTGACCAGTATTTTTTGATTGTTTTGCAGCCCAACCACAAGTGGAAGTGGGTGCCTAGCTCTTTTTCACATCTCCAACATCTATTACTGTAGTTTTTATTGAATGTTGATAAATGTAGAGGTGTCAGGTACCAACGGAAGTAAATTTTGTACCATCCTTCGATTATATTTGTGGCTTTCATGAATCTTAGTTTCCTGTTAACCTTAGAGGGATAGGACCTTAGAAGAGGATGGCATGCCTATATCTGGTACGGCAAGGCCAAAGTCGAGAGTAACTTTAAGAATCATTATGTTAGAGGACCCCTTTTGAAAGTATGGGAGAGAAATACAGGAGATTTTTTTTATGGAGAAACCCCAATGTGGGTGTCCCCCGCGGAAGCGTTCCATAATGGGGAAATCCCTATTGTGAGAATTGGCACCCCTATTCAAAATTATTTAAAAAAACGGAATAACGATTGGGAGTTGAAACCTCTAGAAGAAATAAGGGACTTTGATAGTAAAATGAGTTGGTTTCACTATTGGAAAACAAAAGAATGCTTCAAAGAAGATCAACAAGTAGGGTTTAATACCAAGGATTCAAGTTGGGATAGATAATGAAAATGGACCAAAAATTAATTAAAACTCTTTACCAAAGCTTGTTAGAATGGGACTTGGAAAAAGAATAAAAGAAAATATGATGAAATGGGCCTTTGACATTGGTCATTCAATATTGTTAAAAGACTGGGAGATCGTATGGAAGAAGAACTGTGGCTGGCATTTTAAGAGGTTCTTTTGGCTGTGAAGCATATACTTGTGGAATGTCTAGGATGGGAGAAAGAATCCTTATCTGTTGAAGCAGGTGTGAATGTTGTGATTAGCAAGCTTGAATTGGCATTTGAGTTGCCATGAAGTTTGCAAAGTCAATCAGTGACTTTGCTTTTCCCTTTTCTTTGGAAATGCATTTCGGTTTTCTCAATGGAAAGTTGGAAAATTGATGAGGAAGGAAAATACAATGAGCAACAAATGGAGCATTGGTCCCTTCAACCAAAGGAAAACAGGGTTAATTCTTAGTGCAGACATGGGCAAACTTCAGCCCTCCAGATGTTTTGAACGTCAACTGCATAGAGATAACCTGGCCCGACGTTGCCTGGAGGCATCCTCTGTTTGGGAAGTGTTAACTGGCCCTTGATTGCTTGTTATATAGAATCACAGAATCATAGAGTTGGAAGAGACTTGGTGGACCATCCAGCCCAAGAAGCAGGAAAATTACATTCAAAGCACCCCAACAGATGGCCATCCAACCTCTGCTTAAAAGCCTCCAGAGAAGGAGCTTCTGCCACAATTCAAGGCAGAGAGTTCCACTGCTGAACAGCTCTCTCCTTCATAATGTTCAGGTGGAATCTCCTTTCCTGTAGTTTGAAGCCATTGCTCCATTACGTCCTAGTCTCCAGGGCACCAGAAAACAAGCCTGCTCTCTCCTCCCTATGACTTCCCCTCACATATTTATACATGGCCCTCATCATGTCTCCTCTCAGCCTTCTCTTCTGCAGGCTAAATATACCCATCTCTTTAAGCCGCTCCTCATAGGGCTTGCTTTCCAGACTTTTGATCATTTTAGTCACCCTCCTCTGGACATATTCCAGCTTAGAGTCAACATCTCCCTTAAATTGTGGTGCCCAGAATTGGACACAGTGTGATTCCAGGTGTGATCTGACCAAGGCAGAATAGAGGGGTAGCACGACTTCCTTGGACCAGATTTTCCCAGTGATTTCGGCCATGGAAGCCTTTGGAAATACATTCCTCAAAACTTCTAGTATTACAGAGAATGAGATGTTGAAATCATTCACACCCTGAACTCTTTTCTTTGGCATTTCTCTTTCACTTCTCTTTGCGTGGCCTCGATGGCCTTGCCTTCTCCTTTTCTTTGGAAATGCATTTTGGATTTCTTAATGGAAAGTTGGAAATTTGAGGAGGAAGGAAAAGACAATGAGCAATAAATGGAGCATTGGTCCCTTCAGCCAAAGGAAAACAGGTTCAGTTCTTCACTCAGCCTTGATGTTGGCCCAGATTGAGACAAATGCCATCAAATATCAGGCTTTGCAGATCTGGATTTTCCAGTTTGAGATAAACGAAGTGAGGAGAAGAGTCACAGATCCCAACTTTCCCTAAATTTGATGCCATTTGGATCCAGACTGGGATGAGGTTAGTGTAGGCATGGGCAAACATCAGCCCTCCAGGTGTTTTGAACTTCAACTCCCACAATTCCTAACAGCTGGTAGGCTATTAGGAATTGTGGGAGTTGAAGTTCAAAACACCTGAAGGGCCAAAGTTTGCCCATGCCTGGTGTAGAAGCATCCCTTGTAGATGCTCTTTTTGCCACCTGGTTGGAAATTTAAAAAGCACTCTGTATATGCTCAGAGGCACTTTTAGTATTGATCTTCTCTACTTCTGGGATAGGCATTGAATCCATGGTTACAGTGTAGAAGCATCTCTTGTAGATGCCCCTTTTGCCACCTGGTTGGCAATAAAAAAAGCACTCTGTATATCCTCAGAGGCACTTTCAGTATCAATCTTCTTGCATTGAATGCATGGTTACAGTGTAGAAGCATCTCTTGTACATGCCCATTTTGCCACCTGGATGGAAGTAGAAAGCACTCTGTATATGCTCAGAGGCACTTTTAGTATCGATCTTCTCTTCTTCTGGGCTAGGTATTGAATCTGTGGTTACAATGTAGAAGCATCTCTTGTAGATGCCCTTTTTGCCACCTGGATGGAACAGACAACACTCTGTATATGCTCAGAGGCACTTTTAGTATTGCTCTTCTCTACTTCTGGGCTAGACACTGAAACCATGGTTACAATGTAGAAGCAACCTTTGTAGATGCCCTTTGTGCCCATTGGATGGAACAGAAAACACTCTGTATATGCTCAGAGGCACTTTTAGTATCGATCTTCTCTACTTCTGTGCCATGAACTGAATCCATGGTTACATTGTAGAAGCATCCCTTGTGGACGCCCTTTTCGCCACCTGGTTGGAACAGAAAACACTCTGTATATGCTCAGAGGCACTTTTAGTATCGATCTTCTCTACTTCTGGGCCAGGCATTGAATGTATGTTTACAGTATAGATCAGGCACAATCAAACTTCGGCCCTCCAGGTGTTTTGGACTCCAGCTCCCACAATTCCTAACAGCCAAAACATCTGAAGGGCAGAAGTTTGCCCATGCCTGGTGTAGAAGCATCCCTTGTAGATGCCCCTTTTGCCACCTGGTTGGAACAGAAAACACTCTGTATATACTCAGAGGCACTTTTAGTATCGATCTTCTCTATTTCTGGGCCAGGCATTGAATCCTGGAGGGCTGAAGCTTGCCCATGCCTGGGTTAGTGGCAACAATGTCATGAAGGTGGCAAAACTATTCGGAAGTTTAGTCCAACTTTTAAAGGAGTTGTCCAAAGGTCTGAACCTGTTTTGAAGCTGAGAGTCAGTACTTTGGACAGTTCTTTTAAGGTTGGAGTAAAACATGATACCTCTTGGAGATAAGAAGTATCCTCTCTTTTAACGACTTCTATCATTCTCTGTTAATCTCAGAGGAATGGTGGAAAGAAACGGATAGCATTGGGGAAAATCCCAAGGAAAATGAAGGAGAGAGGGAAGGATATGGATTCACACACACAAGCTCATTTCTCCCAATGTAGGGACTCAAAGCAACTACCAATAAATATAAAAACAATACAGATTCAAACAATCTACATCAGTGTTTCTCAACCTCTGGAGGCCGCAAGAGGGTTTCAGAGGGGTCACCAAAGACCATCAGAATACATATATTTCTGATGGTCTTAGGAACCCCTTTGGCAGAGAAGGCTGAAGATCTCTCCACCTGTACTTCTCTTCCTTTTGGAAACAGAAAGTGAATCCTCCCACCAAAAGCCCTCCTCCACTGTGATTGGCTTGCCTCTCAGCCAAGGGGAGGGCTGTTTCTGAGACTACAAGTGGGCAGGGGAGAGCAGGCATGCTTGGCACATGGCAGCATGGTGCACATGCACAAGGCAAGGGAGTGTGCAAGGCTGGAGGGAGGCTCGCGCCAGTGAGTCCCTTCAAAGCATGGTGGTTCTGTGTGGTAAATTTGGTCCAATTCTATCATTGGTGGGGTTCAGAATGTTCTTTGATTGTAGGTGAACTATAAAGCCCAGCAACCACAGCCCCCAAATGTCAAGATCTATTTCCCACAAACCATCAGTGTTCATAATTGGGCACATGGCAGCATGGTGCACATGCATGGGCAAGGGAGAGTGTGTAAGGTTAGAGGGAGGCTCACGCCAGAGAGGGTTCTGTGTGGAAAATTTAGTCCAATTCTATTGTTGGTGGGGTTCAGAATGTTCTTTGATTGTAGGTGAACTATAAAGCCCAGCAACCACAGCCCCCAAATGTCAAGATCTATTTCCCACAAACCATCAGTGTTCACATCTGGGCACATGGCAGCATGGTGCACATGCATGGGCAAGGGAGAGTGTGTAAGGTTAGAGGGAGGCTCACGCCAGTGAGGGTTCTGTGTGGAAAATTTAGTCCAATTCTATTGTTGGTGGGGTTCAGAATGTTCTTTGATTGTAGGTGAACTATAAATCCCAGCAACCACAACCCCCAAATGTCAAGGTCTATTTCCCCCAAATACCCATCAGTATTCACATTTGGGCATATTGAGTATCTGTGCCAAGTTTGGTTAAGATCCATCATTGTTTGAGTCCACAGTGCTCTCTGGATATAGGTGAACTACAACTCCCAAACTCAAGGTCAAACCCTTCCTGTATTTTTTTGTTGGTCATGGGAGTTCTGTGTGCCAAGTTTGGTTCAATTCCATCATTGGTGGAGTTCAGAATGCTCTTTGATTGTAGGTGAACTATACATCCCAGCAATTACAACTCCCAAATGACAAAATCAACCTCTCCCCAACCCCACCAGTATTCAAATTTGGGCATATCAGGCATCTGTACCAAATTTGGTCTAGTGAATGAAAATGTATCCTGCATATCAGATATTTACATGATGATTCATAACAGTTGCAAAATTGCAGTTATGAAGTAGCAACGAAAATAATTTTATGAGGAAATAAGGAACTGTATTAAGGGGCTGCGGCATTAAGAAGGTTGAGAAACACTGATCTAAATGCATTAAAATATCAAAAATAAAAAACAAATTTTGGGTCACTTTTAAACACTAAAATATTAAAATGCCACCTCAAAACCCCAGTCATACTACTATTTCAAAACAAAGAACCAATCACCAAAGACATGCACTCAAATTCTGAGCCTTGGAGATTGTTTTCAGTTGTAGAACTGAACAGACCTCACAAAAGAGTCTATTTTTGGTCAAACCAATCGTCCTTCATTTCAGCAGTTTAATTGGAGCAGCGGGAATGGGATGGTGGTGGAGGAATGTTGTCATTTTCTTGTTGCTGTTGTTTTTTTAAAAAGAGAATCGAGCTCTTGCCAAGTAAACGCAAATCATCTGGAGATCTGCCACTAAAAATGGTGATCCACCCAATGCTGCTTCGACCGTTGGTTCTCTAAAGTGGACGAAGATGATGTGGTTCTCCACATGTTGTTGGACTGCAATGCCTTGCAGCTGTGTCAACTTACTGATACAAATTCAGAAGAGAATACAGGAATATTTGTTTGGATGCCTATCGTGCTCTCTGAAAGAAATGAATCCAAGCAAATATATGCATCTTCAAGTTGCCTGTTGACATGGCATCCCATGCATCAGTGATTCTCAACCTTCTTAATGCTGCAACACCTTAATACAGTTCGTCATGTTGTGGTGACCCCCACATAGGAGCATCAGTACAATGCTGGTGGTCTTGGCTTCTTCCACCACGCTGACATTTGTCCACCTGTCTTCCCAAGAGATTTGCAGGATTTTTCAGAGGCAACGCTGATGGAATTGTTCCAGGAGTTGCATGTGACGTCTATAGACAGTCCACATTTCGCGCATGTCCCGGTCCTCAAACACTTTCTGCTTCATTCGGAAAAATGCTGCACTCACAGAGCTCAGGTGGTGTTGTATGTCAGAGTCAATGTTGACTTTGGGGGAGAAGTGGCTGCCAAGGTAGAGGAAATGGTCCACATTTTCTAATGTTACACAATTAAGCTATATCTCTGGCATTGGAGAGGTATTGGCTGGTGACTGCTGGAAGATCACTTTGGTTTTCTCGATGTTCAATGAGAGGCCGAGCTTCTCGTATGCTTCTGCAAAGGTGTTTAGAGTGGCTTGTAATAATGATAATAATAAAACTTTATTTGTACCCCGCTACCATCTCCCCAAGGGACTCGGTGCGGCTTACATGAGGCCAAGCCCACAGCACATCAATAAACAAAGGCAATAAATAATAAATAATCAATACAAAAGAGTTAAATAAAATAAAATAAAACTAAAAAAATACACAATAAGCAATAAGCAATATCAATAACAGTAACATACAGCATTTAAAAACCAATGGCCGGGCCAAATGTAATAATTAAAATTTAAAATGCTGGACATAAACAAGGTAAGTTAAGCTAGGATAGGGTTTTCAAAGAAAGATAAGGGTGCACAGACAATCCTAAATCAATATTAAAGTACATTTGAGGACATATTGCTAAGAGTTTTCCTATTCTGGGAAGGCACACTGGAGCAACTACGTTTTCAGGCTCCTCCTAAAGACTGCCAGCGTTGGGACATGTTTGATGTCCTTGGGGAGTGAGTTCCAGAGTCGAGGGGCCACCACCGAGAAGGCCCTCTCCCTCGTCCCCACCAATTGTGCCTGCGAAGGAGGTGGGAGCATGAGCAGGCCCTCTCCAGATGATCAAAGAGATCGTGTGGGTTCATACACAGAAATGCGGACACGCAGGTAGGCAGGTCCCAAACCGTTCAGGGCTTTGTAGGTAAGAACCTGCACCTTGAATTGGGACCGGAAAATGAACGGCAGCCAGTGGAGCTCCTTAAACAGGAGGGTTGACCGCTCCCTGCAAGAAGCACCAGTTAGTAACCTGACTGCTGCCTGTTGTACCAATTGAATTTTCTGGGCCGTTTTCAAGGGCAGCCCCACTTAGAGTGTGTTACAGTAATCCAATCTGAAGGTGACTAAGGCATGGACCACCCTGGCCAGATCTGCCTTCACGAGGTACGGTCGCAGCTGGCGCACGAGTCTTAATTGTGCGACGGCCCTCCCAGCCACCGCCGACGCCTGAGCTTCAAGTGTAAGTAATCAGTCCAGGAGGACACCCAGACTGCAGACCTGTGACTTCAGGGGGAATGTAACCCTATCCAGCACAGGTTGCCACCCTATACCCCGATCCAGTTTACGATTGACCAGGAGGACCTCTGTCTTGTCAGGGTTGGTCCTCAGCTTGTTCCTCCTCATCCAGACAGCCACAGCGGCTAGGCACTTGTCCAGCACCCGAGGGGCTTCCTTGGAATTAGGTGGAAAAGAGTAGTCGAGTTGCGTGTCATCTGCATAGAGATAGCACCGAACTCCCAAACTTCGGATGACCTCTCCCAGCGGTTTCATGTAGATGTTGAAAAGCATGGGGGACAGAATGGAACCTTGCGGGACCCCACAGGTCAAAGGCCAGGGGTCCGAGCAGGTGTCTGCCAGCTCCACCATCTGGGAACGACCCTCCAGGAAGGACCGGAGCCACGACAAAGCTGTGCCCCCAAGACCCATCTGGAGAGACGTCCCAGAATGATGCACTCACAGAGCTCAGGTGGTGCTGTATTTCAGTGTAGTTCACCAAACTACAACTCCCAAGATTCCATAGCATTGAAACAAGACAGTTAAATTGGTGTCAAACTGCATTAATTCTACAGTGTAGATACACCATTTGTCACAAGTCATTGCTGTTGAGTTAAAGATTCTGAGATTGTTTTGGATTAAGGTCTGTAGGAGAGTGTATGGACTGTTTTGGGGAAACTTCAAAGCCTCTGGTAGCTGGAAACACTTTTTTGGTCTGCCTTGATCCCCACATAGCATCTTCGGAGTGCTCTATGCTAGAGAGTTACAAAAAAACTGTCATTAAATGGGTGAGGCTGGTGTGGTTTTCTGCCACTCTTGGCAATGAATGATGGAGAGGCAAGTTGAAGCATCATCCGATGCCCAGATGGCCAGATCAGAACGTCATTGCTCCTTCTTTTGGTGCATAAGAGAAGCTGAAAAATAGAGAGGAAAAAGAGCCACAGATTAAGAGTTTGCCAACTTTGAAACCAGCCCTTGCTTCTGTGTAATTTTTGTGTGTGCCAGGAGCAACTTGAGAAACTGCAAGTCGCTTCCGGTGTGAGATATTTGGCTGTCTGCAAGGACGTTGCCCAGGGGACAGCTGGATGTGTTACCATCCTGTGGGAGGCTTCCCTCATGTCTCTGCATGGGAGGCTAGAGCTGACAGACAGGAGCTCACCCCGACTCGCAGATTCGAACCGCTAACCTTCGGATCAGCAATTCAGCCAGCACAAGGGTTTAACCGCGACTCATTTTTTCCTGTGTAATGAAACAATAGTATTGGCATCAAGTGGGAGTGGAACAATTGAAGATGTAATCGAGAGACACTTGTATCGGAGCCAAACATTACAACTGGACTGAGTTGTACAAGGCTCCAATGATTATAACCTGTCTTTTGAATTATACCTGGAAACAGACAGCAAGAAAATCATTGAGCCCTTTCATGTTACGTAAGTGATATCAGGATAAACAAGGAGCAAGTCTGGGTACTAGAGGTCTTCTCACTTATGGTGATGGCTTTCTGAGGCTGAGAGTGTGTGACTTGTCCAAGCTCACTCAGTGAGTTTTCATGGATGAGTGGGGATCCCATTGCACTGAGCCATGGCAATTCAGGTGATGTTAACCTGTATTAATTGTATGGTGTAGATCAGGCATGGGCAAACTTGGCCCCTCCAGGTGTTTTGGACTTCAACTTCCACAATTCCTAACAGCCTACCGGTTACTAGGAATTATGGGAGCTGAAGTTCAAAACACCAGGAGGGCCCAAGTTTGTCCATACCTGGTATAGATTATATATGTCAAACTGAAGCCTTGCGGGCCAAATCTAGCCCACCATGTCTTTTTATGTGGCCCTCCAGATGCTGGACTACAACTCCTCTATTTTTTCACCATTAGAGATCATTACTAGAGCTGATGGGAGTTGTGATTTCAGCAATCATCTGGGAGGCTGCAGTTTGTTCCATTTAGTCATGGGTTTGAATTTAGACACAAGGCTTGTGGATAGGATGCTTGATGTTAAAACGTCCTTTAATCTTTCTCCAATCCTCAAGTGCTGTTGGTTTGTAATTCCCATTATCCCCAGCTCGCATGGTGGATAATCAAAAGGGATGGGAGTTGTTGTTCAGTATCATCTGGAGACCCAAACTGGGTAAAAACTAAAGAGCAACAACCACAAGGTTTAAAAAAATATATAATTGGTCACCTGTATGCATGACTTCTCCATCCATGGATTCAATGACCCTTTGAAGGCAACCATATGTCTAACCATAGAATCATAGAGTTGGAAGAGACCTCATTAGCCATCCTGTGCTGGTACGGCTGTACCAGGAGCTTCAGCTTCATTTTCTTTCTATTGAGTATTTGCATATATTCCAAGGTTCCATGCATTTGCAACAAGGTGGCTTTCCTTGGTTTGCAATCATAGGGCTAGCCACCTGTCTATCATTGTTAAGTTTTGGTTCCTCCCCTTTCCCAGGGCCATGGGAAGAGAGGGAGCCATTTTTAGTTCCATCTTATAGTGGAAAGCTAATCTTCAGGACGTGGATTAGCTCCATCCGTAGAAAAGCTTCATTTCCTACAGCATCTAGGGCAGAAATTCAGTGGAAAAACAGTCCCAAAGCTCTGGCTGGGAGCTTACAGGCTCTCAGCTTTACAGCATCTGAGGGAAACAGTCCTAAAGTTTTGGAAGAAAACAGTTTTGCAGACCCAAAGAACTCCAGCTGGAGAATCTACATAGCCTTGACTGGTAGGTCTACTCGGGACCCAAGGCGCAGATTGGAACCGGTAGTCAGCAAAGCTTAGACAGTAGATTGCCTGGGACGGGTTAAAAAAAGGTTTTCCTTGTTAAGGAAAGAAATAGTTCTCCAAGCAAGGTGCCTGTCCATTTTGGGGCAAGCTAAGAAGCATTTGTTTAATCTGTTGAAGATCCAAGAAGTGTTTGTTGTTTTATTGAAGACCTAAGCAATAATAAAGAACTTTGTTCAACATTTCAAGCCTTTTAAAGACTGTGTATGGGAAAATCCTTGAAGGCCTCTCACCCGTGGCACCCTGGCTCCCCGCTGGGCACAAAGAGCACGTCCTGTTTAAAAAATCAATTATTACAGGCCCAGCGCGTGGCAGCACACATCCAGTCCAACCCCTTTCTGCCAAGAAGCAGGAAAATTGCATTCAAAGCACCCCCGATAGATGGCCATCCAGCCTCTGTTTCAAAGTCTCCAAAGAAGGAGCCTCCACCACACTCCAGGACAGAGAGTTCTACTGCTGAACAGCTCTCACAGTCAGGAAGTTCAAGTGGAATTTCCTTTCCTGTCTCCTTTCAGCCTTCTCTTCTGAAAGCTAAATATGCCCAGCTGTTTCAGCCGCTCCTCATAGGGCTTGTTCTCCAGACCCTTGATCATTTGAGTCACCCTCCTCTGGACACATTCCAGCTTGTCAACATCTCCCTTCAATTGTGGTGCCCAGAATTGGACACAGTGTGCTTCCTGGCGTGGTCTGACCAAGGCGGAACAGAGGGGTAGAATGACTTCCCCGGATCTAGGCACTAGACTTCTATTGATGCAGGCCAAAATCTCATTGGATTTTTTGCCGCCGCATGACATTGTTGGCTCATGTTCACCTTCTTGTCCACGAGGATTCCAAGATCTTTCTCACACACATTGCTGTCGAACCAGGCATCTTCCCCCATTGTGTATCTTTGTATTTCATTTTTTTCTGCCTAAGTGGAGTATCTTGCATTTGTCCCTGTTGAACTTCATTTTGAAGAGGCGCTCAATGAAAAAGGGTTTGATACCCCAGAATAAGTGCACCCTAACATCCAGTTTTCTCCTCTTCAATGCCATCCTAAGTCTCCTCTCTTTCCTCCCGTTAGCCGTCTACTTCCTAGAGAGCCCGTCAAACCTGACGTCCTCCTTGGGCAAGGATGTGAAGTTCTCCTGTTCGGTTCATGCTCTCGGAGAGCCACCGGAGCTGAGCTGGTTGAGGGATGGCACGGCACTGGAGTTTGCAGACAGCAACCAGGTGCAGGTGCCTTTGGATGACGAAGAATGGATGGCCACCAGCGAGTTGAGGTAAGTGACATGCAACATTCAAATAAATGGCTTAGTGCGTGGGCATGTTGCCATGCTATTGAGGCTAATTTGCTTGTTCAGAGAGGGGAGAGAATTGTAAATTGGGTCTGTGACTGGCTTGGAAAAGGATGATCTGATTTTTCCAGCAGATGACAAAACAGAGAAGCATATCTGCCATTGTGTTGTTGAAGGCTTTCATGGCCGGAGTCACTGGGTTGCTGGCTGTTTTCCATGTTCCAGAAGCCTTTGTTGGGCATGTGGGGTTATCAACAAAAGACCTTACTCATAAATGTACAGCAGAGTAACTTACTAGCAGCAGCGCGACCCAGCACAAGTAGCCCAAAGTGATAAAAAGAGCAAAAACACACAGACCAATGTTATCTCTGCCATAGGAGGCTTTTCTTTGTAGTAAAATACTATAGTTGCACTATTTACAATAAATAACAAGGTTTCCACAACACAAATAAAGTCCTTTATACTTCCTAACTAGTGTGTCAGCATGAGAAGCCTGACTTGGCCACGGTAGTCCACACTCTGGTTAGATCCCGTATAGACTACTGCCACGCGCTCTACGTGGGGTTGCCTTTGAAGACTGTTCAGAAGCTCCAAATGGTCCAACGGGAGGCAGCTAGGTTGCTAATAGGTGCGGCACTCAGGGAGCACACAACTCTTCCATTGCGCCAACTCCACTGGCTGCCAGTTTGCTACTGGGCACAATTCAAAGTTCTGGCTTTAGCCTATAAAGCCCTATATGGTTCTGGCCCAGCTTACCTGTCCGAATGTATCCCCCCTTATGAATCATCTAGGACTCTTAAGATCATCTGGGGAGGCCCTGCTCTCGGTCCCACCTTTGTCACAGATTCGGCTGGCGGGGACGAGGGACAGGGCCTTCTCAGTGGTGGCCCCCCGGCTGTGGAATGCCCTTCCTTAAGATATCAGATTGGCCCCCTCCCTCCTAACGTTTTGCAAAAAAGTTAAAACCTGGCTTTTTGAGCAAGCAGAAACGGCTGGACAATGCAATTGGATAATGATTTTAATAATGAGACACTGAAGATCCATTTTTATTGGGTTTTTTTATTGATTGTGTGGTTTTTATATTTATGCTAAATGTTTCTGGGATTAGTAGTTTAGAGACAGGGACTGGATCTTCACTGCCATATAAAATCCAGATTATCTGGTTTGAGCTGAATTATATAACAGTGTAGACTCATATAATCCAGATCAAATCTGATAATCTGCTTTATCTGATTTGATAATATGGATTATATGGCATCCTGAATCTCCTGCTTCCTTCATCCATCCTACACCTTCCTGAATTGAGAAGGCAATGGAAGAGGGAAAGCAGAAAGGCATTGCTGAGCGCATCCTGCCAGGTCTTCTCTTGCATCGAGTTGAGCAACTGGAAATAATATTTCCCCATGAGTCACACATGCACACTCATGCATTGCACATGCAAATGCTGAAAGCCAGCTCATCCTCATCTTCAGGAGGAAAACGGTTCCCTGTTCACGTGAAGCCAGCTCAAGTTCATGGCCCCATTTGAGCATCCGACATCAAACATGATTTCGAGATTTTCCGTGGCATTTAGTTTCCACTTGTTTCATAAGTGACTTCATCTCATTGTTGTACATATTTGCAGGCAGATGTGCAAGAGACGAAAATGTGCCGTGTTTGAAAGGGTCAGGGATAGGTCACTTTGCACACCCCAAAATACTTTGGGACTACAACTCCCATCAGTCCCAGATAGCTCAGACCTGATGTAATGTGGTCTGAGCTATTACAGTTGTAATGTGAGACATCTGGAGAGCATCTCTTTGCCCACCCCTGTTTGAAGGTTGCATAGATGCTGCAAAAGATGAAAATGTGCTACTTTTGAAAAGGTCTGGGATAGGTCACTTGGTACTCCCCAAAATACTTTAGTACTACAACTCCCATCAGTCCCAAAGAGCTCAGACCTGATTATATAGTTGTAGTTTGAGACATCTGGAGAGCATCTTGTTGCCCACCCCTGTTTAAAGGTTGCATTGATGCTGCAAAAGATGAAAATGTGCCTTGTTCAAAAGGGTCAGGGATAGGTCATTTGCTAAACCCCCAAATGTTTTGGGACTACAACTCCCATCAGTCCCAAAGAGCTCAGACCTGATCAGACAGTTGTAGTTTGAGATATCTGAAGAGCATCTTGCTGTTCACCACTGTTTGAAGGTTGCATTGATGCTGTAAGAGATGAAAATGTGCCATGTTCGAAAGGGTCAGGGATAGATCACTTGGTACACCCCAAAATGCTTTGGGACTACAACTCCCATCAGTCCCAAATAGCTCCGACCTGATTAGACAGTGGTAGTTTGAGACATCTGGAGAGCATCTTGTTGCTCACCCCATGTTTGAAGGTTGCATCGATGCTGCAAGAGATGAAAATGTGCCACGTTCGAAAGGGTTAGGGATAGATCACTTGATACACCCCAAAATGCTTTGGGACTACAACTCCCATCAGTTCCAAAGAGCTCAGACTTGATTGGACAGTTGTAGTTTGAAACACCTGGAGAACAACTTGTTGTCCGCTCCTGTTTGAAGGTGCATCCATATTGTCCATTTAATGCAGTTTGATGCCACTTTAACTTCCCTGGCTTAGTGCTATGGAATCCTGGGATCTGTAGTTTGATGAGGAACAAACTCTCCTTATGGTAGAAGAGTCTAAAGACCCTGCAAAACTACAGCTCCCAATATTCCATCGTATTGAGCCATGTTAGCTCAAGTGGTGTCAAACTGCATTAATTCTACAGTGTAGATGAGGCATGAGCAAACTTTGGCCCTCCAAGTGTTTTGGACTCCAACTCCCACAATTCCTAACAGCCTCAGGCTGTTAGGGGCCTGAGGCTGTTAGGAATTGTGGGAGTTGGAGTCCCAAACACCTGGAGGGCCCAAGTTTGCCCATGCCTGATGGAGATGCACCCTTGGACTAAAATGTATTTTGACCAAAGTTTTGGAAAACTTTTTCAGCAGCTATTGGAAACGGAATTGATATATTTTAGTTCCCACACTATATATGTGTGTGTGTGTTGTGACTTGCAAACTTTGTTTAATTAATTTCAGGAGTTCCTTTCAATTCTCAAAACAAAATAGCAGTTTGGTTACTTTTCTCCCTTAACAAAAAAAAGAAAAGGAATGCTTGTACATTCGTCTTTGCTTTGACAAACAGCAAGAGCAACAACAATGAGCAGCTGAAACAAACAAGATGGGTTTCCAGAATTCTTGTAAAACAAACAAGATCAACCCTTAGCAGATTACACACTTTTGTTTGGTCTGCTACTTGGGACATAAAGGAGACGCAGTAGCAGCTGGCCTTCAAGTACAGATAAGGCGGAAAAGGAGAAATCATCTCGACCCACAAACAGAAATTGCTTTGAGTTGCTGTGAGTTTTCCGGGCTGTGTGACCATGTTCCAGAAGCATTTTCTCCTGACATTTCACCTGCATCTATGGCAGGCATCCTCAGAGGTTGTGAGGTCCCAAAGGAGACTCATCAGATTGTGTTGATGTGAGTACTGTGTGTCTTTGGGCGAGTAAGCTTAAAGATGCTGAGGTGGGAACATCTGACTTGCATGACAAACAAAGAGTTGGACGTCCTGTGACAGCAACCACCGAGTTTCAAAAGCAAAAGGTTGACAGATTGGCAGAGACTGGATCTCATCACCAGCATCCTCCATAAAGTTCGGATTTAGCACCATCTGACTTCCATCTGTTCCCAATAAAGAAAGAAGATCTTCAGGGACATCATTATGCTTCTGATGAAGACGTTGAGAGAACTGTGAGAAGCTGGTTGCAGAAACAGTGTCAACTTCTTCTGTGACGACTTGTTCATCGTTGGCGGAAATGTATCCGATGAAAACTTGTTCATCGTTGGCGGAAATGTATCCGATGAAAACTTGTTCATCGTTGGCGGAAATGTATCCGATGAAAACTTGTTCATCGTTGGCGGAAATGTATCCGATGAAAACTCGTTCATCGTTGGCGGAAATGTATCTGATGAAAACTCGTTCATCGTTGGCGGAAATGTATTTATTTATTTATTTATTTATTTATTTACTGCATTTGTTGACCGCCGTTCTCAGCCCTAGGGCGACTCACGGCGGTGTACAACATATAAAAACAGTTTACAATAAAGCAATAGAACAACGAAATATCACATAACTATCAATAATACAACAATAATATAATTACACTAACTCATCCGCGCCGTCTCGTCGTAGAATCATAAACCAATCTCTTAATCCATATTCCGTTCCAGTCGTCATTGCCAATTGGTGTAGCACTTAGTTAAACGCCTTCTCAAATAACCATGTCTTTAGGCTCCTGCGGAATGACATAAGGGAGGGCGCCTGTCTGATGTCTACAGGGAGGGTGTTCCACAGCCGGGGGGCCACCACCGAGAAGGCCCTCTCTCTCGTCCCCGCCAGACGTGCCTGTGAGGCTGGCGGGATCGAGAGAAGGGCCTCCCCAGACGATCTCAAGGCCCTCGTGGGCTCATAGGCCGAGATGCGGTCAGAAAGGTATTTTGGGCCGGAACCGTTTAGGGCTTTGTAGGCCAACACCAGCACCTTAAATTGGGCCCGGTAGCAGATCGGCAGCCAGTGGAGCTGGAACAACAAGGGCGTTGTGTGCTCCCTGCGTCCCGCTCCTGTTAGTAACATGGCTGCCGCGCGCTGGACTAGCTGAAGCTTCCGGGCCGTCTTCAAGGGCAGCCCCACGTAGAGAGCGTTGCAGTAGTCAAGGCGGGATGTGACCAGAGCGTGTACCACCGTGGCCAAGTCAGACTTCCCGAGGTACGGGCGCAGCTGGCGCACGAGCCTAAGCTGTGCAAATGCTCCCCTGGTCACCGCTGAAACCTGGGGGTCCAGGCTCAACGATGTACCCGATGAAAACTCGTTCATCATTGGTGGAAATGTATCCGGTGAAAACTTGTTCATCGTTGGCGGAAATGTATCCGATTAAAACTTGTTCGTCGTTGGCGGAAATGTACCCGATGAATACTTGTTCATCGTTGGTGGAAATGTATCCAATTAAAACTTGTTCATCGTTGGCGGACATGTATCCGATGAAAACTTGTTCATTGTTGGTGGAAATGTATCCGATGAAAACTTGTTCACTGTTGGCGGAAATGTATCCGATGAAAACTTGTTCACCGTTGGCGGAAATGTATCCGATTAAAACTTGTTCATCGTTGGCGGAAATGTATCTGATTAAAACTTGTTCATCGTTGGTGGAAATGTATCCGATGAAAACTTGTTCATCGTTGGTGGAAATGTATCCGATGAAAACTTGTTCACTGTTGGCGGAAATGTATCCGATGAAAACTTGTTCATCGTTGGCGGAAATGTATCCGATTAAAACTTGTTCATCGTTGGCGGAAATGTATCTGATTAAAACTTGTTCATCGTTGGCGGAAATGTATCCGATGAAAACTTGTTCACCGTTGGCAGAAATGTATCCGATGAAAACTTGTTCACCGTTGGCGGAAATGTATCCGATGAAAACTTGTTCATCGTTGGCGGAAATGTATTCGATAAAACTTGTTCATCGTTGGCGGAAATGTATCCGATGAAAACTTGTTCATCATTGGCAGAAATGTATCCAGTTGTTTGGTGATTATGTGGAAATGTGAATAGTGGTAGTTAAAGAGCACATTTTAAGGATTATTTCTGCGTTTGATTTATTTAAAAAATCCCATCCAAACCCAAGTAACGAAGGTGGAGGCATTACTTTTCTTTCAACCCTCGTATTGTGTCGAATATGGATGTATTAAGCCATAGATACGAGTGTTATACTGTACTGCTAATAATAATAATAATAATGAGGAATTTCCATGTTTTTAAAATAAGTTATTTTTTGTTATGGAGTCTTTCTATCTCAGAGGCCTCCGTCCTTTGGGTGAAAGAGGCCTCCAAGATAGAAACAAATAATAATAATCATAACGTACTCTAAAAACATTGAGATTCCTATTCCGTTAGAATGAACAATGACACACATACACACATATTTTACCCACCGAAACATTCAGATCCAACAAAGAATGGTTGCTAAACAAACGCAGCTCCGTAAATTCCTTTTTAGGAGAAAGCCCTGGAAAAGCAATTAGTCTTTGGGGCTTTATTTACCTCTAGTTGCTAAGAGCTGGTGGTAGATCGCTCCTCTGTTAAGGTTTGGGGCTTTTTATGCCCTAACCTGAAAGGAAATAAGATTCAATTGGGCTTTATTTTTGGACATGTAAATGTAGGATTCAGACGTTACTCCTTTGCCACCATCACCTATATGGCAGAGTTCAGAAAAGTTACTTTTGGGGGCTGTTGCTCTCAGAATCTTAGCTGATATAGCCTTAGCCAATGTTGGCATGAGGAGGGAAGGTGAAATCTCACTCCTTCCCACAAAGCCACCTTCTACACTACCACGTAATCCAGATTATCAAAAAAAAAATTTTTTGTTGTGTCAGGAGCAATTTGAGAAACTGCAAGTCGCTTCTGGTGTGAGAGAATTGGTCGTCTGCAAGGATGTTGCCCAGGGGATGCCCAGGTGTTTTTTTTATGTTTTACCATCTTTGTGGGAGGCTTCTCTCATGTCCCCGCATGGGGAGCTGGAGCTGACAGAAGGAGCTCAGGAGCGACTTGAGAAACTGCAAGTTGCTTCTGGTGTGAGAGAATTGGCCGTCTGCAAGGATGTTGCCCAGGGGACACCCAGATGTTTTTTTGATATTTTACCATCCTTGTGGGAGGCTTCCCTCATATACCCGCATGGGGAGCTGGAGCTGACAGAAGGAGCTCATCCATGCTCTCTCCAGATTAGAATCTGTGACCTGTCAGTATTCTGTCCTGCTGGCACAGGGGTTTAACCCATTGCGCCATTGGGGGCTCCATTAAAAAAAGATAATACACATTATCTGCTTTGAACTGGGTTATATGACAGTGTAGTCCAAGCATGGGCAAACTTCGGCCCTCCAGGTGTTTTGGACTACAACTCCCACAATGCCTAACGGTCTCAGCTTAAGTGGATGAGGGGGAAAAGGAAGAATGTCTCAACTGACCACGCTGATTAGCATTTGATGGCCTCGCAGTTCCTGGGGCAGTCTTTTGTTGAGAGGTGATTAGATGTCCTTGTTTGTTTCCTCTCTGTTGTTTTGCTGTTGTTATTTTAGAGTTTTTTTTAGTACTAGTAGCCAGATTTTGTTTATTTTCATGGTTTCCTCCTTTCTGTTGAAATTGTCCACATACTTGTGGATTTCATTGGCTTCTCTGGGTAGTCTGACATGGTGGTTGTTAGAGTGGTTCAGTTGAGACATTCACACCTAGTTCTAGCAGACAAGTATTCTTTCTCCCACCTGGTCATTCCAGAGATATATAAACCCTTTTTCCTAGTTCCAACAGACCTCACTACCTCTGAGGATGCTTGCCATAGATGCAGGCGAAACTTCAGGAGAGAATGCCTCTAGAACATGGCCATATAGCCCGAAAAAACCTACAACAACCCATGTCTGAAGATAGTTTGTAGGTTGTGTTTCTTCATCAGCTTCCCTATGTGGTCAATAATTCCCTTGATGTATGGTAAGAACACTTTCCCTCTGGGTGGATCTTTGCCTTTGCTCTCGTGGCTTGTTCTTTGTGAACACTTTATTCTCTTCTTCTGTTCCACAGCATCCCATCAGTACAACTTTCCGACATGGGAAACTACCAGTGTGTGACCTGGGTCAACGGATCTGAAATCTACTCAGATGAAGCTTACCTGCTATTAGAAGGTAAACAACTTTGTCTCTCTTTTATCTTAAAGGTAAAAGTTTCCCCTCACATTAAGTCTAGTTGTGTTCGACTCTGGAATTTGGTGCTAATCTCCATTTCTAAGCTGAAGAGCTGGCATTGTCCATAGACACCTCCAAAGTCATGTGGCTGGCATGACTGCACGGAGCATCATTACCTTCCTGCAGAAGCAGTCTGTATTAATCTACTCAAATTTGCATGTTTTCAAAATACTAGGTTGGCAAAAGCTGGGGCTAACAGTGGGAGCTCACCACACTCCCTGGATTTGAACTGCCAACCTTTTGGTCAACAAGTTCAGCAGCTCAGCAGTTTAACCTGCTGTGCCACCAGGAGCTCCTCTTTTATCTTAGAATTATAAAAAAGTGGTATAATTTGGTAGTCGTGATCGGATACTATCATACCCAGTTTCCCAATTCCAGTCTGGATTGGATGCCGATTGTGTTCGTGTGCTCACTCTGTGTCTTTTTTGGCTCAGGTCTCCCCATTTTCACGGATGAGCCCCAAGACCTTGAGGTCACCGCCGATACTCCCTTCAACCTCAGCTGCCAGGCGCAAGGGCCTCCCGATCCGGTAATGGTGATCTGGCTTCAAGACAGCATCCCGATCAACTCCTTGGCCGACCCGTTGGCCCAGACCCCTTCCATATTAGTGTTGAAAGGTGAGTCACTTGAGAATCCTATCTTTGGAAAGGGCATCATGGGCTAGCAAATCCAACCCACTCAGTATCTTCCAGTAAATCCATCCCCGGCAGGTAGCCGTTGAGACTCTTTTTGAAGATCTAATATGGAGAAGAACACCATAGTTGGTCCCATTGCCAATTTGCTCTTACCATCTTAAAGTTCTTTCTGAGATTCAATCAAAATCTATCCTCCTGTTATTTATTATTGTGTCAGAAAGGAGTTGAGAATACAGTTACAGTGTATAGAAAAACCACAAACAAAGTTTAAAAACTTGGCATGATACTTAATGTCCATTGACCAGATGCTGGCCACTTGGCAGTGTTGCAATAAGAAGGTCCTCCATTGTGCATGTGGCAGGGCTCAGGTTGCATTGTACTCAGTGGCCTGTGGTTTGCTCGTCTCAACGCTCGCATGTCGTGGACTCCTCTTTGTAGACCCATTTCTTAAGGTTGGCTCTGCATCTCGTGGTGCCAGAGCTCAGCCTGTTCAGCGCCTTCCAAGTCCTTTTGTATGACCAGGAGTCTCTCATCCAGTTTCAGCCACAGATTGAGGTTCTGGGGTTTAGCCTGCCACTTTTGGACTCTTGCTTGCTGAGGTGTTTGTGCAAGTATCACTGTAGATATTAGGAAACTGTTTCTTGATTCAAGTGATGGACATGCTGGTTGATATCTGAACAGAGGATGGGCCAGAGATGTTAATGCTTTGGTCCTTTCATTGCTGGCTGCTACTTCCCCACAGATGTCAGGTGGTGCAATACTGGCTAAACCGTATAATTTCTCCAAGGGTGTCAGTCATAGACAACTTGTGATAATGCAACATGTCTCATTAAGATCAGCACTCACTGTTCTAACATGGTGAGATGTATTCCAGCAGAGTATCAAAGCTCAAGGGTAAATGTCTTCACTGTGTCTGGTTGTGATCCCCAAGTTTCTCAAGTTGTTTCTGACACGATTTTAAAAAATTGTATGTAGGACCTTTCTGTTTGCTGGATCTATGTTCCTTTGGCCATTTGATCTCTTTTCTTTTGGACTCTAAACATGTATTTCGTAAATATTTTAGTGAACTTTTGAGTTAGGCAATGCTAGAAATTTGGCTGACTAAAGGAAAGTTTCATTTGAGAAGTCAGAACTCCTATTCAGGGGGGCAATGACCTCATTTTCTCCCCTCTCCTGTAGCTACACCCATGCGAACAGCGGGTGGATTGAGCCATATATGACTTGTGTGTATGTAAGCAAGAAAATCCTTCCAGAAGAGAACACATCTGGTGTTTGGGATGGGTCTCTTTATATCATCTGATTCCTTTCCTGCCATGTCTGGGTCTGAAGGTTCTAGTATTACGAGAGGTGTTCATTAAAGATTTCCCCTGACCCACTTCCTGTGGACTGAGAGCAATGAAACTTGGCCAAGTTCTGAGTCCTTCTCTCCATCAGTGCCACCTTGGGACACACACTTCTCCCATCTTTTGAAGCAATTGTAAACACCTCGCTTATAGAAGTCGACAGGTTGCTCCAAAAGCCATGCTGTGACTTCGGAAATCAGTGTCTCACCCTCTGAAAAATGCTTGCCCTTCAAAAATAACTTCCTTGTTGGAAAGAGGTGGAAGTCCAATGATGCAAGGTTGGATGAATAAGGGAGATGCAGTAGAATTGCAAAACTACAGGAGCAAGCTTCTTCCATTTGGGCATCATGTGAGTTGTGAACTTGCACATTGTCTTGCAGAAGGTGGGCACCTTTGGTGAGAATGCCTCATCTCTTGGTCTCCCTCAATTTCCACAGCAGTGAAGTCTAGTATTCCCCAGTGATCATGGTCCCCTTTGCTAGGAAATCCATCAACACCACTCCATGCTGGTCCCAAAATACCGTGAGCGTGACTTTGCCTGTCGAGAGTTGGGTACGTGCCTTCTTTGGAGACGGTGAGTCGTGATGCTTCCATTGCATCGACTGGACTTGAGTCTCAGGATCATAGTGATGGACCCAGCTTTCACCCTGTGTGATCAGTCTGTTGAAAAGGCCCTCCTGGTTTCCATGGCACATCATTGTCAATAGAGGCTGAGTGCATTATTTATTATTTATTTATTTCAAACTTTTATATGCCAACCTTCTCGAACCTCCGTAGAGGGACTCAGACCGGCTCACAACCGAATTCAATAATGACAATATAATATAAAAAAATCATACAATAACAAGTTAAAAATACATATAGATTAGATTTACCAATAAGCCAAATCACCAAGATAAAATCATGTCCAATTCAGTCCATGTGTGTGATCGATAACTTTGTTCTGTAGCCGGTCTCAACCATTACTCTTGGAATGCTTCCTTCCATAGCCAGGATTTCACCAGCCTCCTGAAGGACAGAAGGGAGGGGGCAGATCTGATCTCAATTGGGAGAGAGTTCCATAGCTGAGGGGCCACCACAGAAAAGGCCCTGTCTCTTGTCCCCACCAGACGCGATTGCGAAAGTGGCGGGACCAAGAGCAGGGCCACACCTGAAGATCTTAATTGTCAACTCGTTCCTGCTTTTGGAAAAGTGAAAGCAGCCAGGGGACCCAGCGAGCAGATACCTTATACATGTGAAAATGGTCTTGGATGATTTTTCCCCCACAGACCCCACACTAATCTTGACATTTTGGGCTAGGTGGTGAATGGTTATGCAGCGATTTTCCAAAATGGCAACCTCCACTTGCTGGATTGTGTGTTTATCGATAACAGAGTGGGGTTGCCCTGGAATTGGAGCTGTTTGCACCGAAGTCTGACCACATTTGAATGTACGATGCCAGTCCTTGACTACATCCAATAATGGGGAATCATTACCATAAACCTCTTTACCATGGCAAAGGTTGCCAAATACCAATTGGGCAGTACGCAAGCGTGAGCGTGAGCATCCGTCCATGGCCCTTGATGCTCATTATAGCCAGAAACAACACCTCATTTTGCATCGATCTTCCAAGTAATCATTACATTGAAGGTCTCCTTTGGTGTGTAGCCTTTCAAGTCAAGGAACTTGAGGACTGCTCTTTATTCCACTGGGTCCATTATCAAACCTCACACCACTTCGGCACCTGTAACATCATGATCATAATCAGTTGTAAATTGGCATGTAACCTCTCAAGACTTATATCAATACACATGTGCAGTTTCAGCATCCTGTGATGAATAGAAGTGGGTCAGGGGAAATCTTGAATGAACGCCCCTCGTAGATACTGGACTTCCTTCCTTCCTTCCTTCCTTCCTTCCTTCCTTCCTTCCTTCCTTCCTTCCTTCCTTCCCTCTTTCCCAAACTGTATTTTCTCTTTGTGGCTTTGCCTTTCTGATCATTGCTGGATTTTCTTCCTACAGCTAAAGCCTTTTTTGCTCCGAACAATCCCATGTTCATCTTGGGAGCCCTAAATGCTAATCCCAGAGGTGTGGGAACGCACTCTGGGTTATTCAGCGCACAAAGGCGCACTCTGCCAATGCGTAACGGCTCTACACACATCCTTTTTTCTTGCCTGCTTGGCATGTCCTAGAAGCCGGCTGACACTGATGCTGAAAATAGTTCTGGGGCCAAATCCAGAAGGAGCTTGGTTTCAGACCGAGCTTTGTTTGTGGCTCTTGTATCTCGCTTTTCCAATCTGGATGGCTGAGCCAAAAAAGCGCTCTTTCATTTGGTGTGTTTTTTTCCCCACCCTCCGTTCCGCTGGCTTGCAAAGAGGGAATTTTGATTCTCTGGTTCAATGGAGGAATCGCTGCAGAAAGGGAGGAGAGTGAATGCATGGGAGAGACTCCCCTCCCCACAATACTTGCCTCCCATTCAGCCTCGCTTCATGAGTCCCCCTTTCCCTCTCTTTTGGCATTTCGGTCCTTGCTAATTGTCTCATGTATCCCCCTTCGCTCAAAGCCCAGCTTGTCCCCAACCCACGGCCTCTTTTGTTCCCTTTTCTATGGAAGT
Source organism: Anolis sagrei (assembly GCF_037176765.1). Taxonomy (NCBI): domain Eukaryota; kingdom Metazoa; phylum Chordata; class Lepidosauria; order Squamata; family Anolidae; genus Anolis; species Anolis sagrei. Next base: position 98,527,582 of record NC_090034.1, read on the forward strand.
GGCCCATTCTGATGGCTTGGGTGGGGAGGGAGGTTTGCTCCGAGCGTGGGAACAGACGCCGGCCATGGCAAGGGTTGCCAAATACCAATTGGGCAGTGGGCAAGCGTGAGCGTGTGCATCCCTCGGTGGCCTTTGCCGCTCATTATAGCCAGAAACAACACCTCGTTTAGCATTGATCCTTTGAGTAATCGTTACAAGTAACCCTGTAAAGTAGGCCAGACAGATAGGAAGGGAGAAGAAAGACTAATTTTTGACATAAGTAGGGTTGATGATAAGGATTTTCCCTAGTTCCTGGCAATGCCATGAGTCAAACAGACCCACCAGTATTCACAAAGGAAAGCTGGCCAAACAACACCAGAATGTGGTCAAGAAAGTTCTTAATGAAGACAAGAGACAAGCTCAGAAGGGATACAACAGTTTGCTTTTGTCTGAGCCTCTTGGGAAGGTCAAACTCCCCCCTCTCCTCTTCTCTGTGCTGAATTAACTGAGGCCCCTTCTACACTGCCATAGTAAAGGTAAAGGTTTCCCCTAACATTAATCTAGTCGTGTCCGACTCTAAGGGGTGGTTCCCATCTCAATTTCTAAGCCAAAGAGACGGCGTTGTCCGTAGACACCTCCAAGGTCATGTGGCCAGCATGACTGCATGGAGTGCCGTTACCGTCCCGCAGAAGCAGTACCTATTAATCTACTCACATTTGCATGTTTTCGAACTGCTAGGTTGGCAGAAGCTAGGCTTAACAGCAAGAGATCACCCCACTTCCCAAATTCGAACAACTGACCTTTTGGTCAGCAAGTTCAGCAGCTCAATGGTTTAACCCACTGCGCCACCAGGGGCCCCATACATTGCCATATAATCCAGATTTTCAAAGCAGATAATTTACATTATTTACTTGGAACTGGATTGTCTGAGTCTACACTGCCAGACACTCCAGTTCAAAGCAGATAATCTGGATTGTATGTGGCAGGGGAGAAGAGGCCTGAGTGCAAACTACTCGTTGAATTTCGTTTGCAGCAATTGAAGTAAACTTAGGAAAAAAAGGTCATAGAAGGAAATTACGACTTTTTAAAGGCAACTGGGAAAATGGGGTGACAGAAGATTATTTAGGACTGTCACTACCAGATGGGCTGGGGAAAATGGAAGGAAAAAGAAAGAGGGGTTGACCAAGGGCAAGATGGATGGATGGCATCCTTGAAATGACTGCCTTGACTCTGAAGGAGCTGGGGGTGGTGACGGCTGACAGGGAGCTCTGGTGTGGGCTGGTCCATGAGGTCGGAAATGACTGAACGAATAAACAACAACTACCAGATGTGGCCAGTTGGAAGATATAAAACCAGGGATGGGAAAAGATATAAGAAAGTTTTCAGTGATTAAGAACAAACAAACTAGGAGGAGCTGCAGCAGTTTGCTTCTGCCTGAGCCAGTTGAAAAGGGCAAGATTTTTCTTTTATTCTTCTCTGCCACTCCGCTGGGTTAGTTGAGTGCAAAGTAGTTTTGCCCTTGCAGCAACTGAAGCAAACTAAGGACCAAGGGTGATCCATGAAGTCACAAAGAGTCGGAAGCAACTGAACGAATGATCAACAACAAGGACCAAGGGTGGGAGGAGAGCAATGTCCAATCTCGATAACATAGTGAAGAGTAGAGACATCACACTGGCAACAAAGATCTGCATAGTTAAAGCAATAGTATTCCCCATAGTCACCTACAGATGTGAGTGCTGGGCCATAGGGAAGGCTGAGCGAAGGAAGATAGATGCTTTTGAATGGTGGTGCTGGAGGAAAGTACTGAGAGTGCCTTGGACCACAAGAAGATCCAACCAGTCCATACTTCAAGAAATAAAGCCCGGTTGCTCATTGGAGGGAAGAATAGTAGAGGCAAAGATGAAGTGCTTTTGCAGCATGATGAGAAGACAGGAAAGCTTGGAGAAGATAATGATGCTGGGAAAATGGAAGGAAAAGGGAAGAGGGGCTGACCAAGGGCAAGATGGATGGATGGCATCCTTGAAGTGACTGGCTTGACTCTGAAGGAGCTGGGGGTGGTGACGGCCAACAGGGAGCTATGGCTTGGGCTGATCCATGAGGTCACGAAGAGTCGGAAGCGACTGAATGAATAAACAACAGCAACAAGGACGAAGGAGGAAAGTGGGAGGAGGGAGAAACTGGGACATTTTTACAGCAGCTGAAAAAGTGAGAAGACAAAGGATTAATTGCAACTGTCCCTTCCAAACTGAGAAAGCTGGAGGGTGCAATGAAATAGAAGAATCGACGGTATCACATACATTTTAGTTCCATCTCTGTCCTGCTTTTTGTCATCTAGATTGCTCAAGGGAATGCCCATGGTTTCCTGTCACCTTTTGCTCCCGTTTTATCTCTCTGGAACAACGTTGTGAAATAGTTCCCTCCAGTCATAAAACCGTGAGACCCAGGATATGAGCAGGAGAAGTGCAGGGAGAAAAATCCAGCAAAACCTGCTTGCCATGACAAGCTGTCATTTGTGCATCCCAGCAAATGACAGGACGGTGTAAACTGGTGGCACCTTAATAGTGCTTCACTTCAACTCCAACCTACAAAAAGTGGAATGGCCAATATATCGGTCACAGATGCCTTTTACATTGCACAACTGTAGTAGTGTGGTTCCACTTAAACTCCCATGGCTGCCATTTATGAAATTCTATGTAGTTTGCTCTTGATTCCACTCATTATGGGAGAGAAAAGAGGAAGAAGTGGGGTCCTATTCATTTACTTATTCAGAGTATTTATATTCTACCCTTCTCACTCTGAAGGGAATTCAGAGCGGATCACAGAAGACATGTACGGCAAACATTCAATGCCATTGTACACTGACAAGACAGTTAGAGGTATATATAGGAAGAGGTATATATAGGCTTTCCCATCTTCGGCATCTTGGAGGCTGTGCTCAGTTCTGGCTAAGAAGGTGAGGTGTTGAGATTAACTTCACAATTCAGCAGCAGATCAGTTGCACAACTTCAGCGCTTTCCAGTAGCTTCTTCCTGCACAGTATTTTCAGTCAACTGCTTCCACAGCCTGCAGTCACTCTGGAACCTTTTACATACACTTCAGCACATACCCGGCCATTGTCAGTTTTACCATTGTCCTTCCCCCAATCTAGATGACATTACAAACTTACCACAGCATACAGTTATATCTTATCTTAGCAGACAGGTTCTTTTAATTACATATAGCCTTCGACGAACAACATCACAGCACAAGGAGAGAAAATACACTGTACACGACTTCCTTATATACAATTCTGTACAATTACACATAGCAATCTCTGATTGGTTCCCAACTCATTAACTTAACTCACACCCAGGATTACATCATTCACAATCACCTGGACTAGGCCAGAACACATTCCCCAAATGATTCCCTATATACAGTTAATGCATGACTCAGCATTTCCAATAGAAGCCCATTAGCAGTGCATGACACAGCTATATTACATTACAATACATTGTAAAACCTGACATGAGGGTTAGCTGTTGATCCATCTTCCTTGTTCATAAACCTCCCCCTTGATCAAATCGTCGGCATTTTTCGGGCATTTCCTTGTGCATGCCTTAAATACCTCTCCACTTCAAAGAGGCAGCTATTTATCTACTCACATTTGTTTTCAAACTGTTAGGTAGGCAGAAGCTGGGCTAAAGGCCAGGAGCTCACCCCGATCCAGGCTTGAACTGTCAACCTTTTGATTGGCAACATTTATTGCATCAGGCGGTAAACTTGCTGTGCTAAACCCTGGCCCTTCCCAGTTTACTCAGGAAAAAGCAAACCACTGCATCTTCTCCTAATGTGCATCCTCTTCAGAATAACTTTGACCACACTCTGATATTACTTGGCCACATCTGTGCTGGTTTTCATTCATGAAATATTATAAAGGAATGGTTCTCTGGTGTTTCGGGGAAGAATCTCCTCACCCAGGGTTGGGAATTTTTTGGATTTGGCCTCCGAGAATTTCCCAGCTCGGCTGGTTCAGAGATCCTGAGCATTGTAGCCCATGAAAAGTACTACTCCTGCCTCTTAGTTGCTATTGCAAGCCTGATTCACCTGGCTCAGTCTGCTGGCCATTCCTCTTTCCGCTACTTTGAGGATCAGCTCCAATGCTTTTTGGTTTCCTTCCCAGCAGCTTCCCAGCATCCTCACCACTGGGCTTTTTTTGTTGGTGAGCAATATGTACCAAGCCAACTACCGCCGTGGGAGCCTTTTCTCCCCCATCTTTGTCTTTTGCTGATTCGGCAGCTGTGTGGGGTTGCTAACGGGCAGACCAGACGCCGGGCAGGAGGAAGAGGTTCTGGAGGGGTTTTGTGGGCCAAGGGACATTTCTTGCACCTCTGGGAATAGAAACTCCATCAGGGCAACAAGAGGGCTTCAAGACACCATTCTTGTGGCTCTATATGAAGCTACATGCCAGGGATGGGCAACCAAGGATGCCAACTCTTCTGGCATTCCCAGACTAATCCTGTTCCCAAAATCTGCTCCACAAAGCCTCCACATCAACCATGTTGTTGCACCTCAGCACCGGAACACCCTTTCACTCAGCACCACACCAGAGTCCAGTGATCCCATATAAGAATGTTTATTAAAGAAAGAATGTTAAAAAGGGAAAAATAGGCAAATTTACCAAAGTTAGTACAGACATAAAATACTGTTCTCAAAAGAAGCTAGAGTTCAGGAACAGCAATCCAAAAATGCCAGAATAAAACACAATGCCAAGGAAACACAAAATTAATCTGAAGGTGTATCCATGACCATGAAAAAGGAACTTCTCTAATGTAAATTCTCCAAAGAAACATAGGCATAAAACTGGAACATGAAACAGGAATCTTGACAATACAGGAACCATGAACTTGAAATCATGAACAGGAATCACGAACAGGAGACTGATTCCCTATAGCAGTGGTTCTCAACCTGTGGTCCATGGATAACGAGTGGTCTGCAAGAACTAAAATATGGTCCACGGCATCACCATTATGAGAGCGACTGGTCTCGTAAAACCCTCTTATAGTGCCGAGGCTTATTAAATATGTTTTTTTGTGGGCAAGCAAATGGTGACGACCGGATGGCATATGTTCTATATCAGAAACTAGAGCTGATGTGGTCAATCCAATGCAATTTTCTGAATCAGCACCCCAAATAAACAAACCGAATCTAAAGTTGACCAAAACCTGATTCGCAACCCTTTTGGTACTAATGCTGGAGAGTGGTCCCTGGTCAAAAAAAGGTTGGGAACCACTGCACTATAGTAATGTTGTCTCCTCTGAAAGGCCTGAAACCAAACCACTTAATTTAAGCCCTCTAAGACACCCATAACATCATGCCTCATACTTTTGGACTTCAGGGTCTTATCTTGGATCCTCTGAGAATATCTAGTTGTGAAGGAGGCCGTATATTACTGCTACTAATTGTAAAGGTTTGGCCACTAATTTGCAATGATGCCACCAAATTGTAAGGATGTATAAATATAATTGCTACCAATATGTAGAGAGTTGGTAAAAAGAGTCACCTCTTTGTGAGGGCTTATTAAATTGATAACACAACCAATAGCTTGTAATTTTGCTTTGGTCTTTCTTCAATATGTAGTGTGACTTGACTTGGAAAGGAATGGTAACATAGGCTTGACTTTAAAAAGAAACTGTAACAAGTTTATTGAGGTACAGAAGCTTGATGGTTTCAAAGTTTCCTTTCTCTTAGAGGTATAGATTTTCAAAGGTTACATTTATAACAGTTCTTAAATAATTCTTAGGAGGTCTAACTCTTCTAACAAACAGGTGTCAAACTTAGTTCCTTTAAAAAGATGTTTCTTTCTTTAACAGATTGTTTCAGGCACACACTTATCCTTTTTTTATGATGGTTCTGTTACAATAAAGATGCTTATTAGGGCTTCCCCTCTTTTTCCACAACTGTTACTTTTAATATAAATAAGTCACTCGACTTATCTAAACTATATTGGCTTAAAGCCAAAACCTTCCTGATTCTTAATACCAAAGAATCAGCCTTCCCTTGTAGTTCTTTGACTACAGAATCCTCACTGGTTCTCCACACAAGTTTGCTGAGGTACAGAAGCTTGATGGTTTCAAAGTTTCCTTTCTCTTAGAGGTACAGATCTTCAAAGGTTACATTCATAACAGTTCTTAAATAACTCTTAGGAGGTCTAACTCTTCTAACAAACAGGTCTCAAACTTAGTTCCTTTAAAAAGATGTTTCTTTCTTGAACAGATTGTTCAAGAACCAGCCACTTCTGCAGTTCACCGACCACAGACTAACTGCTTTTAAATGGCTGCTCTGCCAAGTGACAGTTGGCTCCACCCCTATCTCCATGGCAACTCAGCTCAAAGCGAGCTAAGCAGGCTACCATCCCCCAATATTATTCAATACTATATACTTACCCTTACACACACTTATCTATAACAATACATAACTGTAGATAAAAATTTACACTTCATCACACTAGTCTGCAGGCTTTTCACTCCCAGTGTTCTCAGGTCCAATTTGTTTTCCCTTGAAAACTCCCATATTTCCAAGTCCTTTTCTCAAGGAAACTGGAGCTTTCCCCTGTTGCCTGGGAATGAGCGAAACAATCCAAACCATCAGCCTTGTCTACCTGCAATTCTCTCTGATCACTCACAAACTCCTCAGTTTGAAGCCCATCATCCTCTTCATCCTCTGAACATTCAGAAAAATCCTCTGATGCTTGCCAGACTACAACAATTGTACCTGTTAAATATGTTACTGTCTCCTCTGTATCATTTTCACTTGAAATGTTGGCGTCTATGCAACTGCAACAGAATTTTAAAAAACAAACTTGAATGCCCTGTTTCTCTCCAGACCAGACGGATGGCCAAAAAGTAAAACAAAAGCCTCCAAAGGCTAGAAATCCCGATCTGTTTCTCAAAAATGTGCAATATGTATTATGTCCTTAATACAGTAGGAGTAGTGTTTATTGTGGCTGCAGACCAAGGAATATGGTACAGAAGTTGAAAAGGATCAGGCAGCAAAAAGAATCCATTTATACAACAAAACATCAGGGTCTTTGTTTATCCCGCTCCTAATTTTCAGATAGAAAAAAATCCTGGATACGCCTTCAGAAAGGAAAGAATTTGAATCTTCAAGACAATGCGTTTTCAAGACAGTAGGAAGCAATGTTGATAGAGCAGTTCCTACAAAAAGCTGTAAAATAGGAGATATTTCAGAGATATAATAGTTAAATAAACAAATAGTGTTTTTAGCACTGTTTGCCACTTCGAATTTCTTTAGGAGAGAAAAATAATAATAATAATAATAATAATAATAATAATAATGTAAATCAACAAAACAGCAAATGATCCCATTCAAAACAGGACAATGGTTATGCCATTTCCTTTTCACTGTCTTCATTGTCTCTAACAGCCAACATGAATAGAAAGAGATTTTTTTTTATTGTGTCGGAAGCGACTTGAGAAACTGCAAGTTGTTTCTGGTGTGAGAGAATTGGTCGTCTACAGAGACATTGCCCAGGGGATGCCCAAATGTGTTATCATTCTGTGGGAGGATTCTATCTTGTCCCTACATGGGAAGCTGGAGCTGACAGATGGGAACTCACCCCGTCTTGTGCATTCGAACTGCCGACCTTCAGGTCAGCAGTTCAGCTGGCACAAGGGTTTCCCCCATTGCGCTACCACGGTTCACTTAGAAAGAGAGATTAATTCAGGTTTAATGCCTTCACTGCCGACGAACTGACTTTGACTTAGGACTCTCCAGAGATGCATTTCCAATGGGTTGATTTTCTTCCTATCAGTTTTTTTCTTGGTCAGGTTTTCCCGACATACTCACAGTTTACACAACCGTTACGGTTAGACTTGTATTTCAAAGTCTTACCCTTGTGTCAGCAATAACTTGCCATGCTGAAGGAAGTATTTTCCCATCACACAGCATCTCCGTGGCAGGAAAAGCTCTCTTTGCTGGATTTTAGCATCTTAGGTTGCTGATTCAAGCATGAGAGCGGGACTGACATTGGGAAATGGACAGAGTGTATTACAAACCCTCCCAATATTTCACAAACGAAAGCCAGGACATGTGAGGCCAAGCAACATCCGAGTGTGTTCCAGAAGGTAAGGTGAAGGAAGAAGAATTCAAAGAAGCTGCAACAGTTTGCTTTGGGGTTGTTGTAGGTTTTTCGGGCTATATGGCCATGTTCTAGCAGCATTCTCCCCTGACGTTTCACCTGCATCTATGGCAGGCATCCTCAGAGGTTGTGAGATCTGTTGGAAACTAGGAAAATTGGGTTTATATATCTGTGGAATGTCCAGGGTGGGAGAAAGAACTCTTGTCTGTTGGAGCGAGGTGTGAATGTTTCATTTGCCCACCTTGATTAGCATTTGATGGCCTGGCAGTTTTTAGGTGTGGCTTGTTACTGCCTGGGGAAATCCTTTGTTGAGAGGTGATTAGTTGTGTCTGATTGTTTCCTGTCTGGAGTTCCCCTGTGTTTAAGTGTTGCTTTACTGTTATAATTTTAGAGGTTTTTTTTTTAATACTGGTAGCCAGATTTTGCTCATTTTCATGGTTTGCTTTCGCCTGAGTTGACTGGGAAGGGCAAGATTCTGCCCTCTCCTTTCCCTCCTAATTCATTAATTGAGAACAGTCTACAAACTGAGTATCCAAAATGTTTGGGACCAGAAGTGTTTAGGTTTTTTAATTTTTTCCAGATTTTTCAATATTTTTCAATAATGAGATATCTTGGAGGTGGGATGTCTATTATTATTATTATTATTATTATTATTATTATTATTATTATTAGGAGCCCCTGGTAGCGCAGTGGGTTAAACCCCTGAGCCAGCAGGACTGAAGACCGAAAGGTCGCAGGTTCGAATCCAGGGAGAGCAGGATGACCTCCCTCTATCAGCTCCAGCTCCTCATGCGGGGACATGGGAGAAGCCTTCCACAAGGATGATAAAAACATCAAATCATCCAGGCGTCCCCTAGGCAACGTCCTTGCAGATGGTCAATTCTCTCACACCGGAAGCGACTTGCCGTTTCTCAAGTCGCTCCTGACACGAAAATTTTTTATTATTATTACTTACAGTATTTATATTCCGCCTTTCTCACCCCGAAAGGGATTCGGTGTTGGGAATCAGCCTGTGTTTGTGTTTCAGGATCCTGATGTGGGAAATGATGAGGGAAATGATGAGGGAAATGATGGTGCCAAGGCTGAGGTACAAGATGGAGATGGTTTGGTCAATGTTTTTCAGGCAGACAATGACAAAGAGGCCCCAGTGCAAAGGGCAGTTTCTCATGAGAATATTCCTGCTGGGCCTAGCAATGATAGTTCACTACCTCTCTCTGTGAACTCTCAAGATTTGGGTTTGGAAAACAATCTGACACCTGGGAATCTTAATGAGCAGCCTTATAGGCAGCTGAAGAATAGGCGGCTGGAGATTAGCCAGGATCGACAGCAAACTTAGTGTTTACATCACTCCGAAAGGCTTCATCTGATAAGGGGGAAATGTGGGGGGAAGCAAAACCAATTTCTGAGTTTTGGGATATAAGGTTTGCCTCAAGGGGAAACCTGTTAGATCAGGCATCGTTTGGAAACCAAGTTCATGTGCCATGGAAATCCTGTTCAAGGGGTCTTGTTCCTGTGGAGTTTTTTAGCCTTTGGATTGTCTTTACATCCTGTTTGATTCCTGTCTGGATCAATGCTGACTTGGATTGCTTTTGTTACTTGTGTGGACATTGCTTTGTGTTACTGCTTTTTATGGACTTATTACTTTTTGGAACCTTCTTATTTTCCTTCAAGCATTTATTTCTTCTAGCTATTTACTAAGCTTCAATAAAAGAAGATTTGTTTCTTCACACTTTGTGTGGTATGTTTTAAAGTCAGAGGGCTTCTTCCTGACCTGGAGTGCAACATTCAGAGCAGATCACAAAATGCATATACAACAAACATTCAATACACTGACAAGACTGACAAGTGTACATAAATATATATAGGCTTTTCCATCATAGGTATCTTGGAGACTGTGCTTTTTTCCAGCCCGGGGGTCGGGGGGCGGTGCATGTGCTGTCACTCCACTTTTCCTTTGTCCGTAAACTTCCTCCTTGATTGAATTGCCGGCATTTTTCTGGCATTTCCTTATGGGTTCCTTAAATACTTCCCCGCTTAATGGTACCTATTTATCTACTCACATTGCTGTAGGCAGAAGCTGGGGTAAAGCCCAGGTGCTCACCCTGACCTGGGCTTTGAACATACATACAAACAGTAAGCAATTATTTATATTTATTTTGCGTATTTCTACCCCGCCCTTCTCAACCCCCGAGGGGGGACTCAGGGCGGCTTACAAAAGGCACAATTTGATGCCAGCACAAACAGTAAGATAAAAACATATATCAACAGCAATTATAAAACAATTAAAACAATCAATTATACCTCACAATCCATAAAACCAGTCTAATACTCAACGTTTACCAGCTCAGAGTCCGTAAATTCATTCCACATGTCTAATCCTATCAATTCAAGTCTTGTCCTTTGTCTGTCTGCCAGATTACCCAAAGGCCTGGTCCCATATCCATGTTTTCAGTTTCCTTCTAAAAGAGAGGAGGAATGTTGATGACCTAATTTCCCCGGGAAGTGAATTCCACAGGCGAGGGGCCACCACCGAGAAGGCCCTGCTCATCGTCCCCACCAATCTCACTTGTGATAGAGGTGGGGCCGAGAGCAGGGCCTCCCCAGAAGATCTTAAACTCCGAGGCGGGACGTAGAAGGAGATGCGTTCGGACAGATACGCTGGGCCGGAACCGTATAGGGTTTTGTAGGTCAAAACCAGCACTTTGAATTGTGCTCGGAACTGGATTGGCAGCCAGTGGAGCTGGCACAACAGGGGGGTGGTATGCTCCCTGTATGACGCTCCGGTAAGCAATCTGGCTGCCGCCCGCTGGACTAATTGAAGTTTCCGAACAGTCTTCAAAGGCAGCCCCACATAGAGTGTGTTGCAGTAATCTATTCGGGATGTAACAAGAGCGTGGACCAATGTGGCCAGCAACAGGATCATAGATAAACCAAGTACTAGAGAAGGCTTGAAGAAGGTTGTCATTTCCAACAAAGGCCATCTGTTCATCTGTGTTGATACATTTTGTATGGATCAGGCATCCTTCTCTGGGGAATTTTAAGCAGAGGCTGGATGGCCATCTGTCAAGAGGGTTTTGATCGTGTGTTTATTTATTTATTTATTTATTTATTTATTTATTTATTTATTACTTTGCTTATATACAGCAATTCTCAGCCTAATGGCGACTCATTGCGGTGTACAACATAGAAAAACAGGTGCAAAATACAACATACAAAAAATAATCCACATGTCCTTCATTATCAAAACATCTCATCAAAAACATCAATATAACTACAAGCCATTCCGAGTCGTCTCATCGTCAAGTTCACAATCCAATACCATTTCCGTTGTTCCATTCCTATGGTCGAGTTACCTGTCATTGCTCTACTATTCAAATGCCTTCTCAAACAACCAGGTCTTTAACTTCCTGCGGAATATCAACAGGGAGGGGGCTAGCCTGATGTCTACGGGAAGGGTGTTCCACAGCCTAGGAGCCACCACCGAGAAGGCCCTATCTCTCGTCCCCGCCAGCCGTGCCTGTGATGCAGGCGGGATCGAGAGCAGGGCCTCCCCGGAAGATCTCAAAGTCCTCGTGGGCTCATAGGGCCGGAACCGTTTAGGGCTTTATAGGCCAATGCCAGCACCTTGAATTGAGCCCGGTAGCAGATTGGCAGCCAGTGGAGCTGGTACAGCAGGGGGGTTGTATGCTCCCTGCGCCCTGCTCCTGTTAGTATCATGGCTGCCGCACGTTGGACCAATTGGAGCTTCCGAGCTGTCTTCAAGGGCAACCCCATGTAGAGAGTGTTGCAGTAGTCTAAACGGGATGTAACCAGAGCGTTGACTACCGTGGCCAAGTCAGACTTCCCAAGATACGGGCGCAGCTGGCGCACGAGCCTAAGCTGTGCAAATGCTCCCCTGGTCACCGCCGAGACCTGGGGCTCCAGGCTCAGCGATGAATCCAGGATCACACCCAAGCTGCGAACCTGCGCCTTCAAGGGGAGTGTTTCTGCATGGCAGTAGGGGGGTTGGACTGGATGGCCCTTGGGGCCTCTCACAACTTTATGAATCTATGATCCGATCGGATGTATTGCTTTTACAGTCAAGATAACAAAGCCAGGTCCCCGTTCTCTTTTCCCCAGGCGTTTCTTTAGTTCCGATTTTCCCATGAGATTCAAGGGCAGTTTGAAGGAGGAATTTCTGCGGGTGGGATATGCGGGCACACCTCTCACAAAGTGTGCCTTTTGTCCCATTGTCACCCCTCGACAAACAGGTTTGGCAGAGTTTTGAAATGCTTTAACACACCTGCTTGCCGCAGAAGCTCCATTCTGCCAGGCCTGTTTGACTAACAATGGGACAAAAAAAACCCCAACATCAGTCCAAAACCCCATGGGAAGCAAAACCCGGTGCCACAGAAAGGACTTTCAGTTCTTTCTTCTGGTGTTGTTGTCAATCTCTGGAAGAGGAACTCAGCTGTGAAATGTTCACACTTAATGTGTGTACTTTCTTACTCCCTCCTTCTCCTTTGCTGAAATGGAACCAAACCATGCATTAATAGGGTGTGTGTTTTCGGCCCGTGAGTTTGGCCTCACCCCACATGCCTTCCATTCCTTTTTCTCTTTCTTTGGGCAATTTGGCCTCCGTGTCGCGGCTCCCCGTGAGTCAAGGGAAGGGAATGTGGGGCAGGAGATGACACATTTCTGAGTCAGGGATCAGGATCCCATATGCCAAGGGGAGCTTTTTTGGGGAGCATTGGAGAAATTGAGGGAAAGAGACGAAATATGGAGAGGACAATGAATGAGGGGAATACTTATTTATTTATTTACAGTATTTATATTCCACCCTTCTCACCCCGCAGGGCACTCAGGGCGGATTACAATGCACATATACATGGCAAACATTCAATGCCATTTACACATACAACATCGATAGAAAGACACAGAGGGAATTTAATTTTCCAGCTTTTCTGGCTTCATGAGGGTATGCTCGATTCCAGCCACAGGGGGAGCTGCCGCTTCACTGTCCACTTGTGACACCGAGTCCTTTGATTGAGTACTTCCTCATTCTTCTGCACTTCTTGGGAGGTTTTATGGCGTTGTAAATTAGTTAAATTAGCCTCCCTGCATAAAGCGGTTTCTAAATTTCCTACTTGACAGATGCAACTGTCTTTCGGGCTGCATAGGTCAACAGCAAGCTAGACTATTAATGGTTGGGAGCTCACTCCAACTTGGGCTGGCTTTGAACTCATGATTTAATGTTTTATTGTTAATGTATTCATATGTTTTTGTGTGATTATGACGTTGTTGCTTGTTGCTTGTGTTTTGGTTTTATTTTGCTGTAATATGTTGTCTGAGTTCGGCCTCATGTAAGCCGCCCCGAGTCATAGAATTATAGAATCAAAGAGTTGGAAGAGACCTCATGGGCCATCCAGTCCAACCCCATTCTGCCAAGAAGCAGGAATATTGCATTCAAATCACCCTGACAAATGGCCATCCAGCCTCTGCTTAAAAGCTTCCAAAGAAGGAGCCTCCACCACGCTCTGGGGCAGAGAGTTCCACTGCTGAACGGCTCTCACAATCAGGAAGTTCTTCCTCATGTTCAGATGGAATCTCCTTTCTTGTAGTTTGAAGCCATTGTTTCGTGTCCTAGTCTCCAGGGCAGCAGAAAACAAGCTTGTTCCCTCCTCCCTGTGACTTCCTCTCACATATTTATACATGGCTATCATATCTCCTCCCCGCCTTCTCTTCTTCAGGCTAAACATGCCCAGCTCCTTAAGCCGCTCCTCATAGGGCTTGTTCTCCAGACCCTTGATCATTTTAGTCGCCCTCCTCTGGACACATTCCAGCTTGTCAATATCTCTCTTGAATTGTGGTGTCCTGTTGGGGAGATGGTGGCGGGTATAAATAAAGTTTATTTATTATAATATTATTATTATTATAACTCGTAAGTAGTGATTTAATGCAGCTGGCTACTAACTATCTGCGCCACAGCCCGGTCCCAGTGAGGAGTTGTTGTTGTTGTCCCCTCAAGACATTTCCAACTTCTGACAACCCCAAAGGAGGGTTTTCTTGGGATAATTTGTGCAGAAATAGTTTTCCCTTGAAGCTGTGAGAGTGGGACTTGCCCAAAGCCAACCATTAAGTTTCCACAACCAAGTAGATTTGAAGCCTGTTCTCTCCAAAACTCAAACCACTACATGACATTGTCTTCGACGCCTGCCTTCCTGGGCCAGTCTGTCTGCTCAGCACAGAATCTGGAAAAGAGACTACAGAAGAACAGTGTGGCTAGTTAAGGAAATTGTGTAAACATTGTGTTTCTCAACCTGGGGGTTGGGCCCTTTGGCGGGGTCGCCAAAGACCATCCAAAAACATATATTTTTGATGTTTTTAGGAACCCCTTTGGCAGAGAAGGCTGAAGATCTCGCCGCCTCTCCTTCTCTTCCTTTTTGGAAACAGACTGCAAATTCTTCCCACCAAAAGGATTCCCAGCCACCTCTCATGCTAGCGAGCCATGGTCAACTACAACTCCTAAATGACAAAATCAGTTTCCCCAACACCACCAGCATTCAAATCTCAACCTATCAGGTATTTGATTTTGTCATTTGGGAGTTGTCGTTGCTGGGATTTATAGTTCACCTGCAATCAAAGAGCATTCTGAACTCCACCAACAATGGAATTGAACCAAACCTGGCACACAGATCTCCCCATGACGAACAGAAATACTGGTAGGGTTTGATGGGCATTGAACTTAAGGTTTGGAGTTGTAGTTCACCTACACCCAGAGAGCACAAACAATGATGGATCTGGACCAGACTTGGCACAAATACTCAATATGCCCAAATGTGAACACTGGTGGAGTTTGGGGAAAACAGACCTTGGCATTTGGGAGTTGTAGTTGCTGGGATTTATAGTTCAGCTATAATGAAAGAGCATTCTGAACTCCACTAACAATGGAATTGAACCAAACCTGGCACACAGAACTCCCATGACCAACAAAAAGTATTGTTAGGGTTTGATGGGCGTTGAACTTGTAGTTGTAGTTCACCTACACCCAGAGAGTACTGTAGACCCAAACAATGATGGATCTGGACCAAACTTGGCATGAATACTCAATATGCCCAAATGTGAACACTGGTGGAGTTTGGGGGAAATAGACCTTGGCATTTGGGAGTTGTAATTGCTGGGATTTATAGTTCACCTGTAATGAAAGAGCATTCTGAACTCCAACAACAATGGAATTGAACCAAAACTGGCACAGAGATCTCCCCATGATGAACAGAAAATACTGGTAGGGTTTGATGGGCATTGAACTTGAGGTTTGGAGCTGTAGTTCCCCTACACCCAGAGAGCACTGTAGACTCAAACAATGATGGATCTGGACCAAACTTGGCATGAATACTCAGTATGCCCAAATGTGAACACTGGTGGAGTTTGGGGAAAATAAACCTTGGCATTTGGGAGTTGGAGTTGCTGGGATGTATAGTTCACCTACAATCAAAGAGTATTATGAACTCCACCAACAATGGAATTGAACCAACTTTGGCACACAGAACCCCCAAGACCAACAGAAAATACTGTGGTAGGTTTTTCTGGGCTATATGGCCATGTTCTAGAGGCATTTTCTCCTGACGTTTCGCCTGCATCCATGGCAAGCATCCTCAGATGTAGTGAGGTCTGTTGGAAGTAGGAAAATGGGTTTATATATCTGTGGAATGACCAGGGTGGGACAAAGTGATTCTGGCCATGAAAGCCTTAGACAATACAGAAAATACTGTGTTTTCTGATGGTCTTTGGCGACTTCTCTGACATCCCCTTTGCAACCCCTGGGGTCCCAGCCCCAAGGTAAACACTGCATTAGTCAATACAGAACAACATAACTGTAACCTAGAAGTTTCGATGTTGTAGTTGCTGGGATTTATAGTTCACTTGTAGTCAAAGAGCATTGTGAACTCTGCAACGATAGAATTGAGTCAGCATTCTGTACTCATCAACAATAGAATTGGGACAGACTTCCCACACAGAACCCCCTTGACCAACAGAAAATACTTTGCTTTCTGATGATCTTTGGTGACCCCTTTGACACCCCATCGCGACCCCGCCAGGGGTCCCCACCCCCATGTTGAGAAAGACTGCCCTAGCATCTCTGTAAGTTAAAAAATGACTCAAAGGCACACAACCGCAAACCAGCAGGATATAAAAAGATAATCACAATTAACTAATAATGTTGGTGAATCACCCATTTTCCTAGTGCTCTCGGTTCCCCCTTTCTTTGAGCTGATGACAAACACGTCGCTTTTGTTTATAAGCCAGGGATCTTCTTCTTCTGAGTCTTAACAGCTACAAAAAGGAAGGGTGGATTTCTGGAATGCAGAAAGGCCAAAATCAAGTTTATTTGGGGCTGGAGGAGACAACTGCGGTGGATCTGAGGGTCAATATTCTGCCCTTGGGACTCTCCAGGATATGTCGTGCCAAAAATGCCAAACCATGAGAAAACAGAATAAAATAGAATAAAACCAGAAGTAGTCCTTGTTTGGTTTTGGGGAGGAAAAACCCAGCTTTTAAAATGTTACACAACGCAGGGTGGTTTGGCCCCTTTTCAAGAGAATTACCACTCTTTAAGGTTTTGGGAAAGACAAATAATCTTTTTGTCTTCCAAAAAAGGACACTGGGAAATCTGTAAGGATCAAGAGCCAGAGAGATGGCTTTGGGGGCCTAAAGACCAAACTTTGTCTATCTTTGAATGAAGAAATGCCAAATAGAAATCAAAATGGTCTGTATGTTGTGTAGAATGAATGCAGTTTGACCCTTCTTTAACCTGCCATAGCTGAATGCTGTAGAATCATGGGATTTGAAGTTTGGTGAGGCACCAGCACTCTTTGACAGAGAAGGCAAAAGACCTTGGAAAACTACAATTCCCGTGATGCTGGTGCGTTGAGCCCTGGCAGTGATGAGTTTGTAGTTTGATAAGGCTAGCACTCGTTGGCACTGTAGGTAAAAGACCTTGGAAAATGACAACTCCCATGATCATGGCACATTGAACTCCGGCAGTGATAAGTTTGTAGTTTGGTGAGGCACCGGCACTCTTGGGCAACGAAGGCAAAAGATCTTGGAAAACCACCACTCTCATGATATGGCTAATTGAGCCCTGACAGTGATGAGTTGTAGTTTGGTGAGGCACCAACATTATTTGGCAGCAAAGGTAAAAGACCTTGGAAAGCTACAACTCCCATGATCTTGGCACATTGAGCCCTGACAGTGATGAGTTTGTAGTTTGGTGAAACACCAACATTCTTTGGCAGGAAAGGTAAAAGACCTTGGAAAGCTACAACTCCCATGATCCTGGCACATTGAGCCCTGGCAGTGATGAGTTTGTAGTTCAATGAGGTCAACAATCTTTGGCAACATAGGCAAAAGACCTTGGGAAACTATAACTACCATGATTTTGGTGCATTGAGCCATGGCAGTGGTGAGTTTGAAGTTTGGTGAGGCACCAGCACTCTTGGGTAGCGAAGGCAAAAAGACTTTGGAAAACCAGAACTCCCATGATCCCAGCGGATTGAGCCCTGGTAGTGATGAGTTTGTAGTTTGGAGAGACACCGGCACTCTTTGGCATCAAAGAAAAAAGACCTTGGGAAACTGCAATTCCAGTGATCCTGGTGTATTGAGCCCTGGCAGTGATGAGTTGTAGTTTGGTGAGGCACCAGCACTCTTGGACAGAGAAGGCAAAAGATATTGGAAAACTACAACTCCCATGATCCTGGCAAATTGAGCCTTGACAGTGATGAGTTTGTAGTTTGGTGAAGCACCAACATTCTTTGGCAGCAAAGGTAAAAGACCTTGGAAAGCTACAACTCCCATGATCCTGGCACATTGAACCCTGGCAGTGATGAGTTTGTAGTTTGATGAGGCACTGGCACTCTTGGGCAGCAAAGGCAAAAGATCTTGGAAAACTGCAACTCCAATGATCCTGGCGCATGGAGCCCTGACAGTGATGAGTTGTAGTTTGGTGAGGCACCAGCACTCTTGGACAGAGAAGGCAAAAGACCTTGCAAAACTACAACTCCCATGATCCTGGCAAATTGAACCCTGACAGTGATGAGTTTGTAGTTTGATGAGGCACTGGCACTTTGGGGTAGAGAAGGCAAAAGACCTTGGAAAACTACAGCTCCCATGATTCTGGTGCATTGAGCCCTGGCAGTTATGAGTTTGTAGTTTGGTGAGGCACTGGCAGTCTTTGCTAGCAAAGGCAAAAGACTTTGGAAAACCAGAACTCCCATGACTCCAGTGCATTGAACCCTGGCAGTAATGAATTTGTAGTTTAGTAAGGCACCGGCACTCTTGGGCAGAGAAAGCAAAAGTCCTTGGAAAACTACCACTTTCATGATCCTGGCTAATTGCGTCCTGATAGTGATGAGTTTGTCTCTTGGGAAGACAAGCAGACAAATGTCAGAGTGCTGGAAGAAGAAAAGACCAGCATTGAAGCGATGGTCTGCCGCCATCAAGTCCGCTGTACCGGACATGTTGTCCGGATGCCTGACCACCGTCTCCCAAAGCAGTTGCTCTACTCTGAACTCAAGAACGGAAAACAGAATGTTGGAGGACAGGAAAAGAGATTTAAAGATGGGCTCAAAGCCAACCTTATAAACTGTGGCATCGACACTGAGAACTGGGAAGCCTTGGCCCTTGAGTGCTCCAGCTGGAGGTCAGCTGTGACCAGCAGTGCTGTGGGGTTTGAAGAGGCACGAATGAAGGGCGAAAGAGAGAAACATGCCGAGAGGAAGGCGCATCAAGCCAACCCCGACCGGGACCGCCTTTCAACTGGAAACCAATGCCCTCACTGCGGAAGAAGATGCAGATCAAGAATAGGGCTCCACAGTCACCTATGGACCCACCAGAACGCTGATCCTACTCAGACATCGAGGGATCGCCTAAGTAAGTAAGAAGTAAGTAAGCAAGTGTAGTTTAGTGAGGCATCAACACTCTTAGGCACAGAAGCCTTTTCCAACTACAACTCCCATCATCCCATAGCATTGAGCCAATACATTTCATTAATTCCATAACATGGGCAGGCATGGGGTCCTGTTTTCTCTGTTGTTATGCCAGCGTACAAACATTGGTTGTTCTTGTTGTGTGCCTTGAGGTTGTTTCCGACTTAGGGCAAAGTGGTATTGCTGCGTTTTATCTCAGCAGACCTTTGAATGTAATGCCTCTAAGTTTATTACCCATCTGTTTCTTTTGGTCAGTGCCATCTGCTTAGGTGGGTGACAACAGTTGCCACTAGTTGACTCAGATCTTACAGGAACGATGTGGTCAGAATGCAGCAGTGAGGGGGCTGGACGCAGCCTCCGTCCCTTTGCTCCTCGCCTCTTTCGCCAGCTGCCTGCGGCACCGTGCCCCCATTCCTTACTTACCCATAGTGATGTCGATGCCAACGGGTTGCCCAACTTGGTTTTTTTGTCTGTACCATCTGCTTGTGCAGGTGGCGGCCTTTGAGTGCCCACTAGCTGACTCAGGAGAAAGTAGCATCCATTGTGGTGGGACATATTGTTCAGACTGGGCCTTTCTCCAAAGGATTGGGTTTCAAATGCCACAAAGTGGGGGATTATTTTGCCAACGCTCTACAAGTGTCACCGGGGTTGCTGCTTGTTAGGGAGAGGGACTCAACATTTTCTACACCAATACAGTGCCATACTTTGGGAATACTAATTCCAGCTTGTCAGTTTGCTTTCTGAATGTTGGTGCCCAAGGATATTGACGAATATATTCTCAAAAGTGGAAGGTGTCCAGAGAAGAGCGACCAAAAATGGTCTATGATCTGGACACCATGAATTCCTATGAAAGTGTTTCTCAACCTTCCTAATGCCACGACACCTTAATACAGTTCCTCATGTTGTGGTGACCCCCAACCATAACATTATTTTCGTTGTGACTTCACAACTGTAATTTTGCTACTATTATGAATTGTAATGTAGATATCGGATATGCAGGATGTATTTTCATTCACTGGACCAAATTTGGCACAAATATCTAATATGACCAAATTTGAATATGGGTGGAGTTAGGGGAGAATTGATTTTGTCATCTGGAAGTTGTAGTTGCTGGGATTTATAGTTCACCTACAATCAAAGAGCATTCTGAACTCAACCAACGATAGAATTATTTGCTTTATTTCTATACTGCATTTTTCAGCCCAAACAGGCGACTCAATGCCAAGAATTGAACCAAACTTGGCACACAGAACTCCCATGACCAACAGAAAACTCTGGAAGGGTTTGGTGGGCATTGACCTTGACTTTTGGAGTTGTAGTTCATCTACATCTAGAGAGCACTGTTGACTCGAACAGTGATGGATCTGAACCAGACTTGGGACAAATACTCAGTGTGCCCAAATGTGAACACTGGTGGAGTTTGGTGACAATAAACATTTGGGAGTTGTAGTTGCTGAGATTTATAGTTCACCTACAATCGAAGAGCATTCTGTACTCCAGCCATGATGGAATTGAACCAAACTTGGCACACAGAACTCCCATGACCAACAGAAAACACTGGAAGGGTTTGGTGGGCATTGACCTTGAGTTTTGGAGTTGTAGTTCACCTACACCTAGAGAGCACTGTTGACTTGAACAATGATGGATTTGAACCAGACTTGGGACAAATACTCAGTGTGCCCAAATGTGAACACTGGTGGAGTTTGGTGAAAATAGACATCGACATTTGGGAGTTGTAGTTGCTGGGATTTATAGTTCACCTAGAGCATTCTGTACTCCAGCCACGATGGAATTGAACCAAACTTGTTATACAGAACTCCCATGACCAACAGAAAACACTGGAAGGGTTTGGTGGGCATTGACCTTGAGTTTTGGAGTTGTAGTTCACCTACATACATGTGGACTTAAACATTAATAGTTCTGGACCACACTTGGCACAAATACTCAATATACCCAAATGTGAACACTGTTGAAATTTGGGGCAAATAGACCTTGACATTTGGGAGTTGCAGTTCCTGGGATTTATAGTTCACCTACAATCAAAGAGCATTCTGAACCCCACCAATGATAGAATTCGGCCAAACTTCCCACACAGAACCCCCAGGAACAATAGAAAATACTGTGTTTTCTGATGGTCTTTGGTGACTCCTCTGACACCTCCCTCATGACCTCACCAGAGGTCCTGACCCACAGGTTGAGAAATGCTGATCTACTCACACTGCATGTTTTCAAACTGCTAGGTTGGCAGAAGCTAGGGCTAACAGTGGAAGCTCACCCTGACCCGTGACTTTGAACTGCTAACCTTCTGATTTGCAAGTTTTCTGTAGCTAGCAGTTTAACCCACTGTGCTATTGCAGGTTGGACTGGATGGCACTTGGAGTCTCAACTCATATTGTGATCCTTATCCCCATGCCTTCATTTTGTGTTAATTTGTGTAATGCGTTAACTATTTTGGATCCCCATTTGGGGAAAATGTGGGCTATAAATAAAATGGGTAAACTCTTCTGTGCATTAAGAGAAGGCAAACAGATCTGCTTGTAATTTTTGCAACACTTTGAGCATCTTGTTGTCCCCATTACCTGGAAATAAAAGGTCCTTGATGAAACAAAGGAAGACAAATGTAGTCCTTTCAGCAAAATCAGATTGACAAACTGTAGCAATGTCTCCAACAATCTCGCTATCCTCAAAAAACAAAATATTCGGGACTGCAACATTTCCGCTTTTCTTGGAATGCAATGTGCCGTTTTGTGTTTTGCTTGTGTGTGTAGGAAAACTTTTAATAAGTGTTTCGTAATGAAAGGGATCTGGAAGTAAACACAATTCAAATGTGCATCTACACTGTACAATGAATGCAACTCAACACCACTAACTGCTATGGCTCAATAGTATGGAAACTTGGGAGATGTAGTTTGACAAGATCTTTAGCTCTCTTTGCCAAAGAGTGCTAGTGTCTCACTAGCATTGAGTCATGGCAGTTCAACTGGTGTCAAACTGCATTAATTTGATAGTGGAGCCCTCGGTGGCGCAATGGGTTAAACCCTTGTGCTGCCAGGATTGAAGACTGACAGAGGTTTGAATCCAGAGAGAGCGCGGATGAGCTCCCTCTGTCAGCTCCAGCTCCCTACGCAGGGACATTAGAGAAGCCTCCCACAAGGATGGAAATACATCAAAACTTCCCCTGGGCAATGTCCTTGCAGATGGGCAATTCTCTCACACCAGAAGCGACTTGCAGTTTCTCAAGTCGCTCCTGACACGAAAAAAAATTGATAGTATTAGTGCACCATTCTCATGAAATCTTAAAGCTGAGACTAAAATAAAGGTGCCAAGTATTGCTGGAAAAGGTTAATTTTTGCGTTGCTGTGAGTTTTCTGGGCTGTATGGCCATGTTCCAGAAGCATTCTCTCCTGACGTTTCACTCACATCTATTTCAGGCATCCTCAGAGGTTGTGAGGTGTGTTTGGAAACTAGGCAAGTGGGATTTATATATCTTTGGAATATCCAGGGTGGCAGAAAAAACTCTTACCTTCTTGAGGCAAGTGTGAATGTTGCAATTGGCCACCTTGATTACCATTTAATAGCCTTGCAGCTTCAAAGTCTGGCTGGTTGCTGCCTTGGAGGACACTTTATTGGGGGTGTTAGCTGGCCTTGATTGTTTCCTGTCTGGAATTCCTCTGTGTTTTTTTTAGTGTTGTTCTTTTTTTAAAACTTTCCTGTGTTTTTTTTAAATCTCTACTGTGATTGTGTCTATTGGTATTTTATTTTATTTTAATTTTATGATTACTGTTATTATTTTATTATTATTTTAATGTCATTTTGATAATGTTATTGTTGTCTGATGTATATGCTTTGATTTTATTGCTGTATTATGTTGTCCGGGCTTGGCCCCATGTAAACCGCACAGAGTCCCCATTATTATTATTATTATTATTATTATTATTATTATTATTATGTTGTTATTATTTTGTTATTATTATTTTGTTATTATTATTATTATTATTGTTATTATTATTATTGTTATTATTATTATTTCCTGATTTTAGCATTTTTTAAATACCGGTAGCCAGATTTTGTTCATTTTCATGGTTTCCTCCTTTCTGCTGAAATCGTCCACATGCTTGTGAATTAGCATATAATGGCCTTGCAGCTTCAGAGTCTAGGTCAGTTTCTCAACCTGGGGGTTGGGACCCCTGTGGGGGTCACGAGAGGGTGTCAGAGGGGTCACCAAAGACCATCAGAAAATATAGTATTTTCTCTTTGTCATGGGTGTTCTGTGTGGGAAGTTTGGTCCAATTCTATCATTGGTGGGGTTCAGAAATGCTATTTCATTGTGGATGAACTGTGAATCCCAACAACCACAACTCCCAAATGGCAAGGTCTATTTTCTCCAAACTCTACCAGTGTTCACATTTGGGCATATTGAGTATCTGAGCCAAGTTTGATCCATATCCATCACTGAGTCCACAGTGTTCTCTGGATTTAGGTGAACTACATCTTCACAAACTCAAGGTCAGTGTCCACCTGATTCTCCCAGTATTTCTCTTGGACATGGGAATTCTGTGTGCCAAGTTTGATTCAATTCCATCATTGGTGGAGTTCAGAAGGCTCTTTGATTTTAGGTGAACTATAAATCCCAGCAACTCCAACATTCCCAAATAACAAAATCAACCCCCTCCAACCTCACCAGTATTCAAATTTGGGCGTATTAGGTATTTGTGCCAAATTTGGTCCAGTGAATGAAAATACATCCTGCATATTAGATATTTATATTATGATTCATAACAGTAGCAAAATTAAAAAAGTAGCAATGAAAATAACGTTATGGTTGGGGGGCACCACAATGTGAGGACCTGTACTAAGGGGTCGCGCCATTAGGTAGGTTGAGAACCACTGGTCTAGGTGGTTACTGCCTAGGGATCCTTCTTTCTTTTTTGGACTACAACTCTACATTCCCAGAGCCATTTGGGGGGTACAAAATGTCCATTTGTAGCCCCCAAATGGACATTTTCCTCCCAAGTCCTAACACCCAAAGTCCTTCTGCAGCCTATCTTGCCTATGCTGACCTCCCTATTCGTGAATCAGGGTAAATAAGCTCATGAGCCTTGGCTCAAGGGACCGGTTGGAGCCTGGAAAAAGGGCCAAGATTAGGAGCCAGACATAAAGAAACCCAAACCACAGACGACGGGTGGGCGGAAGAACAGGACATACCAGCTGGGACACAGGACTGGTCCCCAGATGTTCCTTCTTGGATAAGGCAGGAAGGGAAGGGACGTGGTTTCACGCAAAAGAAAACAATGTCAGTCTGGTCCTTTGCCCACAAATCGAGAGTCTCAAAGTGCTGTAGCTGCACCTCCAACATGGGCTACCTATACTATATTATAGCATCTATACCAGTGGTTCTCAACCTCCCTTATGTCGCAACCCCTTAATGCAATTCCTCATGTTGTGGTGACCCCCAACCATGAAATTATTTTCGTTGCTACTTCATAACTGCAATTTTGCTATTGTTATTAATCGTGATGTAAATATCTGATATGCAGGATGTATTTTAATTCACTGGACCAAATTTGGTACAAATACTCGATATGCCCAAATTTGAATACTGGTGGGGTTGGGGGGGGGGGTTGATTTTGTCATTTTGGAGGTGCTGTTGCTGGGATTTATAGTTCTCCTACAATCAAAGAGCATGCTGAACTCCACCAATGATGGAATTGAACCAAACTTGGCACACAGTTCCCCCATAACCAACAAAAAATACTGGAAGGGTTTGGTGGGCATTGACTTGGAGTTTTGGAGTTGTAGTTCACCTACATCCAGAGAGCACTGTGAACTTCACCAATGAAGGAATTGAACCAAACTTGGCATTCTGAACTCCACCAATGATGGAATTGAACCAAACTTGGCACACAACTCCCATAACCAACAGAAAATACTGGAAGGGTTTGTGGAAATTGCCCTTGAGTTTGGGAGTTGTAGTTCACCTATATCCCTTGAGTTTGGGAGTTGTAGTTCACCTATATCCAGAGAGTACTGTGAACTCAAACAATGATGGATCTGGACCAAACTTGACATGAATACTCAATATGCCCAAATGCAAACAACAGTGGTAAATAGACCTTGACATTTGAGAGTTGCAGTTGCTAGGATTTATAGTTCACCTACCATCAAAGAGCATTCTGAACTCCACCGATGATGGAATTGAACCAAACTTGGAACACAACTCCCATAACCAACAGAAAATACTGGAAGGGTTTGTGGAAATTGCCCTTGAGTTTGGGAGTTATAGTTCCCCTATATGCAGAGAGTATTGTGAACTCAAACAATGAAAGATCTGGATCAAACTTGGCACGATTAGTCAGTATACCCAAATTTGGGAGCTGTAGTTGCTGGGATTTATAGTTCACCTACAAGCAAAGAGCATTCTGAACTCCACCAATGATAGAATTGGGCCAAACTTCTCAATGACCAACAGAAAATACTGTGCTTTCTAATAGTCTTTGGTGACCCCTCTGACTCCCCCCAACGACTCCCCCAGGGGTCCTAACCTCCAAGTTGAGAAACACTGATCTATACTATAGACTGAATGCCATGGCTCAATGCGATGGAATCATGGGAGTTTTAGTTTGGCAAGTCTTTAGCCTATCTTTGCCAATATCTCCTGGTGCCGCACTAAACTACAACTCCGGTGATTCCATAGCATTGTGCCATGGTTGTTCAAGTGGTGTCAAGCTGCATTCATTCTAGGGTTTGAAGGTACAGAATGATATCCACAAACCCTTTTGGAATATGGAGACCATGGAGGCCCAGGTTCAGATCCTTATTCACTCTTGGCCAATCACTCTCTATCCAGGTGAAGGATAAAACCGTACACTGGACATCTCCAAAGTTAGGAATAATAATAATAATAATAATAATAATAATAATAATAATAAATTGTCGAAGGCTTTCGTGGCCAGAATCACTGGGTTGTTGTGAGTTTTCCGGGCTGTATGGCCATGTTCCAGAAGCATTCTCTCCTGACATTTCGCCTGCATCTATGGCTGACATCCTCAGAGGTTGTGAGGTCTGTCGGAAACTAGGGAAATCAGGTTTATATAAATATGGAATGTCCAGAATGGGAGAAAGAGCTCTTGTCTGTTGGAGGTAGATGTGAATGTAGGAATTGTCCACCTTGATTAGCATTTAATGGCTTAGCTGTTTTCAAAGTGTGGCTTCTTACTGCCTCGGGGAATCCTTTGTTGGGAGGTGATTAGTTGGCCCTGATTTTTTTTTGTCTGGAATTCCCCTGTTTTGGAGTGTTGCTCTTTATTTACTGCTATGATTTTAGAGGGGTTTTTTTGTCATGGTTTCCTTCTTTCTGTTGAAATTGTTCACATGCTTGTGGATTTGAATGGCTTCTCTGTGTTGTCTGACATAATAATAAAAAATGTAAAGGTTTTTCCCTGACATGAAGTCCAGTCGTGTCCGACTTTGGGGTGTGGTGCTCATCCCCATTTCTAAGCCGAAAAGCCGGCGTTGTCCGTAGATACCTCCAAGGTCATGTGGCCAGCATGACTGCATGGAGTGTTGTTAATAAAGAGCAACACTCAAAAAATGGGAATTCCAGACAAGAACACCTCCCAACAAGCTAACACCTCCCAACAAAGGATTCCTCCCCAGGCAGGCATCAGCCAGGCTTTCAAGCTGCAAGGCTTTGTAATGCTAATCAAGGTGATTAATTGCAACATTCCCCATTTCTAAGCTGAAGAGCCGGTGTTGTCCGTAGACACCTCCAAGGTCATGTGGCTGGCATGACTGCATGCCTGACATAATAATAATAATAATAATAATAATAATAATAATAATATTTAATTATTTACCCTCTTCTCCTTAAGGTACCCAAACCACCAACCTATATCTTATGGCTTATAACAAAAGGTACCGAAACTACCAACCTATAGTTTTTAAGTTGGTGGTTTTGGTACCTGGAGGAGAACCAGTTAAATAATAATAATAATAATAATAATAGTAATAATAATAATAATAATAATGAATTATTATTATTATTATTATTATTATTATGAGCCGCAGTGGCACATTGCGTTAAATCCTTTTGCCAGCTGAACTGCAGATCTGAAGGTTGGTGGTTCGAATCCACGAGATGGGGTGAGCTCCCATCTGTCAGCTCCAGCTTCCCATGAGGGACATGAGAGAAGCCTCCCACAGGATGGTAACACATCTGGGCATCCCCCAGGCAACATCCCTGTAGACGGCCAATTCTCTCACACCAGAAGCAACTTGCAGTTTCTCAACACGATAAAAAAAATATTATTTTCCAAGTTCCAACAGACCTCACTATCTCTGAGGATGCTTGCCATAGATGCAGGTGAAATGTCAGGAGAGAATGCCTCTAGAATATGGCCATATAGCCTGAAAAAACCTACAACGACCCAAAAATATTATTATTATTATTATCCTTGGAGATGGAGGATAAGATTGGACAATGCTTTTGGGTGGATATTACTCTGCTGTACACTTTTTGTCTTCTGCGTGGGAACTGGATGGTTGGTGCTGCGGAAAGCTTTGCCTGGGAGGATTTTGGCATGCTGTAATCATGTGCAAGAAGAGTTTAGCTTGGGGTTTTGTACATCTTTTAAGCTGAACCTGGACAGAGCGTGTGTCAAGGCTGCTTGTAGATTACTCTTGCAAAGTCCCCTGTGTCAAGCATTTGTGTGGGAGGAGGACGCCTGGATTGACTCCAGCGGCTCAGATTATAGGCAGAATGAGAATGCTTCCTTTCCTCCTTATCTTACCGTCCCTTTCATGATAGTTTTTTGGAAGTTTTTGTGCTTTCAAAAGGAAGGGGGCATGTTTGGCTCAAGACGACGGGTGATCAGGTAACTCTGCAAAGCTGTGGATGTCGTTAAAAGATTCCTTTCTTCTCCCTTTTCATTCATAATTCGACATAATTTATTTCTTCTACTCAACAATTATTGGGTTGTTGTAGGTTTTTCCGGGCTATATGGCCATGTTCTAGAGGCATTTTCTCCTGATGTTTCGCCTGCATCTATGGCAAGCATCCTCAGAGGTAGTGAGGTCTGTTGGAACTAGGAAAAAAGGGTTCATATATCTGTGGAATGAACAGGGTGGGACAAAGGACTCTTGTCTGCAGGAGCTAGGTGTGAATGTTTCAGCTGACCACCTTAATTAGCATTTGATGGCTTGGCAGGGCCTGGGGGAATCTTTTGTTGAGAGGGGATTACATGTGCCTGTAATAAAATTACAATAGCAAAACAACAGAGAGTAAACAAGGACTCTTGTCTGCTGGAGCTAGGTGTGAATGTTTCAGCTGACCACCTAAATTAGCATTTGATGGCTTGGCAGTGCCTGGGGGAATCTTTTGTTGAGAGGGGATTACATGTGCCTGTAATAAAATTACAACAGCAAAACAACAGAGAGTAAACAAAGACTCTTGTCTGCTGGAGCTAGGTGTGAATGTTTCAGCTGACCACCTTAATTAGCATTTGATGGCTTGGCAGGGTCTGGGGGAATCTTTTGTTGAGAGGGGATTACATGTGCCTGTAATAAAATTACAATAGCAAAACAACAGAGAGTAAACAAGGACTCTTGTCTGCTGGAGCTAGGTGTGAATGTTTCAGCTGACCACCTTAATTAGCATTTGATGGCTTGGCAGGGCCTGGGGGAATCTTTTGTTGAGAGGGGATTAGATGTGCCTGTAATAAAATTACAACAGCAAAACAACAGAGAGTAAACAAGGACTCTTGTCTGCTGGAGCTAGGTGTGAATGTTTCAGCTGACCACCTTAATTAGCATTTGATGGCTTGGCAGGGTCTGGGGGAATCTTTTGTTGAGAGGGGATTACATGTGCCTGTAATAAAATTACAATAGCAAAACAACAGAGAGTAAACAAGGACTCTTGTCTGCTGGAGCTAGGTGTGAATGTTTCAGCTGACCACCTTAATTAGCATTTGATGGCTTGGCAGTGCCTGGGGGAATCTTTTGTTGAGAGGTGATTGCATGTGCCTGTAATAAAATAACAATAGCAAAACAACAGAGAGTAAACAAGGACTCTTGTCTGCTGGAGCTAGGTGTGAATGTTTCAGCTGACCACCTTGATTAGCATTTGATGGCGTGGCAGTGCCTGGAGCAATCTTTTGTTGAGAGGTTATTAGATGTCCCAGATTGTTTACTCTCTGCTGTTTTGCTGTTGTAATTTTATTACAGGAACATCTAATCACCTCTCAACAAAAGATTCCCCCAGGCACTGCCAAGCCATCAAATGCTAATTAAGGTGGTCAGATGAAACATTCACACCTAGCTCCAGCAGACAAGAGTCCTTTGTCCCACCCTGGTCATTCCACAGATATATGAACCCTTTTTTCCTAGTTCCAACAGACCTCACTACCTCTGAGGATGCTTGCCATAGATGCAGGCGGAACGTCAGGAGAAAATGCGTCTAGAACATGGCCATATAGCCCGGAAAAACCTACAGCAACCCAGCGATTCCGGCCATGAAAGCCTTCGACAATATATTCAACAATTATTATCTGAATGTGTAGATCTCTCAGACTGCATCTACACTGTAGAATTAACACAGTTTGACACCACTTGAACTCCCATGGTTTTGTGCTGTAGACTCATAGTAAAGGTAAAGGTTTCCCTTGACATTAGGTCTAGTCGTGTCCAACTCTGGGAATGGTGCTCATCTCTATTTCTAAGCCTATGAGCCGGCGTTGTCCATAGACACCTCCAAGGTCATGTGGATGGCATGACCGCACAAAGCACTATTGAACACAAAGCTGGAATCAAAATACCCTTTAAGCATTTCTATTGAAATGTTCTACTCATATTGAATTAATATCAGTCCATGCATCTGTGTCTTTTGTTTTTCAGGTCTCAATCACAGTGCCTCCTTCTCATGCGAAGCCAACAATGCGAAAGGCGTGAGCTCATCGCGAACAGCAGTGGTGAAAGGTGAGAGAGATGTGTGTGTGTATCTATATAAATAGAAATGTCATGTTCGTTTGTGGGATTAACATAACTCAAAAACCACTGGACGAATTGTCACTAAATTTGGACACAAGACACCAATTAACCCAAGGAGTGACCATCACTCAAAAAATTGATTTTGTCATTTGGGAGTTGTAGTTGCTGGGATGTATAGTTCACCCACAGTCAAAGAGAATTCTGGACTCCACCAATGATGGAATTGAACCAAACTTGGCACGTGGAACTCCAATGACCAACAGAAAATACTGGAAGTGTTTGGTGGGCATTGACCTTGAGTTTTGGAGTTGTAGTTCACTTACATCCAGAGAGTACTGTGGACTCAAACAATGACAGATCTGGACTGATCTTGGCACAAATACTCAATATGCCCAAATAGGAACACAGGTGGAGTTTGTGGGAAATAGACCTTGACATTTGGGAGTTGCAATTACTGGGATTTATAGTTCACCTACAATCAAAGAGCATTCTGGATTTTATATGGCGGTCTAAAAGGGGCAACAGAACAATTAGAATCATATTGTTATAGAATTGGAAGAGCTCAAACGAGCCATACAGTTCAGCCTCCAGTTGTGCAGGAACACACAATCAAAGCACCCTCAATAGATGGCCATCCAAGTCTCTAGTTTAAAGCCTCCAGAATTCTTCCACAACATATTGAGATGGGGGCTTTTTTGTGTCAGGAGCGACTTGAGAAACTGCTGTGAGAGAATTGGCCATCCGCAAGGATGTTGCCCAGGGGACGCCCGGATGTTTTACCATCCTGTGGGAGGCTTCTCTCATGTCCCTGCATGAGAAGCTGGAGCTGACAGACGGGAGCTCACCCCATTTCCCAGAGTCACACCGCCGACCTTTTGGTCAGCAGTCCTGCTGGCACAAGGGTTTAACCCATTGCGCCACCAGGGACTCCATTGGGATGGTTGAATGCTGGGAGGAAACTATGCCAAAGTCTCTGCTCAATGAGGTTTCCTGACCATCTGGAAATCTCTTTTTTGAGTTTGGAAATTAATATTATACTTGCAAATATAGCTTCTATCCCTGATACATATGCATAAACACTTTCCTGTGACATAGAATCATAGAATCAAAGAGTTGGAAGAGACCTCGTGGGCCATCTAGTCCAACCCCCTACCAAGAAGCAGGAATATTGCAATCAAAGCACCCTTGACAGATGGCCATCCAGCCTCTGTTTAAAAGCTTTCAAAGAAGGAGCCTCCACCACACTCCAGGGCAGAGAGTTCCACTGCTGAACAGCTCTCACGGTCAGGAAGTTCTTCCTAATATTCAGATGGAATCTCCTCTCTTGTAGTTTGAAGCCATTGCTCCATGTCCTAGTCTCCAGGGAAGCAGAAAACAAGCTTGCTCCCTCCTCCCTTTGACTTCCTCTCACATACTTATACATGGCTATCATGTCTCCGCTCGGCCTTCTCTTCTTCAGGCTAAACATGCCCAGCTTTTTAAGCCGCTCCTCATAGGGCTGTTTTGATTTTTGGGACACAGTAGCCATGTTTTTGTGGTATCTTCACCCTTGCTGTCCTTGCTTATCTCTACAGTGGTACCTGGACGGCCGCGCAACCTATCTGTTGTATTTCGCAGCGACCGCAGCTTGGAAGTGTCATGGGAACCTGGGTCCAGCGGAGCATATGCTTTGGAGCTCTGCACCATCCAGGTAAGGAAGCAAAGGAAGGCATAGAAAAGCAGAAGTTTTGATGTAAGGAAGCTAGCTGCTTCGAGGAAGGCTGTCTTGTGCTCCTCTATTTTCATTTTCTGCCCTGTTGGGGGACTGTTTTATTTTTAGGAATGATTTCCTGTCCGGCTTCTGCTTCCGTCGGACATCCGATCCCCCCCCCCCCCCACCTCCAATCTCAACCGCATAAAATGTGACATTCCTCCCACCAAACCAATGGGGAACTGAAAAAAGCTGAGGAAGGGAAAGCACGGACTAAGAAACAAAACTGACAGCAGCAAAGGGATTTTCAATATGTGACAATTCTTATGAGCTCCCATCCAAACCTTGAGACAATAATTTCTGGATGGAGGTAGAGGATCTCCATGCTGAATAGTTTCCCAGCAATCCCCGATTAGCTGATTTTCTATATGTGGGTAGCATCCCTTTGACTAAACAGTTGGCCTTTAGCACAGCAGGTTAACCCCGAGCAGGTTAACCCTTGAGCAGCAGGTTAACCCTGAGCTGAGCTGGTGCCATAGAAGGTTGGCTCAAGTCCAGGGGGTACTGTTGCTCTATCCTCTATGACAAAGAGCCGTCAGGACTTCTTCCTTTTGGTCGCCCATCATTTTATGATTTTTTTTCTTTATGGTGTTGTAAAACACCTCCCGCGCTTTTAGTGGTACCTAATTTCTCTAATCACAGCTAAAGCTGTTTTCAAATTGCTTAGGTAAATAAGGCTGACAGTTGGCAGCTCACACCAACCCAGGGCTTCAAACTTGGTTGATAGATCTTTTAATTGCTGATGATTTACCAGTTGAACAAAACGAAGTTTATGAGCAAAGCTCTTTGGCAGGGAAACTGGAGTGATCGTAACTGAGCCTCCAAGATGCCGAAGATGGGGAAACTTATATATACCTCTATCTATGCAGTTGTCTGTCTTGTCACTGTATAAAGGCATTGCATGTTTGCTGTGTACGTGTTCTGTGGTCCACTCTGAGTCCCCTGCGGGGTTTATTTATTTATCGAGTAATCAGCAACCAGTCAATTATATTACATTTCTAACAGAACAAAGCAAACAAACAGACAAAATACAAAAATACAGAATACAGAATACAAAATGTGTGAGTTTGGTAGTTGATTAAATGTCCTTTGACCAGTATCTGGCCACTTGGAGTGCTTCTGGTGTTGCTGCAAGAAGGTCCTCTATTGTGCATGTGGCAGGGCTCAGGTTGCATTGCAGCAGGTGGTCAGTGGTTTGCTCCTCTCCGCACTCGCATGTCGAGGATTCCACTTTGTAGCCCCATTTCTGAAGGTTGGCTCTGCATCTCGTGGTGCCAGGGCGCAGTCTGTTCAGCGCCTTCCAAGTCACCCAGTCTTCTGTGTGCCCAGGGGGGAGCCTCTCATCTGGTATCACCCATGGATTGAGGTGCTGGGTTTGAGCCTGCCACTTTTGGACTCTTGCTTGCTGAGGTGTTCCAGCGAGTGTCTCTGTAGATCTTAGAAAACTATTTCTAGATTTAAGTCGTTGACGTGCTGGCTGATACCTTCGGGGTGAGAAGGGCAGAATATAAATACTGTAAATAAATAATATATCTACTTTTTCCAGATTATATGGCAGTAGAGACTCATATAAAGCAAATACTTCGGATGGCAGCCCAAGTTGACCATAATGGCAGCTTCCCCAGATCCAGAACTGTTCCTCCTGTCTTTTGCACCTTAAATTCATTCTGTCACCTGCTTTCCTCAGGCTGTGCGCTCCAGTGAGGACCTCAGCACCGTGTCGGACAGGCAGCTCTATAACCAGAACCTCCGTGTGCCCCCCTTCCGGCACACTCTGAAAGATTTGATCCCTTTCACCACGTACAAGGTCCGTGTTTCCTGTCGCTCCAGGGAAGGCAACTCCCCATGGACCCACTGGGTGGCTATGGAGACCCTAGAAGGAGGTGAGCTAGAAACTGGGGACAGAGGTGGGTCTCCCAAATTTTGATGGAGAATCATGGATGAAGTAATGGATTGGATAAGGGATGGACAACTGCAGATATTCCATGGGCTCCCCTTTCTCTGGAGAATCATGGATGAAGTAATGGATTGAACAAGGGATGGACAACTGCAGATATTCCATGGGCTCCCCTTCCTCAGAGGTGACAACAAAATCAATTTGAGTTTTGATCACAGGTTGTCAGAAACTAAAAGAGTCTCTGGCCTCCCCATAAATCAGGCATGGGCAAACATCCTCCAGGTGTTTTGGATTTCCAACTCCCAGAATTCCTAACAGCTGGTTAGGAAGCCCAAGCTTGCCCATGCCTGCCATAAATGGTCAGTCTTTTCACTTCAGAGACTTCTGGTAACACAACTGACCATTTTTCCACATAATCATGTCTAATTTTCCTGTAGCATGGGACAAATCAAGACTTTAGAGTGGTGACTCTGAGCTGTGCATTGTGCACAATGTATATGGCTTCCAGTATGGCTTCCTAAGAGAACCCATACGGGTTTGGACCAAAGGATATCTTGCCAATCATCCTTTCCCCCACAATGGCCAACTAGATGACATTGGGAAGTCCACTTCCACCAACTGGGATGGCCACCACATCTGGGTTAGAAATTGTGTAGCAACTACAAGGTTGGCATAATATGTGAGTTTTCACAATTAAGAGGCAATAGCAAGTTCTAGAATGTTCTATGTCACACGTCCTTCGCCTATCTTCGCGATCACATCTCCTTCTATGAACCAGTGCAAACTCTAAGATCTTCCGGGGAGGCCCTCCTTTCACTCCCACCACCGTCACAAGTACAGTTGGTGGGGATGAGAGAGGGGGCCTTCTCGGTGGTGGCCCCCCACCTGTGGAACACCCTTACAAGGGAAATAAGACAGGTCCCATCCCTCCTCTCCTTTTGTAAGAGCTTGAAGACCTGGTGGTTTCAACAAGCCTTTGAGAATGACCAGTTCTAGCCCAACTCCAAACATTGTTGAATATGGCTTTATACTTCCTACCTATTACCCCGGTCATCCCTCTAATAGGCTGTGGAAATGAGCAGCCACAGACCCATACCTGTTTGCTAATTAACTAATAACTACAATTACGAGAGTTGAATGAAAAGTAATGCCTCCACCTTCATTACTAGGAAACTCCTAGCATTATGTCCCAACGCACTTTATCAGAGATCTAGGATATCTGTATGCCCATCCCCCTCCAAACACCCCACCTTATCATGCCCAGCACTTTTAATTTTAATTATTACATTTGGCCCGGCCATTGTGTTTAATTGCATCATTGGGTGTTGTTAATATTATCGCTTTGTTTTTTGAGTTACTGTGTGTTATTGTTGCTGTTGTTTTATTGTTGTATTTGGGCTCGGCCTCTTGTAAGCCGCACTGAGTCCTTCAGGAGATGATAGCGGGGTACAAATAAAGGTTTATATTATTATTATTATTATATTTTCATGTTAGTGCCCACAGCTGCACCATCTAATATCATGGCCACACAAAATGGCACCTGTACCGTCATCCAGTGGGAAGAACCACGGGGCGACATCAACGGGATCTTGCGGGGATACAAGCTGGTTTGTCAGAGTGATGACTCGCCTGAGGTCAGTGACTTCTCATTAGAGGTAGATAGAACCCAGTTCCCAATTTAACTATCTGCCTTATAACTCCTACTTGACAAATTTGAACCTTTTCCCACCAGGTGGTTGTGGATGTGGGTCTGACCAATGAGACCATCCTGACGCTCAACTCAACGGGGCAGAACCTGACGGTGCGGGTTGCAGCCTACACACAAGCAGGCGATGGGCCGTGGAGCAGGGCCATCATGATTTCTTCCCCTGGTTTTGGTAAGAAATAATCAGCAGAAAGTACTGTGATATTAGAGGTAAAGATGAAGTACTTTAGCCACATAATGAGAAGGCGAGAAAGCTTGGGGAAGACAATGATGCTGGGGAAAATGGAAGGAAAAAGGAAGAGGGGTGACCAAGAGCAAGATGGATGGATGGTATCCTTGAAGTGACTGGCTTGACCTTGAAGGAGCTGGGGGTGGTGACGGCTGACAGTGGAACTCTCTGACCCGGAGTGTGGTGGAGGCTCCTTCTTTGGAGGCTTTTAAACACAGGCTGGATGCCATCTGTCGGGGATGCTTTGAATGTAATTTTCCTGCTTCTTGGCAGGGGGTTGAAAGAGCCCATGAGGCAGGGGGTTGGAAGGGGGTTGGAAGAGCCCACGAGGTCTCTTCCAACTCTATGATTCTATGACAAGGAGGTCCAGGAGGTCACAAAGAGCCGGAAAGGACTCAATGAATAAACAACAACATAGATTATTAAGTTGTATTTTTTGTTACTGTTATTATTCCCCACTTTTTCTTTACCAAAAGAGACTCATTTTGGTAATTTTAGGGTATCCAGTTTTCTCACCCCCAACCTTGTGCCTTCAGATGTCCTTGCGACGGCGCGCCTGGTGCCACTTGTTTGTAAATATATAGTTGAATTGTTTGGTTATCTACAGCTTTCTATTAATGTTGTTTTGCATTGGTTGAATTGCTCCCCCAGCTCAATTGTTTGACTCCACCCCTTCCTAGGGAGGTGGGCAGTGCTTTCTTTTTCATTCCACCATCAAACAACTCAACAGATGGATGTGAGAAAGGCTTGCCCTTAGTCAAGTCATCTCTTACCACCAATTCTTAAGTTTGTACTCTTAAGATTCATACTTCATGCCCAGCTCACCTGGACGATGTTGAAGAATCTTAAGCGCCTTCAAACCAGTCCTTTGGCATCAAGAGGAAGACTTTGTGCCTTCTATATAGTTCATTGGACTGGGGTTGTGAATGTTCCGACTTCATAGCCATTGAGAAAGAAGGAACTTGGAAAGCTTCTCAGCTGGAAAACTCCTTGTCTTGATCCTTGAGAGTTCCAGTTCTCTAAAGGAAGGGAAGAAGCAATCCCCTGGGGAAAAGATGTCACGTCCAAGTTTCTTTCACTAAGAACTATAGCCCCCAGGCAGCGACGGCATCGTCCTTCTGCTTCTCATTGCCTCTGTGCCATTCTCCAATTTCTCATTGTTATTGCTGAGTCTTTCTGGAAGAGGAGTGTTAAAAGTTTCAAGTCAAAATGGTAGAATTTTTCATCATTTTTGTTGACTTTCCACCTTAATAACCAAGAGAGCTTTGCAGAAAATGCATTAAACTGTAAAGCACTAAACGAGTTTGCCTGGATGAGCTCAGAATCCAAACAAATAAATCAAAAGCTTGTTTTATTGTTAAACAATTAATCGAAAGGTTTGGACCAGGAGTGATGGAAACACTTAAAAGCACTATTAAAAATAAATAAAATGTTCATTTTGGCACATAAAAGAAGCATCAGATATATATTGGGGGAGCAGACTATTTAGCTACCCAAATCCACGCTTTTTAGCAAAACAGTTCCAAACTGGTTTCAATATTCCCGGATTAAGTTCTGGCACTTTTTCCCAAAGCAGCTTTTGAGTTCTAGGTTGTTGTTGTTTCTGGATCCAGCACTTGATTTCCGCTCTCTGCGAATGATTCTGAGCCTGGCAACGCAAGAACCCACACCTGGCTTTGATCATGTTAAGATCCTCTGGTCTTCATTTCGATCCCACTTGTTGTGGCTTCGGATTGTCATGGAGCCTAAAGCCAGCTCTAAAATAGGAACCCAGATTTGCCATTTAGATGTTTTGATTCTCTTTGATGAGCCCTGAAAGTGGCCTGGTTTTCATTCAGTTTCTTAGAAGACTGGACCCTGTGTTTGGTTCAACTAGAATCCGCATACAAATAATTTCTGACTTGTTTTTCTCTTCTGGCAGGTGAAAATCTTCCGGAACCTTTGTCAGGTGAGATGTAGAGTCTAATGCTCTATTAAGTACCAGAAATTGACGGGATTTTGGATGGCCAATATCAAGAAATGAGATGTTTATATTCTAGAAATGTGATTCCCAACCTTTGCTCCTCCAGATGTTTGGCCCAATGGTCAAGAATTCTGGGAGCTGGAAACCACTGTGCTAAAACAATCTAATTCCTTGTATACATGTGTATGTATGAGGCCCTTTCACACTACACAATTATAGCACTACAATTCCACTTTAACTTTCATAGTTCTACTCTATGCAATCCTGAGTTTTTCAGGTTACGGAGGAATATCTGGCCCTGGGTTAAGTCACTGGATCTCTTTCTGTATTAAGTAGTGATAGGAAAAAGGAGCTGTAAGTGTGGGAATGGCCACTATTCATTTCACAGCTGGAAAAAAGTAACACTCAGAAAAACTGGTGAGGAAGAATAACAAACTTCATGCACTTTGGGTTGTTGCATGTTTTCTGGGCTATATGGCCATGTTCCAGAAGCATTCTCTCCTGACGTTTTGCCTGCATCTATGGCAGGTATCCTCAGAGGTTATGAGATTTGTGCATTTTCCTTGCACAATTTTCACCTGCTGTTTCCACTTCTCCAAGTCTTTTGAGAACTTATTCTGTGCAAAAATGGGGAGGGGGGAGGGAGGTGGTTGTTGTTGTTGTTGTTGTTGTGTGTGTGTGTGTGTATGTATATATATATATATATATATATATATATACACACACACACATATCCACCCAAAACATATTTTGTAGTGGGGGAACACTTTCTACAAGCACAAACATATGGTTTTTGTGCAGAAACATTTGTTCCTGGAACAGCGGGGTTTGTACAGAAGTTGGTGTCTTTCACCTTTATTGATGTTTTTGCAAACCGTTTCCAAAAACACGTGGTTTTGGGGTTCAAGAATGGTGTTTACACAAAACCGTATTTTCTTTTCCCGACAAGGAAACCCACATATGTTTTGGTTTTTTTTGCACAGAATAAGTTCCCTGAACTCATTGGGATCTGCAAATGCCAGGTGGAAATTGTGCAGACATATTTGTTTCATCTGCAACATGGGGAAAAATATAGAAACACAGTGGTTCCTCCACATTTGTGGGTTTTTACTTTTGTGGTTTTGATTCTTTCTCGGTTTGATTAAAATGTTCTCTTTAGGAAAAGAGAGAAATATTCTCTCTGGTGTGACTCGATGGTGAACTTCCAGGAGGACCTGGAGTTATCTAGAGAGAACCCTTCTCTAAGTATCTCTAGGTCCTCCAGCGCAATTCCATGCCCAGCTCTGCTTTCAAAGGGGTCCTATGCCTCTAAACTCAGGGAATATGGGTGGCTGACTTGTATTTGTATGCACGTAGGGAACGACAAAATAATCAAAGACTTGCATTGAATGTGGGATGGTTGCTGACCCAACTCTGCCCATTAACGTCTGGCTTTCTTCTCCATAGTAGGGATCTCCACGCCTGCCTTCTCCTGGCACTGGTGGTATGTGGTGATTGCCATAGCTGCAACCATTGCTGCGGCCACCTTCATCACCTTCTTCTTGGCACGGATGAGGAGGAAGGAAACCCGCTATGGGTAAGCAGGAAGCCATGAGACAGCTCTCTAGCAAACTAGGCTATGATAGGGTCAACTTGTTGGGTATCAATAGGGTGGTTCTGCTGCTTTATGGTCTTTCTTTTATGTCCGTTCATTCCTTAGGGAAGCCTTTGAACCCAGTATGGAGCAAGGGGAGCTGGTGGTTCACTACCGGGTCCGCAAATCCTATAGCCGCCGCACCACTGAAGCCACACGTGAGTATCATGCATGAAGCACACTCCTCTTTCACACCTGTCTGGAACACATTTGTCCAATGGTGTGTAATGGATGAAAAGGAAGGCAGAAGAACCAGAAAAAGTGAGACCTAACAGGAAATGTCAAATGTTTGGAAGTGAGCATGGGATAATAATAATAATAATAATAATAATAATAATAATAATAATTTTATTTTATACCCCGCCAATCATCTCCCCTAAGGGACTCGAGGCGGTTTACAAGGGACACACCCAAGATTACAATTAAAACACACATGTAAAACACTTTAACCAATTAAAACATCAGATAAAATACAATTGAAAGCAATATAAAAATAATACGGCTGAAAGAAACATAGCTGAGGTACAGAATCAATGAATGCAATAGATTTTTTACAGGAGTGCAGGAAAGTGCAACAATACAGAAATCTGGGCAGAAAATACTGTCAAGTACATGTTGAGGTGGGACATATGCCAGTGTAAAATGCAGGCCGGTGTAAAATGTGGAACTTCAAGTAGGGACAAGAAAGTTACTGGTGAGCTGCTTAGTCGAACGCACACCGGAACATCCAGGTTTTTAGTTGACTACGAAAGAAGGACAAGGTAGGAGCCTGTCTGATCTCCCTAGGGAGGGAGTTCCAGAACTGGGGGGCCACCACCGAGAAGGCTCTCTCCCTCATCCCCATCAACCATGCATGTGATGGCAGGGGGAGAGAGAGCAGTGCCTCCCCAGAAGATCTCAAGGTACACACTGGTTCATAGGGGAAGATGCGATCGCAAAGATAAGCAGGTCCCAAACCGTTTAAGCTTTATAGGTAATGACCTGCACCTTGAATTGGGATCAGAAACTTATTGGAAGCCAGTAGAGCTGTTTAAACAGAAGGGTTGACCGCTCTCTGTAACCAGCTCCTGTGAGTAGTCTGGCTGCAGATCACTGGGCCAACTGTAGTTTCCGGGCCATCTTCAAGGGCAACCCCATGTAGAGCGCATTATAGTAATCCAACCTAGAGGTGACTAGGGCATGGACCACCATGGCCAGATCAGATTTCACAAGGTACGGGCATGGAACACCATGGCCAGTTCAGATTTCACGTGGTACGGCATGGACCACCATGGACAGATCAGATTTTACGTGGTACGGGCATAGACCACCATGGCCAGTTCAGATTTCACATGGTACGGGCATGGACCACCATGGCTAGTTCAGATTTCACCTGGTACGGCATGGACCACCATGGACAGATCAGATTTCATGAGGTACGGGCATGGACCACCATGGCCAGATCAGATTTCATAAGGTACGGGCATGGACCACCATGGCCAGATCAGATTTCATGTGGTACTTGCATAGACCACCATGGCCAGATCAGATTTCATGAGTTACAGGCAAGGACCACCATGGCCAGTTCAGATTTCACGAGGTACGGGCATGGACCACCATGGCCAGATCAGATTTCACGAGGTACAGGCATGGACCACCATGGCCAGATCAGATTTCACGAGGTACGGGCATGGACCACCATGGCCAGATCAGATTTCATGAGGTACAGGCATAGACCACCATGGCCAGATCAGATTTCATGAGGTACGGGCATGGACCACCATGGCCAGATCAGATTTCATGAGGTACGGGCATGGACCACCATGGCCAGATCAGATTTCATGAGGTACAGGCATAGACCACCATGGCCAGATCAGATTTCATGAGGTACAGGCATAGACCACCATGGCCAGATCAGATTTCATGAGGTACGGGCATGGACCACCATGGCCAGATCAGATTTCATGAGGTACGGGCATAGACCACCATGGCCAGATCAGATTTCATGAGGTACAGGCATAGACCACCATGGCCAGATCAGATTTCATGAGGTACGGGCATGGACCACCATGGCCAGATCAGATTTCATGAGGTACAGGCATAGACCACCATGGCCAGATCAGATTTCATGAGGTACGGGCATGGACCACCATGGCCAGATCAGATTTCATGAGGTACAGGCATAGACCACCATGGCCAGATCAGATTTCACGAGGTACGGGCAAAGGCCCTCCCATAGGAGTCTACATATTGAGAATTGCCCTATAATGGTGGTGGTGGTGGGAGAGTTTCTTGCTGAATCTTGATCCGTATCTCTATGACAGTCAAGATCCAGCAAGAAACACTCCTGTCTCTACCACCTCTTATAGTGCCGAAGCAACGGGGATGTCTGAAGGGGAAAGGCTGACTACCCATGAAAGATTGCTACTACCACATCAGCTCTAGATTATTCAATATGGTTTTCTGTGGGTGAGCAGATGGCAACTACTGGATGGCCAAATCTAAAGTTGACCAAAAACTAATTTGGAACCCTTTTGGTACTAATGTTGGTCCCTGTTCAACTGGTCAAAAAAAAAAAAAAAAGGTTGGGAACCACTGATGTAGAGCAACTATTTCCAGTGCAGTGCAAATCCAAGCTGTTTTTGAGGCAAGGGATATTGTGTTGAGTGGGAAGTCAACCTCCAAGGCAAGCAGCCAGTTTAGGAGGATCAGAGCCTTGGGTCGGGAGAGCCCTGTCTGCGGTGGGGAAGCCCCTTCTTCTTGGCTTTGCTCTTGACTGATGAGAGACAAACCCAGGAGTGGGAGGCTTGGCCCAGACTTGAAAAGCCTTATAGAGGGCTCTTGGCCAATCGTAAAATTTGTCTGGAAGCCGATCAGGGTTTGGGAGATCCTATCAGCAGTAGCAGAAGATGAAAAGGATGCTGGCCGGCCAGTTGTTGAGAGCTTGCACACTGAGAGCTCACATTTTATGAGAGAATGCAGATCAATGCAGTTAAACTTCATTATGAAACTACATCATATGGCAGTGTAGATGGGAATAG
This sequence comes from Anolis sagrei, assembly GCF_037176765.1. Classification (NCBI taxonomy): domain Eukaryota; kingdom Metazoa; phylum Chordata; class Lepidosauria; order Squamata; family Anolidae; genus Anolis; species Anolis sagrei. Next base: position 98,569,845 of record NC_090034.1, read on the forward strand.
AGTTGCCCAGAAGGGTCTAGAGCAAACTTCAGCCCTCCAGGTGTTTTGGACTTGAACTCTGACAATTCCTAGGTAGGCTGTTAGAAATTGTGGAGTTGAAGTCCAAAACACCTGGAGGCCTGAAGTTTGCCCATGCCTGCTCTAGAGAATTTCTTGAGGAACTACAACTCTAGGGATTTCCTAGGTCCTCCAGCAAGCCTTCATCTCAATCGTTTTTAGAAACCTAAATACTTTTCTGTTCCTTTAGGGTACTTTCACATTTGCATTCCCACAGGTACAGGGCTCTTGCTGCATATCTATCTATATAAATAAAAATGTAATGTTAGTTTGTGGGATAAAAATAACTCAAAAACCACTGGACGAATTGACACCAAATTTGGGCACAATGCACCTACTAACCCAAGGAGTGACCATCACTCAAAAAATTGATTTTGTCATTTGGGAGTTGTAGTTCCTGGGATTTATAGTTCACCTACAATCAAAGAGCATTCTGAACTACACCAACAATGGAATTGAACCAAACATGGACTCCCGTGACCAAGAGAAAACATTAGAAGGGTTTGGTGGGCATTGACCTTGAATTTGGGAGTTGTCGTTCACTTACATCCAGAGAGCACTGTGGACTCAAACAATGATGGATCCGGACCAAACTTGGCACGAATATTCCATATGTCCAAATATGCAGATAGAGTTTGGGGAAAATAGATCCTGACATTTGGGAGTTGTAGTTGCTGGGATTTATAGTTCACCTACAATCAAAGAGCATTCTGAACCCCACAAATGACAGAACTGGAGGAAACTTCCCACATAGAACTCCCATACTTAAGGCCACCCAGTCCAACTCCCTTCACCAGGGCAAGAAAACATAATCAGAGCCCTCCTGACAAAGAGCCATCCAGCCATAGATATAGATAGACTGACAAAGAAACTACAAGAAATACTGTTTACCCACAAGCATAAAGAAATTACATATATTAGAAACCAACACTTTCTTTATTTTCCAGATCACCAGACTGGGCCACAGCAACACGTGGCAGGCGATGGCTAGTATGAAATACATACACAAACATATCAAACTAGAAGAAACACAAGACTAAACCAAGCTAAAGTGAAGGCCAACTATCAAATCCATCTCCTTAAATACCAATAACTGACCAAAATATGAACATGCTAATGCATTAAGGAATAGATCTCCCAATTACAGAGTGTAGTGAAAGGAGTAAAAATGGAAAGAGTAATAATTATGCTCTTCTAGCATTACAGATTCAATTAGTAAAATTGCTAATAATAATATCAACATTCTTATTATTATTATTGAAGTTCTGTGGGTATCCGAAGAATTTCCAAATCCCCCTGCTCCCCAGATCTTTTACTTGAGCCCTAAATGTTTCTAACTGAGCAACCAATAAGATTTCAGCATTTGTTCCTTCTTTATTTCTGTTTAACAATGTGCCCTGAATTCCTTATTATCTCTTGCAGTGAATGGTCTGGGCATCAGTGAGGAGCTGAAGGAGAAGTTGCGAGATGTGATGATTGACCGCCACAAAGTGGCCCTTGGGAAGACGCTTGGGGAAGGTACGTTGGGTCAGGAACCAACAGATTCTCGTGGAGGCTATTGCCCCAAAGAACCAATGGTTGACCAGCAATGGTCTTGAGATCTGAATCCCTGAAGGCCAAATAAACCAACACTACTACTGATAGCCATCAGACACCAACTAAGGTGCATCTACATTGTAGAATTAATGCTATTGGAGACCACCTTAACCGCCCCCAGTGTGACAGTGGGACTGCTGACAGACAGGTTGGAGGTTCAGATCTGGGGAGCGGGGTGAGCTCCCATCTCAGCTCTAGCTTCTCATGTGGGGTCATGAGAGAAGCCTCCCACAGGATGGTAAAACATCCAAACATCCGGGCATCCCCTGGGCAACGTCCTTGCAGACAGCCAATTCTCTCACACCAGTAAGAACTTGCAGTTTCTCAAGTTGCTCTTGACACACACACACACACACAAACATGCTGTGGCTCAAGAGTGTGATATTATGGGAGTTGTAACTTGAGAATGTCTTTAGCCTTCTCTACCAAAGAGTGCTGGTTCCTCACCAAATGACAGCTCCTATGATTCCATAACATTGAGCCATGGATGACAAAGTCCATATCGATCCATTAATTTTACGGTGTGTATGCATCCTCTGTGACAAATAGGCTGGGCCACCATTATTTATTCATTTATTCATTTATTTAAAACGTTTATATTCCGCCCTTCTCACCCTGAAGGGGTCTCAGGACGGAGCACAGCATATATATGGCAAACATTCAATGCCGGGACACAAATTCTTATATACATATATAAACTTTAAAAACAATTATCAAAATTTTTAAGTACCATCATTTAAAAGCATCCTAGTCATCCACATCAAATCTAATTGGCCTGGTAATCTTTCCTATTGCTGCTTTATTGCCCTGTCCCGAAAGCTTGGTCCCACAGCCAAGTTTTTACCATCCTTCTAAAGGACAGGAGAGAGGGGGCCGACCTGATCTCACCGGGAAGGGAGTTCCATAGCCAGGGAGCAATCACTGAGAAGGCCCTGTCTCTCGTCCCCACCAATCGTGCCTGTGACAATGGCGGGACGGAAAGCAGGACCTCCCCGGAGGATCTTAATCTCCATGATGGTTCATAGTGAGAGATGCATTATGACTATTATATGTCCTCTCCAGGCCTTTGTCCTATTCACCACTTTTTCTCATAGCGAGTTATTACAGGCCTTTTTAACTTACTTGGTTTACTTTAAGTAAATTCTAAGAGTCACAAAAAGCTTGCATTCCATTAGATTCAGGGCAGAGAGGATTGCATCATGCCCTTCCCAGTAGACTCAGGCAAAAGCAAACTACTGCACCTTCTCTGACATTGTATTTGCTTCCTCATTCATAACTTTTTCTATCTTGACCAATCTGATGATACATGGCTACATCTGTCCAAAGTGCTCTTCCAGCCTTCACCAGCCAATCCCTCTCCAATGCCAGAAATACTGCTTAATGGTGTAACATTAGAAAACGTTGATCATTTCCGCTACCTTGGCAGCCACCTCTCCACCAAAGTCAACATTGACACTGAAATACAACATCGCCTGAGCTCTGCGAGTGCAGCTTTTTTCCGAATGAAGCAGAGAGTAGGTTCTTGTGGGTTTTTTCGGGCTATAGAGCCATGTTCTAGAGGCATTTCTCCTGACGTTTCGCCTGCATCTATGGCAAGCATCCTCAGAGGTGTGAGGTCTGTTGGAATTATGACAATGGGTTTATATATCTGTGGAATGGCTGGGGTGGGGCAAGGAGCTCTTCCCTGCTGCAGTTAGGTGTGAATGTTTAGCTGATCACCTTCATTAGCATTTGAAGGCTTGCCTGAGCCTGGGAAAATCTGTTGCTGGGAGGTGTTAATCTGTGCCTGGTTTTTTCCTCTCTGTTGTTTAGCTGTTATAATTTTAGAGCTTTTTTAATACTGGTAGGCAGATTTTGTTCATTTTCATGGTCTCTTCCTTTCTGTTGAAATTGTCCACATGCTTGTGGGTTTCAATGGCTTCTCTGTGTAGTCTGACATGGTGGTTGTTGGTGTGGTCCAGCATTTCTGTGTTCTCAAATAATATGCTGTGTCCAGGATGGTTCATCAGGTGCTCTGCTATGGCTGACTTCTCTGGTTGAAGTAGTCTGCAGTGCCTTTCATGTTCCTTGATGCGTGTCTGGGCGCTGCGTTTGGTGGTCCCTATGTAGACTTGTCCACAGCTGCATGGTACACGGTAGACTCCTGCAGAGGTGAGAGGATCCCTCTTGTCCTTTGCTGAACGTAGCATTTGTTGAATTTTCTTGGTGGGTTTGTAGATTGTTTGTATGTTGTGTTTCCTCATCAGCTTCCCTATGCGATCAGTGGTTCCCTTGATGTATGGCAGGAACACTTTTCCTCTGGGTGGATCTTCCTCTCATAAACAACAGAGAGGAAAAAACCAGGCACAGATTAACACCTCCCAGAAACAGATTTTCCCAGGCTCAGGCAGGCCTTCAAATGCTAATGAAGGTGATCAGCTAAACATTCACACCTAACTGCAGCAGGGAAGAGCTCCTTGCCCCACCCCAGCCATTCCACAGATATATGAACCCATTTTTCCCACTTCCAACAGACCTCACACCTCTGAGGATGCTTGCCATAGATGCAGGCGAAACATCAGGAGAAATGCCTCTAGAACATGGCTCTATAGCCCGAAAAAACCCACAAGAACCTAGTGATTCCAGCCATGAAAGCCTTCGACGAAGCAGAGAGTGTTTGAGGACCGGGACATCTGTAGGGATACCAAGGAGCTTGTTTATGAAGCCATTGTTCTCCCAACCCTGCTATACGCCTGCGAAACATGGACTGTCTACAGATGTCACATGCAACTCCTGGAATGACTCCATCAGCGCTGCCTCCGGAAAATGCTGCAAATCTCTTGGGAAGATAAGCGGACAAATGTCAGCATGCTGGAAGAAGCAAAGACCACCAGCACTGAAGTGATGGTCCTCCGCCATCTACTCCGCTGGACCGGCCACGTTGTCCAGATGCCCAATCACCGTTTCCCAAAGCAGTTGCTCTACTCCAAACTCAAGAATGGAAAATGAAATATTGGTGGGCAGGAAAAGGGATTTAAAGATGGGCTCAAAGCCAACCTTAAAAACTGTGGCATAGACACTGAGAACTGGGAAGCCTGGCCCTTGAGCACCCCAGCTGGAGATCAGCTGTGACCAGCAGTGCTGTAGAATTTTAAGAGGCACAAATGGAGGGCGAAATAGAGAAATGTGCCAAGAGGAAGGCATGTCAAGTCAACCCTGACCAAGACCGTCTTCCACCTGGAAACCAATGTCCTCACTGCGGGAGAAGATACAGATCAAGAATAGAGCTCCACAGTCACCTACGGACCCACCAGTACACTGACCTTGGAAGACTATCCTACTCAGACAACAAGGGATTGCCTAAGTAAGTCATCCATCCCAGTTTTCATCTGCAAAATGTTTGATACTGTGAACAAGGATTATGAAATGTTGACTTCTGACCGACACGACTACTTCTGCTTTCTGTGTTTGAGTGCTGATCTGTATTTTTAGCGCACCGTAATAAGCCAAAGAGAGTCTATGAGCATAAGTGAACTGTTTGCATGCTGCATGAAAACGATACTTATCGAGGATTACGAAAGAAAAAGTTTTCAAGTTAGAAGACTTTAAAGAAATTAATTAATGTTCCGGAGACAGACAACTTCCTCCTCCCCATTTCTACCCCAGCTTCAATGTCACAGCCATATTTCCAACATGGTGAGGATAATGAATAACATGTCGGTACAAAGTGCTAGATGGAACTTCATCCCAGTGTTCTTGGAGGAGAAATGCAGAGAGACTCAGGCCTGTTTTGCTCGTTTGGATCGAAAGCCTGGAAAGGCTCCATTCTCATTTTCTCTTCGGGAGACAAAAAGTTTCCTCCAAACACAGCTGGGATTCGTTTGGAATCATTTTGGAAAGTGGGGATGGAAAAGCCCCTGGCAGTGGCACACATGTTCCCCCGTTGACATTTCCACTCTTTCTGCCCTTCTTTCCTCTGGGAAGCAAAGATAGGGACGGGATGTACAGCCGAAACATTCAGCCAGAGAGTTTTGGGGGGCGACGAGGGTTCACATTTTAGGTCTTCAAGTCCTTTTGCTGGAGAGCCTCCCGTTCTTCCTCCTGAAATGTCTGACTAAGACATTCTGTTTGCCACAGTTGTCACACTTTCCACATTGCCTTCTGCAAATGTTTGAAAGCATTTTCATATTTAATGGGTTTTTAAAAATATTAATATTGTAATGCATTTATATTTTGAAGAAAATATATATTTTGAAGAAACAAGATCATGCCTATGAAGAGGTTAGAAATCATAACCTCTTGGGAAAATGATGCTGTAACCTTTTGGGAAATGGAAATCTCCATAACCTTTTGGAAAACGGCATTCACCACCATTTTGGGAAAGTCATGAATCTCCCTGAGAAGAGTTAAAACCTCACTTGGGTCAGCCTTCACTTAGTGGCAAGGAAATAACGTTTTTCTCTCCTTCTCCCATTTTCCACCTTTGTCCTCAGCTTACATCAGTCATTGCAAACTGGGTTCAAAGTGGCATTTGCACTCAGTGAACGCAGCAGAATCTTACTCTTCCCAGTACGTTCAGGCACAAGTAAAATGCTGCAGCCTGTTCCAAACTTTAATAACTTCTGCCATCTTGACTAAACTCTGCTATTGCTTATCCACATACTTCCAAGGATATTAGTGAAATCTACAGCAGCCCCAAATATGCCACGAGTTCAGCCTTCCATCAAAGGCCCCCAAAAGATTCCGACAAACCCCAGAATTCTTGTGGTGCTAAGGATTAATATGGCTGGGTTGTTGTAGGTTTTTCCGGGCTATATGGCCATGTTCTAGAGGCATTTTCTCCTGATGTTTCGCCTGCATCTATGGCAAGCATCCTCAGAGGTAGTGAGGTAGAGACCTCACTACCTCTGAGGATGCTTGCCATAGATGCAAGCGAAACATCAGGAGAAAATGCCTCTAGAACAGTGTTTCTCAACCAGGGGGTCGGGACCCCTGAGGGGGTCGCGAAGGGGTGTCAGAGGGGTCGCCAAAGACCATCAGAAAACACAGTATTTTATGATCGTCATGAGGATTCCATGTGGGAAGTTTGAGCCAATTCTATCGTTGGTAGAGTTCAGAATGTTCTTTGGTTGTAATGAACTACAAATCCTAGCAACTACAACTCCCAAAAGTCAAGGTCTATTTTCCCCAGGCTCCACCAGTGTTCACATTTGCAAATATTGGGTTTTTGTGCCCTGGTGGAGTTCAGAATGCTCTTTGATTATAGGTGAACTATAAATCCCAGCAACTACAACTCCCAAATTATAAAATCAATCCTCCCCCAACCCCACTAGCATTTACATGTAGGTGCATTGGGCATTTGTGCCCAGTTTGGTCCTGTGAATGAAAATACATCTTGCATATCTGATATGTACATTATGATTTATAACAGTAGTAAAATGACTGTTATGAAGTAGCAACAAAAACAATGTTATGGTTGGGGGTCACCACAGCATGAGGGACTGTATTAAGGGGTCGCGGCATTAGGAAGGTTGAGAACCACTGCTCTAGAACATGGTCATATAGCCCAGAAAAACCTACAACAACCCAGTGATTCCGGCCATGAAAGCCTTCGACAATAGATTGATATGGCTGTTTCCTTGAATGTTTTGCAAACTCAACTGAGGTCAATATAAAATAAAAACATCATGCAAAAAAAGACAAAAAAAGAACATTTGATTAGAAACACAGAGACATGTTTTGCAAACACTAGGATCCAAAAGAAAGAACCATCCTGGAGTAGCTGTAATTGAAATTAATACTGCGGGAAAGTGGGACAAAAGCTAATTCTCAGAAAAAGTAATAAAATAGTATATCCAGTGCCCGTTTCCCTTGGTGGTCAAACAATTAACTTCCTTTTCTCGAGCATATCAAGGCAGCTTCTGGATGTGGTTCTTATTGTGCAACTGTATTGCTTTGTTCATGGGCTTTTATGGGGACCCAAATGGTGTTCTCAGTTTGCAGCCTTTTGGTGTTTTTCCCACTACTTCTGCCGTGTTTCTTTTCAGGCAGGAAGAACGTCCATTAAGGGGGGAAGGCAGGCTTCTGAACAGCTTTGGAGTGTTAGGAATAGCACTACACAAACTGGAAAAGTAATTTATTTAGGCTATAACTTCCTGAGTTTGGTAGCTGAAAGTGCCTGGAAGTTATAGTCCTAACACTAGCTTTTCCAAGACTTCTGTCTGGAAGACCCCTGAGTCTCAGAAATCGGTATTTAAAATATTACTATTATTGTGAACACAACAAGATTAGGACACAGCAAACAAGATCTCTATGCTGATTGTTGTATTGGATCACATGTTGGACACTTCCCAAGTATCGAGGACTATGTGATGTATCGGCAAATAATGTGTGCAGATCCCAGGAGGGTGACCTTTTGCAGCTGACAGATAGTAATTTTGTCAGCGTCATTTGTGTTTAAATGCAGGCCAAGGTCTTTAGGCACTGCACCCAGTGTGCCGATCACCACTGGGACCACCTTAACTGGCTTATTATTATTATTATTATTATTATTATTATTATTAAGTATTATTATATATACCCTGCTTTTCTCTCCAATAAGGAGACTCAAAGTGGCTTGCATTATAGCTAGAAATCTAGAAATGTTTGGTCCAGATCCATCGGTGTTTGGGTTCACAGTGCTCTCTGGATGTAGGTGAACTATAACTCCCCCAAATCAAGGTGATTTTCCCTCAAAGACTTCCAGTATTTTTTGCTGGTCAAAGGGGCTCTGTATACCAAGTTTGGTCCAATTCCATCTTTGGTGGAGTTCAAAGTGCTAATTGATTGCAGGTGAACTATAAATCCCAGTACCTACAACTCCAAAATGTCCAGGTCAATTCCCCTCAAAACCCACCAGTATTCAAATTTGGGCATATCGGGTATGCATACCAAGTTTGATCCAGATCCATCATTGTTTGGGTTAATATTCCACTCTGGATGTAGGTGAACTACAACTCCTATAAATCAAGCGTCTGACTCAAGCTGGCTATAGAGTTGTGCTGGAAGACTTGGAGATGCCTGGGAAAAGTATATTAATCAGAGCCATGAACAATCAAATTAGCACAAGGAAAATCTGCAAATGGGAAAGGCTGAAATCTGGAGATCTCATTTTGCGTCTGGCTATATATATACACATAGATATCCAGATGTTCCTTTGGTTTTGCCTTCTTTCCATTTGGCACATAATTGGAAGACAGACAAGGCTATAGGATATGTCCCATGGGATTCTCTGGAAGCTGAAGAAAGAGGGAGAAAATAACCCCACAAAGGGCATATGCATGCCTAAGGGAAATCTACAAATGTATATGCCACTAATTCAGGGGTTCTCAACCTTCCTAATGCCGCAACCCCTTAATACAGTCCCTCATTTTGTGGTGACCCCCAGCCATAAAATTATTTTCGTTACTACTTCATAATTGTAATTTTGCTACTGTTATGAAAGGCAAATTAAATATCTATTATGCAGGATTATTTTCATTCACTGGACCAAATTTGGCACAAATACCCAATATGCCCAAATGTGAATACTGATGGGGTTGGGGAGGGATTGATTTTGTCATTTGGGAGTTGTAGTTGCTGGGATTTATAGTTAATCCACAATCAAAGAACATTCTGAACTCCACCAATGATGGAATTGAACCAAACTTGGGACACAGTACTCCCATAACCAACAGAAAATACTGGAAGGGTTTGGTGGGCATTGACCTGGAGTTTTGGAGCTGTAGTTCACGTACATCCAGAGAGCACTGTGAACTTCACCAATGATGGAACGGAACCAAACTTGGCACGAATACTCAATATGCCCAAATGTGAACACTGGTGGAGTTTGGGAAAATAGACCTTGACATTTGGGAGTTGTAGTTTCTGGGATTTATAGTTCATTCTGAACTCCACCAACGATAGAATTGAGCCAAACTTCCCACATGACCAACAGAAAATACTGTGTTTTCTTATGGTCTTTGGTGACCCCTCTGATGCCTCCTGGTGTCCTTCTAGTGGTCCCGACCCCCAGGTTGAGAAATACTGCACTAAAAGAAAGTTAACCAGAGTTTGGAAAAGTTATTACTTGGAGTACAGCTACTTTATTTCTTTGTGGAAGTTTGGCAACAGAAACAGTTGGCCTAACTTGGGTAACTTGTTTCCTTATTTGATGTCTGTTGCCATCATCTCATACTATTGGCTACGATGGTTGCGGCTGATGGAAACTGCAATCCATCAAAATCGAAGTGGTCCTACATTTCACATCTAATAAAGACTTCCATCCCTTTTCTTTCTCTTTGGGATGCATGTGTTCCTTGCATCTCTCTGCAACATTTTTGGGTCTGGGATGGTAAGGTGAATCATTGAGTAACTGTAGACTCCCGACCCAATTTCCCCCCTTTTTTACTTGGATCGCCCATCTGGGTTTGTCCTTTGAATGCCCTAGATTTCAGCCAGCTGAGGCAGCTGAACTGAGTCACACATGGAAAGTCTTAACCGGTCCCGAAATGTCAGCCGTTGGCTCCGCTCTTCAAGAGCTTGCGTCGCGTGCGGAAAGCCTTACAAGACTCATGTTCTTCTGCCCCGGGAGGGGAGCGGGGAAGATGGGTTTCCAACCTGTCTGCATTTCCTATCCATCCAGATGCCTTAGTTTTGGCCATGTGATCCTCCAGATGTAGGCCTCTTCCTTCATCTTGCTCCTTTTTAAGGCAGCGGATACTTTTTCCTTCTCTTTCTGGCTTGCTTCTTCCATAAAAAATTAAAAGAAGAGTCATGCAGAGGAGTAATTTAATCTAGTATACAGTTTCCAATGGCAGTTAGCCAGATCCTTCTTTGAAGCCTACAAACAGAGTGTGAAAGCCGTAGTTTCGGAGGCAAAACTCAGCATCTGAATTGTTGACGCTGTTTGGAAAAGTAACTTTCTTCGTCTTCTTTTTTCCAAGCCCATGCTGGTTGGAAGGGACTCTTGGCATTGTGATCCAAACAAGTAACTTGGATTTATGGCTTTAGTATGAAGTGTTTTTAATACTAATGATGTTTAATACCACTTTAATATCTATATATTTTAAATAGTATTGTAATTGTGCTGTCACACGCTGGACTATAGTAGTTGGCTTTTGAACAGGACGGGAAGCCGGGGTGCCTCGACTGAGAGGCCCTAAGGATTTTCCTATACAGAGTCTTTAGAAGCTTGAAAGGTCCTTTATTATTGCTTAAGTTTTCAACAAACAATCCAATACTTCTTAGATCTTCAACAAATTAAACAAATGCTTCAAGGCTTTGAATCAACTGGTGGGCACCTTGCTTGGAGAACTATTTCTTTCTTTAACAAGGAAAACCCTTTTTGACCCCTCCCGGGCAATCTGTTTTCTAGGCTCTGCTGGTGTGGGCCCTACTCCCGGCTCCAATTGCTTCTGGTTACCTGAGTAGACCTACCAGCCAAGACCTTGTAGATTTTCCAGCTGGAGTCCTTTTGGATTTTCTCCACGAATGATGTGGATCTGTATCTTTACAGTGCTGTAAAACTGTATTCCTTAGAAGCTTTAGGGCTGTTTCCCCCGGATGTTGTGAGAAACAAAGCTTCTCTACAGGTGGGGAAAGCTCACATCCTGTAACTGGGCTTCCAAAACTGAAGGACTGCCTGAAGTCTTTCTTTTCCCTCCCAGAGCCCTGGGGAAAGGGGCGGAACTAAAGAACATAATGATGATTGACAGGTCATTGGCCCTATAATTGCAGAGCATCTTATTGCAAAATGCATGGAACCTTGGAATACATGCAAACACTCAATGGAAAGACAATGTAGTAGGAGCTCCTGGTACAGCCGTACCAGCACAGTAATTATTTTAATGTTAGCTCTTATGGAGAGAAAAAGTGGGATATAAATAAGCATAATAAAAATAATAATAACAATAACAACAATTATTATTATTATTATTATTAATAATAATAATAATAATAATAATAATAATAATAATAATAGTGAACTGGACACAAGCAGAGCTGGATGATCTGGACAGAAAAACAAGAAATCTGAGGACAATCCACTACTTATGACATCCATGTAGTGATGTCGATAGACTTGACCTGCCCAGAAAATCAGGAGGCAGAGAGAGGGCTTCTGCAAGTGAAACAAACAGTAGAAGAAGAGAACCACGCACTGGCAGATTAGGTGAAAGGCAGTCAAGAACCAACATTGAGGGAAGTCAATAGTAGTAAACTTTTTAAAATGCAAAAGGCAAAGAGTGTATCCTGTACAAATACAATACAGAGCAGAAGAGAAAACTTGCAAAAGAAGACTCTCCATAGACAGTTCCTGGGGAAAATTGAGAGCCAAATTGACAAGGAAAAAACATGGATGTGGCTCACAAATGGAAGAGACTGAAGGCCTGATTCTTGCAGCCCAAGAACAAGCCATTAGAACAAATATCATCAAAGCAAGAACGGAAAAGTCAACTACTGATTCTAAGTGTAGATTCTGCAAGGAAGCAGACGAAACGATGGATCACATCCTAAGCTGCTGCAAGAAGATCGCACAGACGGACTATAAGCAGAGGCATAATACTGTTGCTCAGATGATCCATTGGAACTTGTGCCATAAATACCATTTGCCTCTGACAAAGAACTGGTGAGATCACAAGCCTAAAATGTTACAGAGAATGAACATGTCAAACTACTTTGGGACTTCTGAATTAAGACAGACAGAGGTTTGGAGCACAATACTCCTAACCTCATGATTGTAGGAAAAAACAAAGTATAGATTGTCAATGTTGCAATCCTAGGTGACAGCAGAATTGATGAGAAGCAACTGGAAAAGCTTACATGGTACAAGGATTTAAAGACAGAACTGCAAGGACTCTGGCACAAGTCTGTCAAGGTGGTCCCAGTGGTGATCGGCACACTGGTTTCAATGCCTTAAGACCTTGGCCTGCACTTAAAAACAATCGGCACTGACAAAATTACCATCTGTCAGCTGCAAAAGGCCACCCTACTCGGATCTGCGTGTATTATACGCCGATGTATGTTACAAAGTGTGTTACTGTTTATTGTTTATGCGATTTATATTAATTGTATTGTGTTGATTGTTTTTGTTATTGCTCTTATTATTGATGTACTGCGGGCTTGGCCTCATGTAAGCCGCACTGAGTCCCTTGGGGAGATGGTAGCGGGGTATAAATAAAGATGATGATGATGATGATGATGATGATTATTATTATTATATACCACACAGTTCTAGACACTTGGGTCCAACGTGTGTTCGAATACAAAAGCCAGCATAGTGATCTTGTTTGCTGTGTACTAATCTTGTTGTGTATCAAATAATAATAATAATAACTTTTCAAAGCTCTGGGTACATTTACACTGTAAAATTAATGCAGTTGGACATCACCTTAACAGCCATGGCTCAATGCCATGGAATACTAGGATTTGTAGTTTTGTAGGTCTATTGCCTTCTCTATCAAATAGTGCTGGTGCCTCACCAGACTCCCAAATCCCAAGATGCCATAGCACTGAGCCATGGCAATTGAAGTAGTGTCAAACTGCATTCATGTTTAGATAAAGGTAGAGGTTTCCCCCTGACATTAAGTCCAGTTGTGTCTGACTCTGGGAGTTGGTGCTCATCTCAATTTCTTAAACCAAAGAGCCAGCATTGTCTGTAGACACCTCCAAGGTCATGTGGCTGGCATAGAATCATAGAGTTGGAAGAGACCTCATGGGCCATCCAGTCCAACCTTCTGCCAAGAAGCAGGAATATTGCATTCAAAGCACCCCTGACAGATGGCCATCCAACCTCTGTTTAAAAGCTTCCAAGGAAAGAGCCTCCACCACACTCCAGGGCAGAGAGTTCCACTGCTGAATGGCTCTCACAGTCAGGAAGTTCTTCCTCATGTTCAGATGGAATCTCCTTTCTTGTAGTTTGAAGCCATTGTTCCACGTCCTAGTCTCCAGAGAAACAGAAAACAAGCTTGCTCCCTCTTCCCTGTGACTTCCTCTCACATATTTACACTGTACATGGCTATCATGCCTCCTCTCAGCCTTCTCTTCTTCAGGCTAAACATGCCCAGCTCCTTAAGCCGCTCCTTGTAGGGGTTGTTCTCCAGACCTTTGATCATTTGAGTCGCCCTCCTCTGGACACATTCCAGCTTGTCAATATCTCTCTTCAGTTGTGGTGCCCAGAATTGGACACAATAGTCCAGGTGTGGTCTAACCAAAGCGGAATAGAGGGGTAGCATGACTTCCCTAGATCTAGAGACTATGCTCCTATTGATGCAGGCCAAAATCCCATTGGCTTTTTTTGCCGCCACATGACTGCATGGACTCATGTTATTCATTAATATTCCCAGCGATTGATGAATCTCTCGTCCATGAATTTGATCTCATTCTGTTTTCCATTGGGCATGTTGTGGCAATGCACCGTGCTTCTTAATTATGCATTGTATGAATGATATACAAAGCCAAAGAAGCAAACTTGTTCTGATCTGAAAGTGGAGCAAAAGGAACTAACAACAGCTGTGTTGCCAATTACCCAGAAAAACATCTTGCTTTGGCTGCTGGGACTATTTTTTCCTGATTTCTCCATAGCTTGGGTAGAAATGGTTTGGGTGTTTTATAGAGATCTGTTTTTCCTCCCTTGCTTCCTTAGATCACCCCCAGAGTTTAGCATCGGAGCTGTCCAATGCATAGATATGTGTTTGCATTTGCTAAAAGGGACAGAGATGCATGGGAATGAGGGACCTTTTCGGGAGGTTGTGGGTGTTCTTTCTTTCCCTTAACATTCCTGGAATGTTTTGCTCAAACAACAGAAGCTTCCACAAACATTACGAGGAACAAAAATAGTTTACTATCTTGCCAGATTAATCATATGCTGCCTAATAAAAAAAGAAGTGATTTTAGCAAGTCTGTTGCTACCTAGGGATGGGTTGTTGTAGATTTTTCGAGCTGTATGGCCATGTTCTAGAAGCATTCTCTCCTGATGTTTCGCCTCCATCTATGGCAGGCATCCTCAGAGGTTGTAAGGTCTGTTGGAAACTAGGAAAATTGGTTTTATATATCTGTGGAATGTCCCGGGTGGGAGAAAGAACTCTTGTCTGTTGGAGCTTGGTGAGAATGTTGCTATTGATTAGCATTGAATTACCTAGCAGTTTCAAGGTCTGGCTTGTTACTGCCTGGGGGAATCCTTTGTTGAGAGGTGATGAGCTGTCCCTGATTGTTTCTTGTCTGGAGTTCCCCTGTGTTTGAGTTTTGTTCTTTATTTACTGTTATAATTTTAGAGTTTTTAAAATACTGGTAGCCAGATTTTGTTCATGTTGTACCAGTATTTAAAAACTCTAAAATTATAACAGTAAACAATGAACAGCACTCAAACACAGGGGAACTCCAGACAAGAAACAATCACGGACAGCTAATCACTTCTCAACAAGGGATTCCTCCAGGCAGTAACAAGGCACACCTAAAAACTGTCAGGCCATCAAATGTTAATCCAGGTGGCCAATTGACACATTCACACTTGCCTCCAACAGACAAGTGTTCTTTCCCCCACCCTGGACTTTCCACAGCTATATAAACCAAATTTTCCTAGTTTCCAACAAACCTCACAACCTCTGTAGATTTTTTTGTCGTGTCAGAAGCGACTTGAGAAACTGCAAGTTGCTTCTGGTGTGAGAGAATTGGCCATCTGCAAGGATGTTGCCCAGGGGACGCCCGGATGATTTGCTTTTTTATCATCCTTGTGGGAGGCTTCTCTCATGTCCCCGCATGGGGAGCTGGAGCTGATAGAGAGAGCTCATCCGCCTCTCCCTGGATTCGAACCTGCGACCTGTTGGTCTTCAGTTCTGCCGACACAGGGGTTTAACCCACTGTGCCACTGGGGGCTCCACCTCTGTAGATGCCTGCTATAGACACAGGCAAAATGTCAGGAGAGAATGCTTCTTGTACATGGCCATACAGCCTGAAAAACCTACAACAACCCAGTGATTTTGGCCATGAAAGCCTTGGCAATACATTTTCCTTTGGATATTTTCCTACCCATTAGAGGTGCATGTGTATTGTAGAATTAATGCAGTGTGATACCACTTTGAGGACCGTGGCTCACTGCTATGGAATGCTGGGAGTTGTAGTTTGGCAAAGTTCCTAGCCTTCTCTGTCAAAGAGTATGTGTGCACCACCAAACTACAAATATTCCATAGCTTGAATCATAACAGAGGACAAAGAAAGCAGGACTGTCTTAAGATCCAGAATAAATATGATATGATTATTTTTTCTCTTTTGTTGCTACAGGAGAATTTGGCTCAGTCATGGAGGGGCAACTCAGCCAAGATGGGGCTGTGCTTAAGGTTGCTGTGAAGACCATGAAAAGTAAGTGGGAGAAACACACGGTCAAATTTCTCATCCTTTTAGTCTTATGACAAAGCTTCTGAGCAGATCTGTGTAGAGCAGTGTTTCTTAACCTGGGGGTCGGGACCCCTGGGGGGGGGGGTTGCGAGGGGGTGTCAGAGGGGTTGCCAAAGATAATCAGAAAACACATTTTCTATGGGTCATGGGGGTTCTGTGTGGGAAGTTTAGCTCAATTCTCTCATTGGTGGGGTTCAGAATTCTATTTCATTGAAGGTGAACTATAAATCCCAGCAACTACAACTCCCAAATGTCAAGGTCTATTTTCCTCAAACTCCACCAGTATTCACATTTGGGCATATTGAGTATTCGTGCCAAGTTTGGTCCAGATCCATCATTGTTTGAGTCCACAATGCTCTCTGGATGTAGGTGAACTACAACTCCCAAACTCAAGGTCAATGCCTACCAAACCCAGTATTTTCTATTGGTCCTGGGAGTTCTGTGTGCCAACTTTGGTTCAATTCCATCATTGGTGGAGTTCAGAATGCTCTTTGATTGTAGGTGAACTATAAATCCCAGCAACTACAACTTCCAAATGACAAAATCAATCCCCCCCAACCCACCAGTATTCAAATTTGGGCGTATCGTGTATTTGTGCCAAATTTGGTCCAGTGAATGAAAATACATCCTGAATATCATTACGATTCATAACAATAGCAAAATTACAGTTATGAAGTAGCAACGAAAATAATGTTATGGTTGGGGGTCATCACAACATGAGGAACTGTATGAAGGGGTCACGGCATTAGGAAGGTTGAGAAACACTGATATAGAGCCTGGTAAAGTTACATTTTTGATCACAGTTAATGTAATTACATTGTTAATTACAGTTAAAATCCTAGAAGCTTGAATTTCAAAATCCTAACCTTTCCAAGCTTTGGCCAAAGCGTCTTGGAAGCATCCCTCCCTTTCTTGGTTTGCAATTGTGGGTAATTTCCATTCTGCAAGTGTTTATGAAAGATACCACTCTGCATATGCGTAGAGGCTCCCTCCTTTTACAGCTTCACATCTTCCAAGGCTGTGGAGTGGAAGAAGCAGATCCTTGGAAAATTAAAACTATTCCTTCATCCAGTTTGTGGAAAGGTTGATCTCACTGTTCAGACCATGAAGCCAAATCTAAGATGCAGAAACGTGTCACTATATGGAAAATGTGGCTTATCTACACTGTAGAGTTAATGCATATTTAATTGTCATGCCTCTATGTGGAGCATGTAGTTTTACAAGGTCTTTTGCCATCTCTGGTGCATCACCAAACTGCAAATGCCAGGATTCCATAGCATGGAGTCGTGGTAGTTAGTGGTATGTTTTGTTAAGGTTTTAAACTGTATATTGTATTGTTTTTAGTGTCGTTCACCACTTTGAGTCTCTTTTTGGAGAGGTAAAGTGAGATAATAATAATAATAATAATAATAATAATAATAGATCAAATTGCAAAGACTCTGGCACAAGCCAGCCAAGGTGGTCCCAGTGGTGATCGGCACACTGGGTGCAGTGCCTAAAGACCTTGGCCTGCACTTAAACACAATTGGCGCTGACAAGATTACTATCTGCCAGCTGCAGAAGGCCACCCTACTGGGATCTGGATGCATTATTCACCGATACATCACACTGTCCTAGACACTTGGGAAGTGTCCGACGTGTGATCCAATACAATAGCCAGCAAAGTGATCTTGTCTGCTGTGGACTCATCTTGTTGTGTTTCAAATAATAATAATAATAATAATAATAATAATAATAATAATAATAATGTCAAATTGCATTAATTCTGTAGTGTAGATGCACCCAAAAGAAGTTTGACACCATTTTGTGCCTCAGCTCAAGGCCATGGAATCCTGGGCTTTGTAGTTTGCTGGGGGACTACTAGTTTGACAGAGAGAGCAAAGTGCTTTGCAATTCCCAGGACTCCATACTTTCTGCGCATACCTCAGACCCCAATACCACTCAGCTCAAGGCCATAGAATCCTGGGCTTTGCAGTTTGCTGGGGGACTACTAGTTTGGCAGAGAGGGTAAAGTACTTTGCAAGTCTGAGGACTCCATACAGTTGAGCCATAGCAATTAAAGTATGTCAGACTGTATTACTTTTAGTGTAGATGTTCTCTTGGTGTAAGCCAGCTTCTTATGTTCCTTAGTCCAAAAAGTTAGTCAGGAATGTCTTCAAAAATAATGAAGGAGCACTCTGCACAGACTCAGAGGGACTCTTGTTGTATAATATTTTTTTCACATTTTCTGGATCTTCAGGTCGTTTCCCAGCCATGGGATCCACAAAACCTAACTCATGCTCCAAACTTTTCTCTTCTCCCCGCAGTTGCCATATGTACCCGAAGCGAGATGGAGGACTTCCTCAGCGAAGCTGTTTGCATGAAGGACTTCGACCATCCGAATGTTATGAAGCTGATTGGTGAGAAGAAGGGGAATATGTATCTCTTGTGTGTATGATTTTGACCCTTTAATTGCATCACATGGGCACTTTTGCGGATGGATCACATGTATGATGCTTCCCGCACTTGTCTGTTGTTCCTTATCTTTCTGCTTGGAAACTATGTCTCCCAATGTATTGTCAAAGGCTTTCATGGCCGGAATCACTGGGTTGTTGTAGGTTTTTCAGGTTGTATGTCCATGTTCTAGAAGCATTCTCTCCTGACGTTTCACCTGCATCTGTGGCAAGCATCCTCAGAGGTTGTGAGGTTACACAACCTCTGAGGATGCTTGCTACAGATGCAGGTGAAACGTCAGGAGAGAATGCTTTCAGAACATGGTCAGAAAACCCGAAAAACCTACAACAACCCTATGTCTCCCAAATTCAGAAAGGGAGCACTATGGCATTGCACACTCCCCTGCCATCAATGCATTGGCGCTTCAATGGCATCAGTTCCCAATTTTTTGCTTTCTGGCACTTAAAATACAAAACTCCATTCACACACTTTGCTTGGGTTTGCCACTTGCTCCAAGATTGGTCCCTTGGAAGAAGTCGTCATTGTGAAATTGCGCAATTGCACATTATGCAACAACGCTCTCATGGGACAGAACGTCAGCTACTCTCCTGATCCAGAAGATGAACACACACTAAAAAAAATTCTATGCCTTTCCTTGTAAATCCTGCCCAGCTCTAAAACTTTTATATATTTACTTCTTAAACTCCCTCTGATAATTGAACAATTGATAATTGCGCAATTGCACTATTCCCTGGAGCATGTAAAATGAATGGTTTATTTTGGGAACTCTTAGGAAGCTCAGTAATTTGGCATTTCCATATTATTTATTTATTTATTTATTTACAGTATTTATATCCCACCCTTCTCACCTTGCAGGGTACTCAGGGTGGATTACAATGCACATATACATGGCAAACATTCAGTGCCCTTAAACACACAACATATATAGACAGACATAGAGGCAATTTAATATTCCAGCTTTCTGGCTTCATGAGAATATGCTAGATTTTAGCCACAGGGGGAGCTGCCGCTTCACTGTCCACTTGTGGCACCGAGCCCTTGATGGAGTACTTCCTCATTCTTACGCACGCTGCTGGAAGATTTTTATGGTGTTGTAAATTAGTTAACTTAGCCTCCCCACAGAAAGCGGTACCTAAATTTCCTACTTGATAGATTTTTTTTTTTTTGTCGTGTCAGGAGCAACTGTTCCTGTTGTGAGAGAATTGGCCGTCTGCAAGGACGTTGTCCAGGGGATGCCTGGATGATTTTTGATGTTTTATCATCCTTGTGGGAGGCTTCTCTCATGTCCCCACATGAGGAGCTGGAGCTAATAGAGGGAGCTCATCTGCCTCTCCCCGGATTCGAACCTGCAACCTGTCGGTCTTCAGTCCTGCCGGCACAGTGCTTTAACCCACTGCACCACCGGGGGCTCCTTGACAGATGCATACTTGACAGATGCAACTGTCTTTTGGGCTGCATAGGTCAACAGCAAGCTAGACTATTAATGGTTGGGAGCTCACTCTGACCCGGGCTGACTTCAAAGTCAGTAGTGATTTAATGCAGCTGGCTACGAATTAGTTGTAATATAATATAAATGGGTTCCTGAATAAGTACATACAACAAAAATACCACTTATATATAGAGTAAACAATAATAGAATTCAACAAACAGTTATATAGACATGTTGTACTGTTCAATTTCACAGTGATGTCAAACAATATTGTGTAAATTTTGGTACAGTCTCTTTAGAATAATATCAATGTCGTATCTTCTTATGTTGAGTAGTGTATAGATCAGCCATCCACGACCGGTTTCGGCCTTACTTCAGGCCTTCTTCTGGTCGTGGACGGCTGATCTATAAGCTACTCAACATAAGAAGATACGACATTGATATTATTCTAAAGAGACTGTACCAAAATTTACATAATAGTTTCATGGGTTGCAAGTGTCCTTCGCTTTTGAATGGTCCACCCCAGGTGGCACCAAGTGTGCGCAAACAATGTCTGCTTGCATTTGGTGCCATATGAGTCAACCCAGTTCTGTATGTAGGGAAAGATGACTCTGTCAGCCATAGCCTGGGAAAAAATCAGAAGAGAGAAAAGAGCCTTTGGAGTTTTGGGGGTGGTGGAGGAAGAAGGAGGAAAAGCAAAATGGGCCGGCTGTCCCTGGGGAAGAGGCCTCGGAGAGAGGGAGAAGAGGAGAGGAGACTTCTTGGGAAAACAGATGTTGGCAAGGATGTTGGGAGCTCTGGCCGGGTGGGCGGAAGCGCCGCTAATGCAAATCATCCTGCTTTCGGAGCTCGGAAGGACGGTCCCTCTCAGTCCCCACTTCCCACTCTTCTGGTTCACATCAAGAAGGGAAATAAAAATAGCATTCATCCAGAAAGAGTCACCGAAGGAATGCGTTACTTGAGGCTAGAAGGGCTCAAGAGGGGCAGTTCTCAGAGGGAGACACCCTGGGTGCATCTACACTGCAGAATTAATGCAGTTTGGATTTGTGGTTTGGTAAGGCACCAGTGATGCGAGGGGCTTGACGAATGCAAGGCTGAAAGAAACATTAACAACCTTAGATATGCAGATGACACCACTTTGATAGCCAAAAACGAGGAGGAGCTGAGGAGTCTTCTAATCAAGGTGAAAGAAGAAAGTGCAAAAGCTGGGTTGCAGTTAAACATCAAAAAAACCAAGATTATGGCAACAAGAATGATTGACAACTGGGAAGTAGAGGGAGAAAACATGGAAGCAGTGACAGACTTTGTATTTCTAGGTGCAAAGATTACTGCAGACGCTGACTGGAGCCAGGAAATCAGGAGACGCTTATTTCTTGGGAGGAGAGCAATAAAATAGTGAAGAGTAGAGACATCACACTGGCAACAATGATCCGCATAGTTAAAGCAATGGTATTCCCCATAGTCACCTACGGATGTGAGAGCTGGACCATAGGGAAGGCTGAGCGAAGGAAGATCGATGCTTTTGAACTGTGGTGCTGGAGGAAAGTTCTGAGAGTGACTTGGACCGCAAGAAGATCCAACTAGTCCATACTTCAGGAAATAAAGCCTGACTGCTCACTGGAGGGAAGGATATTAGAGGCCAAGATGAAGTACTTTCGCCACATCATGAGAAGAAAGGAAAGCTTAGAGAAGGCAATTATGCTGGGGAAAATGGAAGGAAAAAGGAAGAGGGGCCAACCAAAGGCAAGGTGGATGGATGGCATCCTTGAAGTGACTGGCTTGACCTTGAAGGAGCTGGGGGTGGTGATGGCTGACAGGGAGTTCTGGCCTGGGCTGGTCCAGAAGGTCACGAAGAGTCGGAAACAACTGAATGTATCAACAATAACAACAACAAGGGGTACCAGCACTCTTTGGTAACAAAGGCTCAAGAGCAAGTTTTTGTTTATTCATTGATGAATATGTGCTAAATAAATGTAAAACTACAACTCTCACTATCCCATAGTATTGAGCCATGAATCATAGAATCATAGTGTTGGAAGAGATCCCAAGGGCCATCCAGTCCATCCCCCCTGCCTTTCAGGAAAAGCACAATCAAAGCAACCCCGACAGATGGCCATCCAGCCTGTGTTTTAAAGCCTCCAAAGAAGGAGCCCCCACTATTTATTTATTTATTTATTTACTATACCTATATACCGCCTCTCTCAGCCCGAAGGTGACTCGTGGCAGTTTACAGTCCGCAATTAATGTCACCAAACACATAAAATATAATTAAAAACATTAACATATAATATAGACCATATAAAAGCAGTAGAAGCAATAAAAACCATAAAGCACAAGTCCTCAGCATCTCATTACTAAAATCATTTTCCCGTCGCATTGTTCAATCGTTCCGTAGATCTAAATTGGTCTGTTACACTGCATTTACCAATGCTTGATCAAAAAACAGGTTTTAACTCTTTTTCGAAGTGTTAGGATGGAGGGTGCCAATCTGACATCTCTGGGGAGGTCATTCCATAGCCAAGAGGCCACTGCTGAGAAGGCTCTGTCTCTCGTCCCTGCCAGTCGCGAAGGAGGCGCGACTGAGAACAGGGCCTCCCCAGACGATCTTAAGCTCCTAGCTGGTTCATAGGGAGAGATACGTTCGGACAGGTAAGCTGGGCCAGAACAATTTAGGGCTTTTTAGGCTAAAGCCAGCACTTTGAATTGTGCCCGGTAGCAAACTGGCAGCCAGTGGAGTTGACGCAACAGAGGAGTTATGTGCTCCCTGAGTGCCACTCCTGTTAGTAACCTGGCTGCCACCTGTTGGACCATTTGAAGCTTCCAAACCGTCTTCAAAGGCAGCCCCACGTAGAGAGCATTGCAGTAGTCTATACAGGATGTAACCAGAGCGTGGACTACCGTGGCCAAGTCACTACACTCCGAGGCAGAGAATTCCACTGCTGGACAGCTCTTACAGTCAGGAAGCTCTTCCTAATGTTGAGATGGAATCTCTTTTCTTGTCATTTGAATCCATTGCTTTGAGTCCTAGTCTCCATGACAGTTAAAGTGGTGTCAAACTGCATTTGTTCCACGGTGTAGATGCACCCCATTTGAGACGAGAGTGCCTTCTGCTTACCATCCTTCCTTCTTAGAGGGCTCAGGGAAAGGAGAAGATTTGTTATTATTATTTTGCTGCAGCAACTTGAAGAGTGGGGAAATTGACTTCCTTCTCCTTCCTTCCTTCCTTCCTTCCTTCCTTCCTTCCTTCCTTCCTTCCTTCCAGGTGTCTGCTTACAGAACACGGAGAGTGAAGGCTATCCCTCTCCAGTTGTTATCTTGCCCTTCATGAAGCACGGAGACCTCCACAGCTTCCTCCTATATTCCCGTCTTGGAGACAGTCCAGTGGTAAGTTGCAACTGCATGAGACATCTCTTGCCAGGTTCAGAGGGTGGTTGCCAGGAGGGCAAAAGTTAGTAATGATCGGACAAACTGCAGCTGTTTGCTTTTGCCTGAGTCTACAGGGAAGGGAAAGATTCTGCTCTTTCCTATCCTCCCTCCCTATTGAATTAACTGAGTGCAAATTACCGTATATACTCGAGTATAAGCCAACCGAAATACAAGCTGAGACACCTAATTTTACCACAAAAAACTGGGAAAAAGTATTGACTTGAGTATAAGCCAAGAGTGGGAAATGCAGCAAAATAAAAGTAGATACCATTAAAATTGCATTCATTGAGGCATCAGGAGGTTAAATGTTTTGGAATATTTATTAGTTACATAAAACTGTAATCTATATAAATAAAAATGTAATTGTGGGATTAACATAACTCAAAAACCACTGGGCGAATTGACACTTTGGACACAATACACCTGTCAGGCCAATAAGTGACTATCTCACATAAAAACACTGAAAAACACAGCAGAAGAGACTTCAAAAGCCAAAAACAAAAAATACATTACAACGCATGTGCAAAACCACATATATATACAAACACTAGGGCTGGGCGGTTTCGTTTCGTTAATAATTCGTAATTCGTTAATAATTCGTTAATTTTTTCAATTACAAAACGATAACGAACCATTCTGGAGCAATTATTAAAAAAAACGAATTTTCAAAAACGTTTTGTAAATGCTTCGTATTTCGATATTGTATTCGTTTCGTTATTGTTTTGAGATCGTTTCGTTATTATTTCTGCATGTCTGGGCCAGTTTTATGGTTTAATTAGTGAAAAAAAATTATAATGTCACACCAACAGTCAACAACAGAGGGAGAGGGAAGCTTCAGAAGGTTTTGGAGGTTTTTTAGCGTATTTCGCGGTCGCGTCCGCCATTAACGAATCGATTCGTTATTGTTTCGGAAATCGATTCGTTAAATTTTTACCATTTACAAAATTTCGTAAATATCGAACTTTTTTTTTTTTTTTTGTAAATAATTTTTATTAAAGTGTTTATCTAATACAGCGAAAGAGTGGGAACATTTGAAGAGGATAGAACAGTAGGAAAAAAAAGAAAAGAAGAGATATAAAAAAGAAAAAAAAATCTAGATATATAAAAAATAAAAAAGAATAAAAAAGTTTGACTTCCATCTCCTCGTCAGGTGTTGTGTCTCCAATATTGTTACTGTTAATTTTACTAACTTTGTATCTTATTTACTTTTCCATTTCTTCCTCGTATTTATCAAAAAATGTCCAATCTGTCTTTTTTATCGGGTTTCCGGTATTTTTTTTCAAAAAATAGGTGAGCTCATCCATCTCCCTTATTTCTCTTATTTTCCCTAACCAGTCCTCCTTGGTAGGCATGCTTTCCTGTTTCCAAACCTTTGCTAATTCAATTCTCGCTGCCGTTGTCATATAAGTAAAGAGTTTGTCCTCATTCTCTTGTAACTGTATGTCAGAGTCCGTAAAGCCTAACAAATAATATTCAGGTTTCTTTTTGAATATTCTTTTCAAAATTTTTTGTAATTCTTCATGTATCATAGACCAAGTTCTTCGGATAAATGTTGGAAAGGATGTCAACAGATAGGCACCTTCTATCATATGTGGTGGACATGCAAAGAAGTTGTGAAATATTGGTCTATAATATCGAACTTTTTAAAAGGAAAATTTTGTAATTATTTTAAATATCGAAACAAAAAAAACCCCCCAAATACAAATCGATTTTAGAAACAAATTTTTCCGTTGTTACCCAGGCCTAACAAACACACCTATTTATACACATATACACAAATATATTCACACACATATTTATTATTATTATTATTATTATTATTATTATTTACTTCATTTATATACCGCTTTTCTCAGCCCTTGGGTGACTCAGAACGGTTATACACATATATATACACACACAAAACACATATACACAGACTGGGCCACAGCAACGCGTGACAGGGGATGACTAGTTTAAGATAAGACTGTCCAACTCTGATTCAACCATTATTCTAACCTTCTTCAGTGTAGATGTGCTTATGTATCCTTCCAATAATAATAAATAAAGTAAATACATGTAATACAAATAATAATAGAGTAGAATAATAGAAATGCAATAATAACAGTAATAATAGAGTAAAATAATAAATGTAATAATAATAATAATAATAATAATAATAATAATAAATGGAGTAAAATAATAAATGTAATAATTACAATAATAAAGTAAAGATAAAGGTTTCCCCCTGACATTAAGTCTAGTCGTGTCTGATTCTGGGGGTTGGTGCTCATCTCCATTTCTAAGACGAAGAGCCGGCGTTGTCCGTAGACACCTCCAAGGTCATGTGGCCAGGTTGACTGCATGGAGCACTGTTACCTTCCCGCCAAGGCGGTACCTAATGATGTTCTCACATTTGCATATTTTTGAACTGCTAGGTTGGCAGAAGCTGGGGCTAAGAGCGGGAGATCACCCCGTTCCCTGGATTTGGACTGCTGACATTTTGGTCAGCAAGTTCAGCAGCCCAGTGGTTTAACTTGCTGCACCACTAACAACAATAATAAAGTTAAATTATAAATGTAATAATAATAATAATAATAATAATAATAGAGTAAAATAATAAATGTAATAATAATAATAATAATAATAATAATAGAGTAAAATAATCAATAATCTTGACTCAAGTATAAGCTGAGGGGGTGCCTTTTCAGCCTAAATAAAGGGGCTGAAAAACTAGGCTTATACTTGAGTATATACAGTACTTTTTGTCCAAAGGGGAAAGGGAGAGGAGGAGAAAAAATGGAGGATATTTTTAAAATAGCTGAAAAAGTGGGGGAACAAACGATTAATAAGGACTCTCGCTGCCAAATAGGGACAGTCAGGATGTTGTCTAAGTTATAGCAAGCCCATTTGTATTAAGCCAGGATAGAGAAAGCAGAGTCAGCTATAAGCCCACCAAACATCTAGATCTACTGAACTTCCCCAGTCCTAATCTGGAGACAAAGTGGTAACTTTTAGAGAAGGGGTTGCAGTGCAGTTCCTGTCCATACTTAATCGTATTTGTCTTTTCTTTATCCTACAGTACCTCCCGACACAAACGCTGGTCAAGTTCATGACCGACATTGCTAGCGGAATGGAGTATCTCAGTAGCAAGAACTTCATCCATCGCGACCTCGCGGCCCGTAATTGCATGTGAGTGAATGGCACTGAAAATGGGCGTAAGTGGGGGTTTAAAGGACAACGGAGATGGAGATTGCATGAGCAACTTGTGACAGTCTTGGGTTCACTCTAGCCAAAGTTTCCATGAATGCACATTTTACATACGTAAAGGTAAAGGTTTTCCCCTGACATGTCCGACGCTGGGGGTTGGTGCTCATCTCCATTTCTAAGACAAAGAGCCGGAGCCCCCGGTGGCGCAGTGGGTTAAACCCCTGTGCCGGCAGCACTGAAGACCAACAGGTCGCAGGTTTGAATCCAGGGAGAGGCGGATGAGCTCCCTCTATCAGCTCCAGCTCCTCATGTGGGGACATGAGAGAAGCCTCCCACAAGGATGATAAAAACATCAAATGATCCAGGCGTCCCCTGGGCAACGTCCTTGCAGACAGCCAATTCTCTCACACCAGAAGCGACTTGCTCCTGACTCGATTTTTAAAAAAAAGCCAAAGAGCCGGCATTGTCCATAGACACCTCCAAGGTCATGTGGCATGGAGCGGCGTTACCTTCCCACCAGAGTGGTACCTATTGATCTACTCACATCAGGCCCGTAGCCAGGGTGGGTGCTTGAGGGGCTACAGCCCCCCCCTTCCCGAAATTCTCAGAATGGTCCGCGAGATGGCCTTACTGGTACATTATTTAAACTGCTATGTTTATTCATATCATGATCTGATCACCATGCTCAATATATCCCATTTGCATGTGGGTATTGGGATAACGATACAAAAGGTTTGCTAGGGTAGCTCCTGAGGCCCCCCCCCCCCGAATCATACTCAGCGCCCCTGAATCAAACTCAGGCCCCCCAAGTCAAACTCAGCCCCCCCAAATCAAACTCAGCCCCCTGAATCATACCCACCCCCCAATCAAACTCAGCCCCCCAAATCAAACTCAGCCCCCCGAATCAAACTCAGCCCCCCCGAATCAAACTCAGCCCCCCCGAATCAAACTCAGCCCCCCAATCAAACTCAGCCCCCCCAAAATCAAACTCAGCCTCCCCAAAATCAAACTCTGCATCCCAAATCAAACTCAGCCCCCCAAATCAAACTCAGCCCCATGAATCAAACAGCCCCCCAAATCAAACTCAGCCCCCCGAATCAAACTTGCCCCCTCGAATCAAACTTGCCCCCCCGAATAAAACTCCCCCCCGAATCAAACTCGCCCCCCCCGAATCAAACTCAGCCCCCACTGAATCTAACTCAGCCCTCCCCCCCCCCCCCCGAATCAAAATCCTGGCTACGGGCCTGACTCACATTTGCAAGTTTTCGAACTGATAGGTTAGCAGAAGCTGGGGCTGACAGCGGGAGCTCACCCTGTTCCCCAGATTCAAATCTTTTGGTCAATAGGTTCAGAAGCTCAGCGCTTTAACTTAAATTGTACATACTGATGTATAATTTCTCTCTTGTACCAGGCTGAACGAGAGCATGACCGCCTGCGTGGCCGATTTTGGCCTCTCTAAGAAGATCTACAATGGGGATTATTACCGGCAAGGCCGCATCTCCAAGATGCCCGTCAAGTGGATCGCCATAGAGAGTCTGGCAGATCGTGTCTATACCATCAAGAGCGATGTGGTGAGCCAACCAAGATGACATGTGTGGCTTTTATATCCCATAGCTATCTTTCCTCCAGAGCAGTCAGGGCAGTTCTGAGCATTGTAGTCCTAGACAAACAATGTTTGCAGCTTGACATCCTTCTCTATAAGCTTCAAGCAAACCTAGCCTGTGAGGAGTGATGGGAGTTGCAGTCCAACAGCATCTGGAGGGATGTTATTCCCATCCCTAGAAGGGTTGGCCTGGAATGTGGTGGAGGCTCCTTCTTTGGAGGCTTTAAAGCAGAGGCTGGATGGCCATCTGTTGGGGGTGCTTTGAATGTGATTTTCCTGCTTCTTGGCAGAATGGGGTTGGAGTTGATGCCCACAAGATTTCTTCCAACTCTATGATTCTGTGATTCCACCTCAAGAGTCTTCTTCTCTTGAGGTTTTTAAACAGGAGTGAAATAGTCATCTGCTGGGAGTGCTTTGATTGTGTATTCCAGAAGGCAGAATGGAGTTGGACTGGATAACCTTTGGGGTTGCTTCTCACTCTAGAGCAGTGTTTCTCAACCTTCCCAATGCCGTGACCCCTTAATACAGTTCCTCATGTTGCAGTGACCCCCAACCATAACATTATTTTCATTGCTACTTCACAACTATAATTTTGCTCCTGTTATGAATCATCTTGTAAATATCCGATATGCAGGATGTATTTTCATTCATTTGGCACAAATACTCAATATGTCCAAATTTGAATACTGGTGGGATTGAGGGGAGGGTTGATTTTGTCATTTGGGAGTTGTAGTTTCTGGGATTTATAGTTCACTAAAATATCAAAGAGCATTCTGAACTCCACCAATGATGGAATTGGACCAAACTTTGGACACAGAGCTCCCATGACCAACAGAAAGTATTTGTTGGGCATTGACCTTGGGTTTTGGAGTTGTAGTTCACCCACATCCAGAGAACGCCGATGCATCTTGACCAAGATTGGCATGAATACTCAATATGCCCAAATGTGGTCACTGGTGCGGTTTGGGGAAGATAGACCTTGACATTTGGGAGTTGTAGTGGCTGGGATTTATAGTTCACCTATAATCAAAGAGCATTCTGAACTCCACCAATGATAGAATTGGGCAATTTTTTTTTATTATTTAGCAGTTTTGTATACCGGTCTTCTCACCTCCATCGAGGGACTCAGGCCGGTTTCCAACATCAATATTACAGCAATCACTAAAAACATCGTATTCCAGATTACACTAAGACATTAAAAACAAATACAATCATATAATTACAATGGTCAGTCGTCATAATAAAATCATTATTCGTCGACATCCACCCATATCACAGAACTTGACTCATTCTTTGAATGCCAGTTTCCAGAGCCAAGTTTTTACCTGTTTTCTGAACGTCGAGATAGAAGGGGCGGTTCTGATCTCCAGAGGAAGGGAGTTCCAGAGTCGAGGGGCCACCACTGAGAAGGCCCTGTCCCTCGTCCCCACCAGACGCACTTGAGAGGCCGGTGGGACCGAGAGCAGGGCCCCTCCAGATGATCTTAGCAATCTTGATGGTTCATAGGGGAAAATACATTCGGACAGGTAAACTGGGCTGGAGTCGCACAACTTCCCACACGGAACCCCTACGACCAACAGAAAATACTGTGTTTTCTAATTGTCTTTGGCGACCCCTCTGACCCTCCCTCGTGACCCCCCCCCCCCGGGGTCCCGACCCCCAGGTTGAGAAACACTGCTCTAGAGTGCTATGATTATTATGCAATTTTTAAAGCTTCTCTCACATTTTTTTTTTATCCAATTCCTACCCTGCAGTGGTCATTTGGTGTTACTATGTGGGAGATTGCAACTCGAGGCCAAACGCCGTACCCAGGTGTGGAAAACAGTGAGATTTATGACTACCTGCGCCAAGGCAACCGACTGAAGCAGCCCATCGACTGCCTAGATGGCTTGTAAGCATCACCATCCTTCCTCTTTCCTTCATGTTCTCCTAATGTCCTGCAACATAGCCCATTAATTTCCCTCCATACTGAGTTATTTCTGGATGATCTTGGGCAAGTCACACTCTCTCAGCCTCAGAGGGAGGCAGTGGCAAACCTCCTCTGCAGTAGTCTTGCCATGTAAACCCTAGGATAGGGCCACTCTTGGTCAGAGTTGACGTGAAAGCACATTACAACAATGATGCCAATCCTCATATTTTCATTATGTTTTGCAAAATCCCAGTGAACGACTTACATACTTGGGGACTGCCTGTATATGTGCCACCTGGAGATGACCCCTGGAAACTGAAAGCCATGCTCTGAGATATGGCAATGATAATAATAATAATAATAATAATAATAATAATAATAATAATAAATCACACAGTCCTAGACGCTTGGGAAGTGTTTAACTTGTGATTTGGTGATACGAAATCCAGCATATAGTTCTCGTTTGCTGTGACATACTGTGCTTTTGGGTCAATAATAATAATAATAATAATAATAATAATCTATATAAATAAAATTGTAATGTTCGTTTGTGGGATTAACAGAACTCAAAAACCACTAGAGGAATTGACACCAAATTTGGACACAAGACACCTATCAGGCCAAAGAGTGACTATCACCCATAAAAACACTGAAAAATACAGCAGAAGGAACTTAAAAAGTCCCAAAAAGCTAAATGACGAAAAGCTAAATGACAATACTGAAAAAAGGGGAGAAAGAGGGAGGGAAGGGGAGGAAAGAAAGAAAGAAAGGAAGGAAGGAAGGAAGGAAGGAAGGAAGGAAGGAAGGAGAGGGGGGGGGAAAGAATGAAGGAAAGGGAGAAGGAAGCATGGAAGCAAAGAGAGAAGGAAGGAAAGCGGTAGAGAAAGAAGAAAGGAGAGAAAGAGGGAGGGAAAGAAAAAGGGGGAAGGAAGGAAAGTTAGAGAAGGAGGGAAGGAGAGAAGGAAATAAAAAAGGGAAAGAAGGAAGGAAAGAGGGAGAGAAGGAAGGGGGAAAGATGTAGAGAAAGAGGGAGAGAAGGAAAGAGAAGGAAGAAAAGAGAGACAGCAGAAGAGAAAGAAAAAGGGGAAAGGAAGGAAAGAGAAGAAAAGGAAGTAGAGAAGAAAAAACGGGAAGGAAGGAAAGAGGGAGTGAAGGAAGGAGGGAAAGAAGGAGAGAAAGAAGGAAGGTTGGCCACAGCAAAGCGTGGCGGGTACAGCTAGTAATAATAATAATAATAATAATAATAATGCTCAGCTCTAGCTCTGGGGAAGGTGTTCTTCTCCATTTTCAAGCTAAAGAGCCTGCGTTATCTTCTGGTCATGTGGCTGGCAAGACTGCTTGGAGTGTCTTTTGCCCTTTCTCATCGAAGCAATACCTATTTATCTACTCACATTTGCATGTTTTTGAACTGCTAGGTTGACAGGAGCTAGGGCTCACAGTGGGAGCTCACCCCATCCCACAGATTTGAACTGCTGGCTTTTAGGTCAGCAGTTCAGCAGCTCAAGGGTTTAACCCATGGCACCACCGTAGCACCATAGCTCTCCTTTGCAGATAACTCTCCGTCTTTTCTCCCGCACAGGTATGAGCTGATGATGAGCTGCTGGGCCCTCAACCCGCGGGACCGTCCCAGCTTCGAGGTCCTCCACAATGAGCTGGAGAAGATCCTCAAGTCCCTTCCACCTGCCAAGGACCCCGAGGAGATCCTCTACGTCAACATGGACGATGGAGTGGCCCCCGAGGAGGCCGAGCTGGGAGCCGTCGGTGGCTTGGGCTCGGATGAGGCGCCAGCGAAGGACAGCCAGTCACTGAAGCCCACGGTGACAGCAGTTGAGGTTCACCCACCCCAAGGAATGGGGCGCTACGTGGTGTGCCCCACTCCTCACGAAAACAGCCGACTCCTGACAGAGTCCTCAAGCTGTGCCGCCACGGAGGAAGGAGCCTGAGACAGAGATGGGTGGAGGGAGGTTTGGATTCAGATGTGGGAAGGAAGGAGGGTACGAATAACAATAGCTCACTGTGAGGTTTGGAAAGTCTCCTTGCTGAGGGGGATTCACCGAGTAGCCCACAACTGAGCCACACACTCCATATCCACAAACGAACCACTGCTTCAATTCTGCCAACCTTTCTTTTCCTTCTTCCAGGCTTATCCCTCCTTTTTTAAGGGAGGGGTTCGGAAAGATTGGACCCCTGAATGTGTCCCACAGCTAGACCCAACGACCCACCAATCGCTTTATTGGCATTCCTGTCACTTATAGCCACTAATCTAAGGGAGAAACACAACTCTTGACTCCACAGTATAGAGGGTTGCTGATATAGGGAAAGTCATTATCTTTCGTAAAGGGAAAAGGTAAAATTGGGAAGACCAAGAAAACATAGATCCCCCCAATTCACCCTTTTCCTGTTAAAGGAAATTCAGAAGTTTCCCAAAATCCTAGAATCATAAAGTTGAAAGGGACCCCAAGGGCCATACAGCCCTACCCCGTTCTGCCACACAGAAAGACCAATCAAAGCTCTCCCAACAGATGGCCATACAGCTTCCGCTTTAAAACGTCCAGAGGAGGAAATCCCTCATTTCTCTCCACTCCTTTAAATAGGGAGGGATAGCCAATACTCCAGAAGAAAGGAGCAAAATTCAAAACGATCTTAACAGATTAGAGAGATGGGCCAAAACTAACAAAATGAAGTTCAATAGGGACAAATGCAAGAGACTCCACTTAGGCAGAAAAAATGAAATGCAAAGATGCAGAATGGGGGACAATACCTGGCTCAAGAGCAGTATTGGAGTCCTCATGGACAACAAGTTAAACATGAGCCAACAATGTGATGCGGCGGCAAAAAAAGCCAATGGGATTTTGGCCTGTATCAATAGGAGTCTAGTGTCTAGATCTAGGGAAGTCATGCTCACCTCTATTCTGCCTTGATTAGACCACACCTGGAATATTGTGTCCAATTCTTGGCACTGCAATTGAAGAGAGATATTGACAAGCTGGAATGTGTCCAGAGGAGGGCAACTCAAATGATCAAGGGTCTGGAGAACAAGCCCTATGAGGAGCGGCTTAAAGAGCTGGGCATGTTTAGCCTGAAGAAGAGAATCTGAGAGGAGACATGATGAGGGCCATATATAAATATATAAGAGGAAGTCATAGGGAGGAGGGGGCAAGTTTGTTTTCTGCTCCCCTGGAGACTAGGACGCGGAACAATGGCTTCAAACTACAAGAAAGGAGATTCCATCTGAACATTAGGAAGAACTTCCTGACTGAGAGCTGTTCAACAGTGGAACTCTCTCTGCCCCAGAGTGTGGTGTAGGCTCTTTCTTTGGAAGCTTTTAAACAGAGGCTGGATGGCCATCTGTCGGGGTGCTTTGAATGCAATTTTCCTGCATCTTGGCAGGGGGTTGGACTGGATGGTCCATGAGGTCTCTTCCAATTCTATGATTCTAGGGCAAACTGTATTGTATCTCACCAGCTCAGAGGTACATGGACTGCATTGAGGCCAGATAGTTGTGACCCTGCTTCTTCATTTTTAATGTCATGCCAATGCACAGAGATGGAGTGGGGGACACTTTTCCTGGCATAGAGATGCATCGGCAAGGAAAATCTTCCCCTATGCAATTTCTGTACGTATAATATTAAAGATACAGGAGCAAAGCTTGTTCAAACGGCAGCGGTTGGATGTGGACACAACTTTCCATATAGCTAAATGAAAGCCATGGCTGCTTTCACCTTCCCCGATTCCCCTGTCCTTGTTTTCACTATCAGCTGTTTCACTGCCAAGTCTCCCAGGTTGGTGTCTTTTCCCTGAGATGCCTCCAGATCAGGCATCTCAAGTAAAATAGGTATGAATCTGTCGACGACCTCCAGATCTCTCCCAATCGGTTGCCTACTTCCAGCCTTTGCAAAAAGGCCTTTCTGCACAATTTCTTTTTAGCACAATGAATGCACATTTGTCACTGATTTGTTCTGCGCTGTCTACACATCATTCCCTGCTGTCTGCCACAGCATTGTATAGCAACGCTTACAGAGATGCCGTCACAAGTTTAGAGTGTGCCCAATAGAGTATTATAAATATTAGCATAATGATCAAGTGTCGGGAAGCCCAAAAGAGAAGATTCATAAGTGCAGTTCAGGACTTGGTCTGCACAAAAGGCATAGAAATCTTGCATCGAGTGTAACATGCACACGTTTCGTGCAGGATTATTTCATTTTCTGTGCAAAAAGTCGTATGCATTATCGTTGCAGAATAAACCCTGAACTGTAGCTCCATCTACACTACCATATAATGCAGTTTAACTGTATTGAACGGCATTATGTGGCAGTTTGGACTCACATAATGCAGTTCAATGCCAGTGTTTATATGTCCTGTATATAGTCTTTTGACAACTTTCTCACAGCAAGAGAAAAACAGTGAATCGATTCATCATCGCTAACAAGAATGAGTGGGTTGTTGTAGGTTTTTTCAGGCTATATGGCATTCTCTCCTGACGTTTCACCTGCATCTATGGCAAGCATCCTCAGAGGTAGTGAGGATATATTGAACATGGTGATCACATCATGATATGAATAAACATAACAGTTTAAATAATGTTATGAATAAGGCCTTCTTGCAGACCATCCTGAGAATTTGGGGCGGGGGGGGGGGGAGCCCCTCAAGCCCCCCCCCCCCCCCCCAGCTACAGGCCTGACCCAAAGTTTGAGAAGTTTTGGCCTAGATCAGTGATTCTCAACCTGTGGGTCCCCAGATGTTTTGGCCTTCAACTCCCAGAAATCCTAACAACTGGTAAACTGGCCAAAACAACTGGGTACCCACAGGTTGAGAACCACTGCCCTAGATGATGTGATATTACATCTCTCAGCATCCCTGGACAGTGTAGAGCAGGCATGAGCAAATTTCGTCCCTCCAGGTGTTTTGGACTTCAAATCCCACAATTTCTAACAATCGCAGTAGGCTGTTAGAAATTGTGGGAGTTGAAGTCCAAAACACCTGGAGGGACGGAATTTGCCCATGCCTGGTGTAGAGGAATCACAAAACTGGCCATCTGCTTTCCACCCAGCATCAAATCTAGTGTGTTTTCTGCAGAAGAGTTCATAACAGGGGTTTTATTTCAGGTCTGAGCTTGGGAAGATAATATTATAGGGTTGTGGTGAGTTGAAATGGATAGGCGCAGTGGTTCTCAACCTGGAGTCCCCAGATGTTTTTGGCCTTCAACTCCCAGAAATCCTAACAGCTGGTAAACTGGCTGGGATTTCTGGGAGTTGTAGGCCAAAAACATGTGGGGACCCCAGATTGAGAACCACTGGAGGGAAAGCTTCAACACACAATTCCACAATTCCTGCATGACGCATCTGCCTCAGGGGTACCTGCTTCCCATCTAATTCAGGGCTTCAATTTGTGCCAAGCTTGCCATGACGCTTGCCATGACGCCACCTCCATTAAATGGTACGAAGAAACATTAAAAACCAATGAATCTTTTGAAATCAATGCATCTTGTTATAATCATAGATCTTCCAAACTGTATTTTCAGCCATTAAGCTTCAAGTCTCCAATCATGTTTTCCATTCCATTTGATGAAATCCATCTTCCTCCCTCTTTGGATGAATAACGCCTAAGGATTTCCCCATCAAGTGCCACTTCTGTTCAAATCAAGCTCTTTTCTTTGCTACGTTGATGTGTCTGCAGAACAATCAGAATCTTTTGTTTTCCTTTTTTAAAAAAGAAATGAAATGTTTTTATATATAAATATATGTATGTATATACTTTTTTAAAAAACAAAATTCTGTATATGAAATGTTTTTCCCACTCCCTTCATTTTTGTACAAACACGTTTCCCTCTCAGGGCAAGATCTGGTTTTTTTTAGAGAAAGAGAGAGTGCTCTGTGATATATTTTGCTTATAAATAAAAATTTCATATTAAAAAAATGGAACCGATCTGAAACGCACCTTTTAATTTGATAGAGAAGAAAAGGAAAGCGGTCGAGGAGAAATGGTCCCAACTCTGGTGGGGGAGAAAAAGTGTTTTGCTTGGATAGAGCATCAAAACCCAATAACCTTGAATTGAGAGTTACAAAAACAACAACAACATACTTTATTTATATTCCACTCTATCTGTGCTGTCACATGCTGGGCCTATAATAATTGTCTTTTGAACAGGACGTGCTCTTTGTGCCCAGCGGGAAGCCAGGTTGCCTTGGCTGAGAGGCCCTAAGGATTTTCCTATACAAAAGTCTTTAGATGCTTGAAAAGTTTAACAGAGTCCTTTATTGTTGCTTATTATTGCTTATTATTATTATTATTATTATTATTATTATTAACTTTATTTGTACCACGCTAGCATCTCCTGAAGGACTCGATGTGACTTACAAAGGCCAAGGCCTCAATAAAACAACAACATAACAATACACATAGCATTATAAAGCAAATCAAAACATGAAGCAATAACAGTAAACAATAGAAACAGTACACCATGACACAATAAAACTAGGGCCGGGCCAAATGTAATGGGTACAGATTAAAAGTGCTGAGTATGAGAGGTGGAACATAGGATTTCAGGGTAAGTGCAATGTGCAGACAATCTTAAATCCCTGATAAAGTGCTTCTGGGACATATTGCTGGAGTTTCCTATTCTGGAAAGGCACACCGGAACAGCCAGGTCTTCAAACTCTTCCTGAAGACTGCCAGTGTAGGGGCTTGTCTGATGTCCTTGGGGAGGGTGTTCCAAAGTCGAGGGGCCACCACAGAAAAGGCCCTGTCCCTCGTCCCCACCAGACGCGCCTGCGACGCTTAGATCTTTATTTATTTATTTATTTACAGTTCATATATTCCGCCCTTCTCACCCCGCAGGGGACTCAGGGCGGATTACAGTAAACACATATATGGCAAACATTCAATGCCAGTTTGACAAACAACATTTAACAGACAAAGGCTATTTAACTTTTTTCTGGCCGCCAGGGGAGCTGCTGCTTTTCATCGTCCATCAACGACACCGATGAAGTTCTTCCGCATTCCACATTCCCCGGAGTCTTCTTTCTTTATGGCCTCATAAATTAGTTAAATTTAGCCTCCCACACAAGGTGGTCCCTTATTTTCCTACTTGACAGATGCAACTGTCTTTCGGGTTGCAAAGGTCGACAATGGGCTACACAATGGCTGGACACCCACTCCAGCCCAGGCTGGCTTCGAACTCATGACCTTTTGGTCAGAGTGATCTTAATGCAGCTGACACTCAGCCAGCTGCGCCACAATCCCGGTGCACAATCCCGGTCTTCAACAATTTAAACAAACACTTCTCAGATCTTCAACACGTCAAACAAATGCTTCTTAACTTGCCCAAATGGACAGGTAACTGGCTTCGTGAACTGTTTCTTTTCTTTAAAAGGAAAACTCTTTTTAACCCCTCCCAGGGAATCTACTTTCTATGCTTGCTGGTGTGGTCTCTACTCCCGGCTCCAATTTCTTCTGGTTACCTGAGTAGACCTACCAGCCAAGGCTTTGTAGATTCTCCAGCTGGAGTTCTTTTGGATCTTTTCCACGAAAGATGTGGAGCTGTTTCCCCCGGATGCTTCTGTTTCCCCCGGATGCTATGAGAAACTAAGCTTGTCTACAGATGGAGCTGATCCACATCCTGCAGCTAAGCTTTCCACTATAAGACTAAACTAAAAATGGTCTTTACCTCCCAGAGCCCTGGAAAAAGGGGCAGAACCAAAACTTAACAATGATAGACAGGTCATTGGCCCTATAATTGCAAACCAAGGGAAGTCACCTTACTGCAAAATGCATGGAACCTTGGAATATATGCAAACACTCAATAGAAAGAAAATGAAGCTGAAGCTCCTGGTACAGCCGTACCAGCACACTATCTCCCCGAGCGGACTCTGAGCAGATTACAGGTACATATATGGTAAACATTCAATGTCAATTGAATAACGATACAATTGAAAGAGACAGACAGTATATAAACAAAGGCAAGGTTTCCCTCTTCCATCTCCAATATTCGTCTGTGCTCGACTTGGCCATGGGAAGGTGCTGTTGTTTCATTTTCCACACCAAGGAACCTGCCATCCAAGGACTCCTTTCCTGGTCGGATTTTTGTCGGCATGTTTTTCAGTGCGTCTTTTTACCTCCCCACCAAAGTGGTACCTATTTATCTACTTACATTGTTGTTTTCTTTTTTTTAAAACAGTAATATTTTTATTGATTTTTTTTTCAAATACATAAAAAGGGGGGTATCAAGGAGAAGTTGGGGGAGTGGGAAGATCATAAAGTAAGGGGGGGGGGGAGTCTGACTTGGCCACGGTGGTCCATGCTCTTGTTACATCCCGAATAGACTACTGCAACACACTCTACGTGGGACTGCCTTTGAAGACTGCCTGGAAGCTTCAGCTAGTCCAATGGTTGGCAACCAGGTTGCTCACCGGAGTGACGTACAGGAAACATACAACTCCTTTGTTATGGCAACTCCACTGGCTACCGATCAGCTTCTGAGCACAATTCAAAGTGCTGGTTTTAATCTTTAAAGCCCTAAACTCCTGTATTCCTCATCATTAGATATCCTGACTAGAGCTGATGGGACTTGTGATACAATCACACCTGGAAGGCTAGAGTTTGTTCTGTTTAGTAGGATAGTCGAGTTTGAGCTTTCTGTTCCTGTGATAATTGGATTTTATGATAGTTGGCTTGTTATGAAAACAAGGGTTGAGGACAGCTTCAGCGGAGACCCCCTTTCCCCATGGCAATTCTTCCGGGAGTGAATTTCCCTTCCAAGAGGTAGATTTCTCTCACTTCTTGTTGTCTCACCCCTATTCTTAACTATGAATCATTTGTAAGTTGGATGTTTGTAACTCGGGGACTGCCTGCATTCTGATCATTGTAGGGAGCTAAAATCTCAGCCCAATTCCCATGATGTTGCTGCTTCTGATCTCAACCAGACGGGATTGTGTTTATATTCCCGGAAGCCCATGCAATGGGAAAGGGGCACCAGCTCCAGACTGGCCCTTCAACCTCTGGCAAAGCAGAGGGCAAAGCTTCCTCAATGGGCACATTCAGGGTCTGCTGGCCTAATAGCTGATGCTTCAGTTTGAGAGAGAAACAGAGAACAAGGCAAGCCATTGAAAGGGGCATCTTTCCCGACCACAAGCTTCTCCCTTTCACTCCTCATCAGGGACAAGGAATGAAGAAGCCCTTTCTACCATTGTCTCCAGCACTGAATGAAGGGGAGGGCTCCATCGATAACATGTCTCCAGCCCCATCTATCCTGCCATATAGTGCGGTTTGAACTGCAGGATAATGGTCAGAGTAGGGAATCCTTTCTTTCTCCCACATGCCTCTAAAGCAGTGGTTCTCAGCCTGTGAGTCCCCAGATGTTTTGGCCTTCAACTCCCAGAAATCCTAACAGCTGGTAAACTGGACCCACAGATTGAGAACTGGGTTGTTGTAGTTTTTTTTGGGCTATATGGCCATGTTCTAGAGGCATTCTCTTAAATTAAATTCTCCTGACGTTTCTCCTG
This sequence comes from Anolis sagrei, assembly GCF_037176765.1. Lineage (NCBI taxonomy): Eukaryota > Metazoa > Chordata > Lepidosauria > Squamata > Anolidae > Anolis > Anolis sagrei. Next base: position 98,609,396 of record NC_090034.1, read on the forward strand.
CATCTATGGCAAACATCCTCAGAGGTAGTGAGGTCTGTTGGAACTAGGAAAATTGGGTTTATATATCTGTGGAATGACCAGAGTGGGACAAAGGGCTCTTGTCTGTTGGAGCTAGGTGTGAATGTTTCAACTGACCACCTTGATTAGCCATTAGTCTTAGAATTCTCCCAGGAGAGGAATGACACAATTTTTGAAGTGATCCGTTGACTCGCGGATACGGGGGCCCGAGGGGTTTCCGTATCCGCGGTTTAAGAGAATGCAGTTTCTACCTCCCTGGGACGGCTGGCAGTCATCTGCAGCCCAGGAGAAGAAAAGTTTATTGAAAGAGAAGTTTGAGGCAGTAAAGGGACACAAAGTAACACTATGGAGAGGAAATTGTTTACAATTAATTGATACTTTTTATTGGGGGTATTAGTTACAATGTTAGGGAGGGGAAAAGGTAAAGAAATGAGAAGGCTTCTGAGTTGTAACTGCTGCTGTGGCCACGTTCATGCGGTTGGCCTAAGCAGGACAATGGAGAACTGAGGAACTCCCTGCTGCGGGTCAGATCAACTTGAAGGCAGGGAGTTCCGGGTTCGGCCTCAATACGAGACAATGGTAGAGGCAATAGGGACGACAAGGAATACAAGAGTAAGAGAAATGAGGAGGAAAATATTACATAAGTGATATCGTACACCCTGTCAATTAGCATACTGTTATAAAAAGGGAACCAGTCTGTGCTGGCATGGATGTCAATAGAAAGGATGGTTTATGCATATGAGGTGGGAATGCAAACAGGTACAATATTTCTGGCAGACAATACAAAATGTGTCAAACTAAAGAATAGGTAGAGAAGGAAAAAGGGGGAGAAAGAGGAAGGGAAAGAAAAGCAGGGGGGAGGAACAGAAAAGGAAGAGAATGAAGGAAGGAGAGAATGAAAGATAAAAAGGGAGGGAGGGAGGAAGGAAGGAGGGAGGGAGAGAAAGAAGGAGGGAAGGTTTGCCACAGCAACACGGGGTGGGTACGGATAGTAATAAAAACAACCATTATATTGCCGAAGGCTTTCATGGCCAGAATCACTGGGTTGTTGTAGGTTTTTTCGGGCTATATGGCCATGTTCTAAAGGCATTTTCTCCTGACGTTTTGCCTGCATCTATGGCAAGCATCCTCAGAGGTAGTGAGGTCTGTTGGAACTAGGAAAAAGGGTTTATATATCTGTGGAATGACCAGGGTGGGACAAATGACTCTTGTCTTCTGGAGCTAGGTGTGAATGTTTCAACTGACCTCCTTGACCTCAACAGGTTCCTGGACCATCTGAACACCATCCACCCAAACATCCAGTTCACCATGGAAAAATAAAATGAAGGAAGACTGCCTTTTCTATATGTCCTAGTCATCCGCAAAACAGATCAACAATTGGGTCACACCATTTACAGAAAACCCACACACAGAGATATCTACATAACGCGCTCTACGTGGGGTTGCCCTTGAAGACTGCCCGGAAGCTTCAGATGGTCCAGCGCTCGGCAGCCAGGTTGTTAACGGGAGCGGCACTCAGGGAGCATACCACTCCTCTGTTGAGCCAACTCCACTGGCTGCCAATCTGCTACCGGGCACAATTCAAGGTGCTGGCTTTAGCCTATAAAGCCCCAAACGGTTCTGGCCCCACTTACCTCTCTGAACGCATCTCCACCTATGAACCGACTAGAACATTAAGATCGTCTGGGGAGGCCCTGCTCTCGGTCCCGCCTGCATTGCAGGCGCGTTTGGCGGGGACGAGAGACAGGGCCTTCTCAGTGGTGGCCCCTCGGCTATGGAATGCCTTACCAGCAGACATCAGACAGGCACCTTCGTTGCTAGCGTTGCGGAGAAAGGTCAAGACTTGGCTTTATGAACAAGCGTTTGGTTAAACAGTGCAACCGAACATAGGAAGACGGTAAATGGAACATAGGAATGGCACAAGGATTATGAGAACGGATCTGATTTCATGGAGGTGATGTTTGATTTGTTAATTGTTGTTGATTGATGCTATTGATTTTGTTGTTGTAATTGTTGTGTTTTAATTGCATTGACATTGTTGTGATAACCTGTACCATGTAAACCGCATTGAGTCGCCTATATAGGCTGAAAAATGCGGTATACAAATAAAGCAAATAAATAAATAAATAAATAAAAACTCCAACCATCACCCAAGTCAAAAAAGAAGCACAATTAAAGCCTTGGCAGACCGTGCAAAAAGAATCTGCGAACCCCACCTCCTCCAAGATGAACTGAACCACCTCAACTGGGCTCTCCAGGCCAAGGGAGACTCCACCTCAGACATCAGAAGAGCTGCAAGACCAAGAACAAGCCACGAGAGTCAAGATGAAGATCCACCCAGAGGAAAAGTGTTCCTGCCATACATCAAGGGAACCACTGACCGCATAGGGAAGCTGATGAGGAAACACAACCTACAAACTATTTACAGACCCACTAAGAAAATCCAACAAATGCTACGTTCAGCAAAGGACAAGAGGGATCCTCTCACTTCTGCAGGAGTCTACCGTATACCATGCAGCTGTGGACAAGTCTACATAGGGGCCACCAAATGCAGCAGCATTGCCCAAACACGAATCAAGGAACATGAAAGGCACTGCAGACTACTTCAACCACAGAAGCCAGCCATAGCAGAGCACCTGATGAACCAGCCTGGACACAGCATATTATTTGAGAACACAGAAATGCTGGACCACTCTCACAACCACCATGTCAGACTACACAGAGAAGCCATTGAAATCCACAAGCATGTGGACAATTTCAACACAAAGGAGGAAACCATGAAAATGAACAAACTCTGGCTACCAGCATTAAAAAAAACTCTAAAATTAGAACAGCACAACAACAGAGAGGAAACAAACAAGGACATCTAATTACCTCTCAACAAAAGATTCCCCCCAGGCACTGCCGGGCAATCAAATGCTAATCAAGGTGATCAGTTGAAACATTCACACCCAGCTCTAGCAGACAAGAGTCCTTTGTCCCACCCTGGTCATTCCACAGATATATAAACCCTTTTCCCTAGTTCCAACAGACCTCACTACCTCTGAGGATGCTTGCCATAGATGCAGGCGAAACGTCAGGAGAGAATGCCTCTAGACCATGACCATATAGCCCGAAAAAACCTACAACAACCCAGTGATTCCGGCTTTGAAAGCCTTCGACAATACATGGTAAAAGTTATTCCCAAGGAAGAACACAAAGACACGGGCGCCCTCTGCTAGTCAGACCTTGGTGTGGCAGGCATTCTGGCTGTGATACCCCTTTAACTACCATAGCTCAATGCTATAGGATCCTGTGTGTAGTACAGAATATTAGAACCGGGAACACTGCTGTGCTACATCTCCCAAACATTCTCAGCCAACAAAGCCAATACCTGGGGAACTTGGGAAAAGTCAGTTGTTTCACATCCTTTGCTTGTTTTGCTTCAACTCCCAGAAACTCCTGAATATAGTTCTGGGAGTTATAGTCCAACCAAGTACCATGGGAATTATGGTCCAAACAAGTACCATTTCCAATTCTGCACATAGCTTGGGAAAGGTTACTGCTTGGCCTGTTGTTTCACATCCTTTGCTTGTTTTGCGCTGCAACTCCCAGAGACCCCCCTCCCCGAATGCAAGGCTGGGTATTATAGTCCAACCAAGTACCATGGGAATTATAGTCCAACCAAGTACCATTTCCAATTCTGCACATAGATTGGGAAAAGTTACTGTTTGGCCTGTTGTTCCATATCCTTTGTTTGTTTTGCACTGCAACTCCCAGAAACCTCCCTGAATGCAAGGCTGGGAGTTATAGTCCAACCAAGTACCTTTTCCAACTCTGCTGAAGGCTTGGGAAAAGTTGCTCTTTGGCCTGTTGTTTCACATCCTTTGCTTGTTTTGCGCTGCGACTCCCAGAAACCCCCTTGAATGCAAGGCTGGGAGTTATAGTCCAACCAAGTACCATGGGAATTATAGTCCAACCAAGTACCATTTCCAATTCTGCGCACAGCTTGGGAAAAGTTGCTCTTTGGCCTGTTATTTCACATCCTTTGCCTGTTTTGCGCTGCAACTCCCAGAGACCCTCTCTGAATGCAAGGCTGGGAGTTATAGTCCAACCAAGTACCATGGGAATTATAGTCCAACCAAGTACCATTTCCAACTCTACGCATGGCTTGGGAAAAGTTGCTCTTTGGCCTGTTGTTTCATATCTTTTGCTTGCTTTACACTGCAGCTCCCCAAATACCCCTGAATATAGTTCCGGGAGTTATAGTCCAACCTAGTACCATTTCCAACTCTGCGCATGGGTTGGAAAAAGTTACTTTTTGGCCTGTTGTTTCATATCCTGTGCTTGTTGTGTGCTGCAATTCCCAAATACCCCCTGAATATAGTTCTGGGAGTTATAGTCCAACCAAGTACCATTTCCAACTCTGCGAATGGCTTGGGAAAAGCTACTTTTTGGCCTTTTGTTTCACATCCTTTGCTTGTTTTGCGCTGCAACTCCCCAAATCCCCCTGAATATAGTTCTGGGAGTTATAGTCCAAACAAATACCATTTCCAACTCTGCAGATGGCTTGAGAAAAGTTGCTCTTTGGCCTGTTGTTTCATATCCTTTGCTTGTTTTGCGCTGCAGCTCCCCAAATCCCCCTGAATATAGTTCTGGGAGTTATAGTCCAACCAAGTACCATTTCCAACTCTGCGAATGGCTTGGGAAAAGCTACTTTTTGGCCTTTTGTTTCACACTCTTTGCTTGTTTTGCACGACAACTCCCCAAAACCCCCTGAATATAGTTCTGGGAGTTAAAGTCCAACCAAGTACCATTTCCAACTCTGATTAGCTTGGGAAAAGCTACTTTTTGGCCTTTTGTTTCACACTCTTTGCTTGTTTCGCACTACAACTCCCCAAAAAACCCCTGCATATAGTAGTGGGAGTTATAGTCCAACTAAGTACTACTCTGCACTACATTTACCCACTTTTTAATGGGACAGCAGCCCTTTTTTTGGCATCATTAAGGCCTGGCCTACTTTGGATGATGTCATGGGCAATGTTTTCCTTGCCAGCTTACATAACCTAAACGAGATCTCAATTTAAGAACACGAAAAATGGGCTAAGAACTTAATTTAGGGTCTCAGCTAATGATTATAGCTTTGGGGAGCTGAACCTAAGGGCGTTTGGGAAAGAGTGGCGATGGTTCCTAATCTCTGGCCCCTTTTAGGTTTTCGTACTTCAACTCCCAGAAACCTCAGCTACGTCGGTTGAGGGCCGAGAATTGTGGGAAATGAAGTTTAAAGGGGTGAGTGGGGAGGAGGATGGGCCTTAGCCAATCGGGATGCTTTTTATAGATCGACCCACATGCTAAGCCCAATCGCAGCGGGTCTTTCTTAGCCGGGGGGCAAGGAGGGAAAGGGCTCGTCCAATGGGCAGCGTTCCCCCCTGGAGGGCTGGCCAATGGGGAGTGCCGGCGCGCGGCGGCGAGGGCGGGGCGGCGGAGGGCGGGATGGCGGCCATTTTGAGCCGGGTCCGGAGCGGGGACGGAGCGGGAGGCCATGGATGTGAGGCGGCTGCGCGTCAACGAGCTGAAGGAGGAGCTCGGCCGCCGCGGCCTCGACACCCGGGGCCTCAAAGCCGAGCTGGCCGAGCGGCTGCAGGCCACGCTGGAGGAGGAACGCCTCGGAGGGACGTGCCCGGAGCCCTTTTCGGACGGACACTGTAAGCTCCTGAAGCGGGTGGGCCTAGGCCAGGCTTAGGCCAACTTGGGCCCTCCAGGTGGTTTGGACTTCAACTCCCACCATTCCTAACGGCCTCAGGGGGAAAAGGAAAGGTCCTGAGGCCGTTAGGAATGGTGGGAGTTGAAGTCCAAAACACCTGGAGGGCCCAAGTTGGCCCATACCTGGCCTAGATTACTACTCCTACCAGGGGGTTGTAGTCCAGCCCACTTAGAAGGCCCTCTATCACTCCCACCCCTGCTTTATGTTCACTTCATATTTTATTTCATATTATATTTTTTTCATAGACTTCCCAAACACACCATTCATTTCATTGATTTATACCCATGCTTTCTCTCTCCATGTGGAGATTCAGAACGGCTCACAATCAAAAACATTACAGCTTCAGATATTATTATTATTATTATTATTATTATTTGTACCCCACTAGCATCCCCTGAAGGACTCGATGCGGCTTACACAGGCCAAGGCCTCAAAACACAACATAACAATACACAACCTAAAGCAAATTAAAAACAGTTAAAGCAATATTAAACAATTTTATACTTGTGCATTGTATACTATGGTCAACAGTGCTGGTGGGCTCCATAGTATTGATTTTTATGACAGACTGCTGGCTGTTGGACCCCGGGCCGGACTTTGGACATGCCTGCTTTACACCATAAAGATTTCACCTCACTTTCTGTCCCCGTGAGAATTGGATTTTGAAAAATTTGACTTGTTGTGGAAACAAGGATTGGGGATAAAGCTTCAGTGGAGACCCCTTTTCCCCATGATAATTCTTTCAGGAGTGAATTGTCCTTCCTAGAAGTAGATTTCTTTCACTTTCTGTTTTCTCGTCGTTCCCCCACCCCCCTTTTTTTTACTGGCCACCAGGTTGGTCTCTTGTTCCTTTGCCCCTATTCTTGAGTCAGATATTTGTAACTCTGAGACTGTCTGTACTTCAGATTTCTGGAGAAGAGATGCTCTAACTGTACTGATTGCCAGAGCAGTGGTAATTGCTTTCAGTGGCCCTCAAGGTGATATTGGAAAGCGACTCCCCGAGGCATCCAGAGCTAAGAGGAAGAAGGATGGGCAATGCAGTCTAGAAACATCTGGAGGAGGCACAAGTTACCCACCCTTCTCAATGGGACAGAAATGGTCTCTTCTCTCTGTTTTATTTGTAAACAGCCTCTTGCTAGAGATTGCTGTTTTTCTGATACAGCCGCATATAATATTTGCTTCTGGTATTGATCTTCTATGAGAAATATAGCACATCTCAGTGTTTCAGCTCCATTCTGCAAGTCTCTGGACACATCTACACTAATCATGTAATGCAGTTCCACACTGATAATTGAAAAAAGTGTTTTCACTATCCAGATGATTATATTCTGGAATCAGTTTATGGCCTGGATTGTGATTACATCAGAGCATAGATTAAGGGGTTTCTTTCTTGTGCTTTTGTAGGAGTTTGTTGTTTGAAGCTAGCTTTGAACTGTATTAAATAGTGTAGATGGGGCCTTTGCCTCTCTGCCTTAGAAGATGGCAAGGGTTCCTGTTGCTAATTGATTCCCAGTTTTCATATTGATCCTCTCAGCTTTCCTAACGTTTTCTTAAGGCTGTCTTAAAATCCATGTGGTTTCAGGAGGCACGCTAAAATGATGGACAAAGACCACATTTAGTAACTAAAAGGTATTGTCTGTAAATGTATGGCTGATGTCTCTGACATTGACACTGGTTAAATTTTCTCTAAGAACGCTAGCTTTGCCTTGGATAGTAAGAAAAGTACTTGCTCTTGACTTTCTTGTTTGCTAACACTCCTCCTAAGACTTGTTATTTTGTAAAATCTGTAGCATGTTTTCTGCTTAGTAGTATCCATGCAACATTGGGGAAGCATACAACCGTTTAATAGTCATTCAAACAAATGTATTTTACCTCTTGCAGATCAAGACACTTTCCCTCAAGGTAGTCCTATATTATATTTTCTGGGGCCTTGGAATAACCCTTTGCCTTAGGGATGGGGTAGTATTTTCCTAATTGTTATTTCCAAACTTCATTGGGATTGTAGGAGATAATCTATCTTGATGTATTCAGAGAAACAGTATGTGAATAGGACAGATTTTTCTCCCTGGATATCCTGATATCCTGTGTGTGGTGGCCTTTTCTGGGAAAACTTTTCAGATATAAATACATCGACTCTCCCATATCATGCACCAGGAAAAATAATTGTTTTCGGCTGCAGATATTAACTAAACCTAGTTCTGGTTGAAATGCTAAGCCTGAATGATCTCATTGTCACCAGAATTTACCATTAGATGTTAGGAAATACAGAAGCATGCACTTTCCCCTTCAAAATGGCATTTGGGATGGAATAGTGACATTAATCTGTGTTCTTGTATTTTCTGTTTCAAGATGGCCTCGATGACAATGATCACCAGAACAACCTGCATGGATACCAGTCTTTTGAACAATGCAACATTAAGCAGGAGGAGGAATCCGGGTACGAAAGGGTACCTCTAGACCCAGACCCTCCTGGCTTACATTCAGGTACAATCAGACACATTGAAAATGTTTCGCCTTTGCACACAAGCTGATGATTTGAGATTAGCTTTTTTGTGGATTTAATACAAAAGTTTTGAAGGGTGCCAACAATATCTCTTTTTTCTTGTTTGCAGTCTTTTTGGGTTGAGTGACTAATGGGCATTCAAAGCTTTGTTCTATTATTGGCCAAATACTCACTCTCGAGCCATACATTGATCTTCTATTGTCTCTTATTATAGCCTAGATGGATGGTATCTGTTTAATTGGGCAGAGGCAAGGAGTTGCTTTTAGATATCATTTGTACTGAGGCTAGTCCTGGACCTTTTTTCTGGGGTGATCTTACTGTTATTTTGCTTCTGTTTAAGTTATGCCCTTGATTGAGACCTGCTGATTTCTTGCTGTAGAATTTAATGGGACCTGTGTCAATCTCTGCATGCTTGCCCTTTAGTTGGCATACCCATGCTGTGATCATGGAATGGTGCACAACATAGGGAGAAAATGGCAGGAATTTGTAATTTGTATAGGCTAAGGAGTGGCACAGTGTGGTTTCTAAATGATATCGGATGGCACCTCTCTGCATCTCTTACCATTAAACTGTGCTGTTTACACGAGATGCATTTCAGCAATATTTGGGGCCCATGCAGATACAAGTTGTCAATCATTTCAATTCTAGATCTAGGTCCCAGTGAGCTAAGTATCCTTGTAAACCCATAAGCCGAAGCTCTCTTTGGCAGTGTCTTAAATGATTGTTGTTAGAGACAAGTCACTTGGGAAATTGAGAGTTAAATAGGACATCTGTTGGGATTAAGGCAACGGTTCCGCCTTCTTGTAATGAGCTGCAGAAGTTGTTTAGATGTGTGCTTTCTTTAAGCCATGTGAAGGCTTGAATGTTGCCCTGCACATTCAGTTATTTGGGGCCCTCAGCTCCCAGAAGCCCTATCCAGCTTGTTCAATGGCCAGGAATTCTGGAAGCTGAAATCCAAAACAACTGGAGGGCCGCAAACTGTGCAGGCATGTGTACCTTCCATTTTGGGACTTCTTGTTTACTGTATATAGTCATCTATACATCTAGACATTTCAGTCAAAAATTGACCCAAAAAACCTGGGTCAACTTACCCGCAGGTCAGTGTGAGTACTGTACCTTAATTCTTATCCAAAAGAGAATCATCCCTTCGTCTGAGTAGAATGACAAAAGACTAGAGCTTAGTCCACCTCAGCTTAAAAGAACGATCGACCCCCTTTGCTGTACTGTTATTTCTGGCCTTTTTGAAAGCCTAGATGACAAAATGGCAGCAGTGGCCAAGGGTGGCTGGCTCCCTGCAATGGCATTGGTGCTTTCCTCGCTCCATTGAATGACCTTCAACTTATCCTCCAGTCATGTTAAAATGTATAATTCTAGCCCGCAGAACATGCTCTTGACTTATATATGACGTTGACTTGCACACAAGGGTGTATGGGTTTTTTAATGTGATGTGTTATGCTTGATTGCAGAAATGAAGACAGAATTTAAACAAGAGGATCCCATCCCGGGCTACAATATGAGTTATGGTGCTCCTTCTGGACCCCCTCCTAACTACAATAGTTCACAGTCTGGCTACAATGCACCACCTTCCAATTATGGCATGTCTGATTCATCTCAATCCTGGCAGCAACAGCAGCAATACCAACAGGGCCGTAAAAGGCCATTTGAAGAGTCACGGGGCCGTGGTTATTACGAACATCGAGACGATAAGAGGTGCGTTCAGTCACGTTTTTGTGGATCATGTCTTCTGTTACATGTTCCCATTTCTCCAGAGTTAATGAGGAAGATGTAGGTTTGTCACATTTGGAAGCTAAGCCTTGGCAGGGTCTTCTAATACCAATAGAAAATATATGTTTTGGCACGTTTCTGTCTCAGAAATAGATTCTTACTCTCTGTGGGTTTTAGTAATTCAGAAAAGTTTCAAATTATAGTGAACATTAGGGGTATATACTTGCTGTTTGGTGATACTTCAGTTTTGTATGCTAAAATAGATATTTGTTAACTGCAAATAATGAAATTTCCATACTATAGTTGCACAGAGCTATTTTGGTTACTTGCCTGTAGACATTTGCTTATCAGCTGTAATATTATGAGACAGCAGCCTAAAGAATTTAATGAGAGATCCAAAGTTGATTTGCAATAGCGTTCTTAATCACCCAGTGTGGGAATGGGTTTCCATGCATTTTCTGATCTTTGTGAACTTGTATACTTGCCTTGCAAATGATCTAATTAAATGGATTTATGGGTCCTGTATTTGTATTCTCTCTTTCAGAGGCCGATCTCCTCAGCCACCTGCTGAAGATGATGAAGACAATTTTGATGACACTCTGGTGGCCATTGATACATGTGAGTTGTGGGGATCTCTCTCTTATCTGACCTTGTTAACTTGCATTGCAGAAGGGTGTGATAACTCAACCCCCCCCCCCCCCCGCTGTCTTACTTTCTATTTTCTTCAAGGATCTAGCTGTCATGATGTGTTAAGATGGGTGGCAGCGGTTTCAGGGGAATGTTTGGCATATTGTTGATTACTATCAGAAGCAACAAATGAAAGAAACGACAAGAGGAACTGTAGGATTACTGAGACATAGTCCTCCCAAATAAATAGCCTCAAGGATTTAGTCTCGGACTTTGTGTGCCCTTTGGGAAGCTGTAGGATCTTCTGTTACTGAAGCAACAAGCTGGGTGGAAGTCTAGATTCTTTATGTTATCCAGAGGTGGAGGCAGCTAAGGAACACAACATGTTCAACAAAATTGTGGATAGGGCATGAATTTTGGAGGCCATATCTGTCTCCTTCCTCAATTTTTCAAAATAAGTGTGCAGTCATTCATGGCTAAACAGACCCAAAAGTCCAAGAAGTAGCACAATTTCAATCTGAGCCAGTTCATGCACATTTTTTGAAGTTTAAGAATTTGTTCAACCCCTCCCCCAAATGGTATTGGAAGTAGTGTTTTACAGGCGTTGTGCTTTGTCACTTTCAATACGAGAAGCTCTTCCCTGTCTCTCTTCCCTTGTTAATCGGTAGCCCCTCGGTTGAGTTTTGAGCTTTTCAGTAGGAGTCCAGGAGGCAAGGATTAAGAAACTGGTGAATGACTTCTGACACCTTTTCCTCGGCTTCAGAGGAAAGCAGTGGCAAACCCCTTGTAAACCAATTTTTCCAGGAAATCCTTATGATAGGTTTGCCTTAGGGCTGCCATAAGTCAGAAACAACTTCCACACACAACAACAGTTGTGCTGTGTGGAATGTTCTTGACATCTCTGATATTTACATTATGTATCTCTGCTGGAATGCTCTTCTACCTTTCTTTGACCCCTTCCTTGCCTTTGCCTTTTCAGATAATTGTGATCTACATTTTAAAGTAGCTCGTGACCGATACAGTGGCTACCCTCTGACCATCGAAGGGTTTGCTTTCCTCTGGTCAGGTGCGCGAGCCACATACGGGGTGCGCCGTGGGCGGATCTGCTATGAAATGAAGGTAAAGGGGCCTATTTCTCCACTGCCTAGATGTGATGTTTGTAAAGTAAGCAGAGATTCAGAGGATTTAATTTGAAATGTTTGCACAGATGTAATGTAGCTGCTGCTGTTGAGAGTTAAAGATGTTTGTGTCACCTCCATGAGTTCTCCACTCCAGAAATATGTGAGGCTGCCCTGAGTCCCTCTTGTGGGGAGAAGGGCGGGATAGAAGAATATGAAAGAAATAAATAATAAATAAGAACAAGGAATGTCTCCTTTTGTATTTTCTGAAAATAGGCATGTTTTGATTTTGCTCCTCTGCTTGCTAAAATTTGTTCAGTGCCAGTTACACTTTCTACTTATAGGTAGCTGTAATTCATTCTGTGGTCAAGTTTACTTCTCAATTACAAATTCTTATTGTAAGAAACTCACTTCAAAAATCAGCATAGCCTTTTCTGGGAAGCCCTTTAAAGCTGTCATTGATAAAGGCTATTTCTTAGTAACTCCTTCTTCCCAGAGTCCCTGTTTTGGGGGGCAGAAGGAAGGATATAAATAAATAATTGCAGTGGCAGTGGCAAAACCCTTGTAAACAAATCTTTCCAGGAAAACCTCATGATAAGTTTGCCTTAGTGCTGCCATACAACGTCAACACACAACAACAGTTATCTTTATATTGTGGCTACAGAATCTTTCCTGACTAGGTCCCTGTCCTTTGTCCCCAGATCAATGAAGAGATCTCTGTCAAGCACCTTCCTCCCACGGAACCTGATCCTCATGTTGTGCGTATTGGCTGGTCACTGGACTCATGCAGCACCCAGTTAGGTATGAGAGACAATAGCCAATGAATTTGGCAGACCTAGTTCTTTTTTTAGTACAGACTCATCTCCACATTAACAGGGGAGACATCCCGGAACATTGTGTGGATAATACGGAACTATGGATAATAGCACACACTATTGAAATGAAGGACCTCTGACCCAAGAATGCCATAGAGCAGTAGTGTCAAACTTGTGGCCCTCCAGGTGTTTTGGACTTCAACTCCCAGAAATTCTTTGCTATTGGACAAGCTGACTAGGGCTGGGAGTTGGAGGCCCAAACATCTGGAGGGCCACAAATTTGACAACTCTGCCATAGAGTCATGCTGGAGGACCTAGCAAATGCTTGAAGAGGACATATGTTGTTGAATGTAGATAATGAAATTGTGTGTACCACTTCTGCAGATATGAGGGTCATGCATATTTGGAAAGACTGAGCAACACATCTGAAAAATCCCTGTGTCTGGTAGTCACTTCCCCTAACTGTTTTATGTCATACTAAAAATGCCTATAAGAAAGATCTTAGGATCTGGGTTGCTAAGTGTGAGTGGAGAAAATCCAGGAACCATTTAAAAGGTTTAAATCAGCACTTTGAATTAGGTCTAAACTTAGAGGCTACTAGAGCATGGACGAGTGTAAAAATGCTGTCTGTGGCCATTGTTGGTCGACTAGCTTCAGGTGATAAAAGGCACTTTGTGATACTGAAAATCCTCTTTCCCTCTAACGCTGGCCTCTTCAACCTGCAGCCCTCCAGGCATTTTTGGACTTCAGCTCCCAGAATTCCTGACCATTGAACAAGCTGGCTAGGGGTTATAGGAGTTGTAGGCCCAAACACCTGGAGGGCTGCAGGTTGAAAAGGCCTGCTGTAACAGCAGTGTTTGTTTGTTCCATTAGGCGAAGAGCTTTTCTCCTACGGCTATGGGGGCACTGGAAAGAAATCTACTAATTGCAAGTTTGAGAATTATGGCGAATGCTTTACTGAGAATGACATAATCACTTGCCTTCTGGTGAGTTCGATGTGTAGTATTCTGGGAGTTACCATTCTATTTTCATAAACGAATTGTGTGTTACAGTACTGGTTTAGGATAATACCGAGGCCAGTAATGTTTGCATAGGGTCTTCAAACAGTTCTTGGGGAAAACACCAAATTTTCAGGCACTTGACATGCCATCGTAATGTGTAACCTTGCTGTCGTTTTGTGCTCTGAATTGTAGGACGAGTGGGCTTATTAACAAAAGGTCCTCCTCATAAATGTACACCAGAGTAACTTAGTAGCGTGAGCCAGCACCAGTAGCTGAAAGTGATAAAAAGAACAAAAAACACAGAGACCAATGTTATATCTTCCGTAGAAGGCTTTTCTTTGTAGTAAAATCATATATTTGAATTATTTACAATAACAAGGTTTCTGCAACGCAAATAAAATCCTTGATACTTCCTTCTTTGTTTCCATGATGGGCTTCTTCCTCATGAGGATAAACAACTTCTAGCTTTGCTCTCACAAAGCTTCCTCTCAGACCAGACTGACACAGGAGCTTCACACAGTAGCTTTACACACGAGGCCTTCAAACTGGAGCTTCTGTCACCGAAGCTTCTTACACCAGGCCTTCTCATATTCTGCCTTCTCATAATAATAAAAAAAACCCCAAATATTTGTTTTCGCTTCCTCGCCTTCTCATAAACTAAGGCCTCCCTCACACTGAGGCCTCCTCACAGACTGAGACTTTTCTCCCACTGAGGTTTACCTCAGACTGAGTTGTTACTAAGCAACAGGCCATGCCTGCTTCTATTGAACCACAGCTTCTCTGAGTCACTGTATCCATTTAATCCTTTCCGTGCTTGGCTCACATTTTTATAACCAAAAATACCTAGTTAATTTTTAATTTTTCTGACATGAATGTGGTGCCCTGGCTAAATTACTCTATCCTTGTTCTTAGGACTTTGAGTGTGGTGATGACATTGAGATGTCTTTCATGAAGAATGGGAAGTGGCTGGGGGTGGCCTACCGGCTGCGGAAGGACATCCTAGGCGGCCAAGCACTCTTTCCTCACGTCCTGGTGAAGAACTGCGCCATTGAGTTCAACTTTGGTCAGAGGGAGGACACCTTCTTTCCCGTTCCACCGGGTTTCACCTTCATTCAGCACCTTCCACTCTCAGAGCGAGTTCGAGGGACAATTGGACCAAAGAACAAAGGAGAATGTGAAGTATGTGAAGAATGTTGCTTATGTTTTGGTTTTATTTTTGCTGTAATATGTTGCCCGGGCTTGGCCCCATGTAAGCTGCTCCGAGTCCCCGTTGGGGAGATGGTGGCAGGGTATAAATTAAGTTTATTATTATTATTAAGTAGGTACTGCAGGAAAGGAGGTGGCATTGGCTGATCTCATGACTGAAAGCTAAGCTACCTTGTGTGATGATGCACACCTCTTATTTTGAGGGCTTAAAATGTGTACCTGGCTGACTTAATGTGTCTTTCAGATCTTGATGATGGTGGGGTTACCTGCTGCTGGGAAGACCACGTGGGCCATTAAACATGCTGCAGCCAACCCGGGCAAGAAATACAACATTCTGGGAACAAATGCTATCATGGACAAAATGAAGGTATGATATTAACCCGCTGCACATTCTCCAGACCAGTTGTTGGAAGCATTTACTTTTCTTCTCATCAGCCGTGTCTTTTCTTCAGGTAATGGGGCTTCGACGCCAACGGAACTATGCTGGCCGTTGGGACGTTCTCATCCAGCAAGCGACGCAGTGCCTGAACCGCCTCATCCAGATTGCAGCGCGGAAAAAGCGTAACTACATCCTGGATCAGGTACTGAGCTTTTCCGGCCTTGTAGGTTTTTGTGATTTCTTTTGAAGGGTAAGGAGTCATACAACAAGCCACAGATTTCCAAACCCCATTATCAGGCCTATAAATAATAATAATAATAATAATAATAATAATAATAATTATTATTATTATTATTATTATTATTATTATTTAGAGTATTTGTATACTGCTTTTCTCACCCTCAAAGCGGTTTACACATAAGTAATGGCAAAATTCCATGCCAGTAAAAACAATTACAATTATACACTACAATTAGAAATAAATCAAATTAAAAACAATACATCCACAAGCAATGTGTTCTTCCTTGACAAAGAAAGGGTCTGTCAATTGAACTGAGACAAGTGTTTTTGTTAAATCGACTTTCTAGACCTCAACTCGGCCTCCAAGAAATACACATCTAAGCAGATGGATTACAAACTCCTCTTCTGCTTCCTTGTTTAAGTTCCCTAAAGCTGTTTCTCTGGCTTCTCCTTCAAAATATACATCGTCCCTTTCCTGCACAAAGAAGACTCTGTTCCTGCTCTCCTGGCATCCCTAGAGGTCTCATTTGAATTGAAAAAAGCTGGTGTGCATTTATTGCTTTTAGCCCGCGAAAGTGGCAAGAAAGGTGGGTTAGTTGTCAGTGAATGGCTCTCAAAGAAGTGTACACACAGCCCCTGCTCGACACACGTCCTTTGGATCTGTGGGTAAACAGAGAGCTAGTCTAGCCTTCTCCATGGTTTGGGGGGTTGTTACGCCACTTAGGAAGAACGCAAACTTGACAAGTAACGACCAGTTTCTTTGCCTCTTCTTTGTCACCATTGTTAGACAAATGTTTATGGATCTGCCCAGAGACGAAAAATGCGCCCTTTTGAAGGTTTCCAACGCAAGGCTATTGTTATTTGTCCCACGGACGAGGACTTAAGAGATCGAACAATAAAGCGCACTGATGAGGAGGGGAAGGATGTGCCCGATCATGCAGTGTTAGAAATGAAAGGTAGGATTCTAGAAAACAAAAACTGACACACATGCAACACAAGTGATAAAGGGCAAAACCCGGTGTGATTGTGTGTATAGTTTTAGTCTTCGTAGTTCTCCATTTGTCTTCCTTTCACCTCTTTTGTCCCATAGTTATCACTTCCTCTTTGCCCGTCTAAAATTGCCATAAATAACCCTCCATGTCCCTTTGCAAATAAGTACTTACGATGTACTGAAGCTGTGTTTACTGCCAAAGGAAAAATATTGGGCTCCCCTCTAAATCAGTTGTGTTCAGTCTGTTATGCAGCAAGATGTAGATCAGTTCTTCCCAAACTCTGGTTTTTCATGTTTTTGGACATCAGTTCCCAGAAACCTAAGCTGCCTTAACCAACGATGAGGAATTCTGGAAGCTGAAGACCAAAACACCAGGAGGGCTAGAGATTAGGAAAATTAACTTAGATTCGCTGAAAGCGGAGTCCACCACTTGTTAATTTGCTTCTAATCTTGATGCATGTTCTGTTAAATTTAGTAGAATATACTTTGGGAATAGGGGAGAAAAAAGAAAGTCTGGTGGTCCTTTCCAGAGGGAAAACCTTTGTTGCAACACACACCCGGGTCGTCCTTGTCAATGTGGCATGCTTCCTGAACTGGAGACAGAGGCAGACAAAATCTTGGAGGCCTCTGTGTGAATCTTGTGTTATCAAGAACAGGAAGATCCCAGCAGCCTCCAGGACTCAAAAGGTTCCTGTTTGGCACTAAGAATTTGGAATATTTTTTCATTATTGATGGGTTTTAAAAAGCTAGATAATTGACATTAAAATGATCACTCTTTCCTTGGTTTCTGGCTGGTTAGATCAGGGGTCCTCAAACTTAGGCCCGGGGGCCAGATACGGCCCTCCAAGCTCATTTGCCCGGCCCTCGCTCAGGGTCAACCTAAGTCTGAAATGACTTGAAAGCAAACAACAATAACAACAACAATTCAATCTCATCAGCCAAAAGCAGGCCCACACTTCCTATTGAAATACTAATAAGTTTATGTTTGTTAAAATTGTTCTTCATTTTAATTATTGTATTGTTTTTAAGTGTTTTTTGCACTACAAATAAGATACGTGCAGTGTGCATAGGAATTCATTCAAGGTTTTTTCAAATTATAATCTGGCCCTCCAACAGTTTGAGGGACCCTGGGTTAAATTAATGAGAGCTAGTTGGTTTGGGAAGCAATGTTTGTTGCCGTTATGTATGTAGGACAGGGAAGACTGGGATGTTAGGCATGACTTGCATCTCTTCCAGCTCTGTTGCTACAGCAATCTAATATCTTCAGTGTGTTTTGAACTACAGCCATCATGATATGTCTTGTTGTAGTTCAGCACATCTGGGAAGCCTTGTGTGTGGAGCTGAGAAATACATTGATTCCCCTTGGCTAAAAGGAAAGAAAAAGTATCTCCCATAAACTAATGTGTGTCCCTCAAGATGCCTCTCACTCCTTGTTCCTCCCACTCATTCCTTTTTTCTCCTGTTCTCTTACATCTTTTCCTGGAGCCCTGGAAGAAAGTCCCATCCCCTTTGTTCTTTCTGCTTCCTCTTCCCCAGCCACTGATGTTTTCCCCTTTTCTTCTTCTCTTGTCAGCTAACTTTGCCTTGCCAGAAGCAGGCGATTTTCTCGACTCCGTCATCTATATTGAGTTGCAGCGGGATGAAGCAGAGAAGCTGGTGAGACAGTACAACGACGAAGGCAAGAGGGCTGGCCCGCCACCGGAAAAGCGCTTTGACAACCGGGGTGGCGGCGGAGGAGGCGGCTTCCGTGGGCGAGGAGGAGGTGGAGGCGGAGGAGGAGGAGGCGGCGGCAACTTCCAACGCTTTGATAACCGAGGCCCACCAGTTGGCAACCGAGGGGGCTTCCAGAACCGTGGAGGTGGCGGTGGAGGACCTGGAGGTGGTGGAGGTGGGCCTGGAGGTGGCTTCAGAGGAGGCGGAGGATCTGGTGGAGGAGGAGGAGGACCTGGAGGTGGCGGCGGTGGAGGAGGAGGAGGTAAGGTTCCTACATTGCAACATTGGTGTCTGTATAATACCACCACATATTGAAAGGGATGCTGAGACCCCCCGTGTTAGCCCAAAGCAGCCTAGAAGTAGAAACCCTCAACTTCATCACAAAAGCTGGCCCTATGTAGACATGTTTCTAAACCATGGTTTGTTTTCCTTAATGGATTGGGCATTACATCTGCATACATGTGTTAATGAGTAAAGTTTCTTAACCATAGTTTGTTTTCCTTAATAGGTTGAGCGATAAATCTGTATCTGTGAGAAATAGTTAATGAGTAAAGCGAAGCTAGAAATGAAGGTTTTGTTACATTGGGGATGTTTTTTCAGGGTTATAAGATGGCAACCTGAGGATGTTAAGAGTGTTGATATGGCAGTCTTTCATTCCAACAGAATCTGGATAGTATTTAATGTTTGCTTCCCAGGAACTAAGTCTTGAATCCCTGTGATTACAGAAGAGAGTTAGAATTGTAGGGTGATAATATGACCAGCATAGACCAGCTCTGCCCATGTCCCTTTGCTCAGGAGGTATAGTCGATGCCTTTTCTTCCTCTTTTGTCTCCCTTTGTTTTCTCTCACCTACATTATGATTAAGCATTGCTAACAGTAATTCTTATTCATGGTCTTTGAAATAAAATAATGTATTTTATGATTTTAATTGTTTATTGTTATTGTTTTTATACGGTTTATACTATATGTAATTGTTTTTGACTGTATTTTATCTTGTGGGGCATTGCTTGCCAAATGTGAACCGCCTCGAGTCGCCTCTGGCCTGAGAGGAGCGTTATACAAGTATAGTAAATAAATAAATAATTTAAAAAACTTTAGGTATGGGTACAGACCATAGGGGGGCCCTGGTGGTGCGGCAGGTTAAACTGCTGAGCTGCTGAATTTGCTGACCGAAAGGTTGGCGATTCGAATCCGGGGAGTAGGGTGAGCTACTGCTATTAGGCCTAGCTTCTGCCAACCTAGCAGTTCAAAAACATGCAAATGTGAGTAGATCAGTAGGTACCACTTCTGTGGGATGGTAATAGCGTTCCATGCAGTCATGCTGGCCACATGACCTTGGAGACGTCTATGGACAATGCCAGCTCTTTGACTTAGAAATAGAGATGAGAACTACTCCCAAGAGTTGGACACAACTAGACTTAATGTCAGGGGAAACATTTACCTTTTACATACCATAGACCAGTGGTTCTCAACCTGTGGGTCTCCAGGCTGTTTTTGGCCTTCAACTCCCAGAAATCCTAACAGCTGGTAAACTGGCTTGGATTTCTGGGAGTTGTAGGCCAAAAACATTTGGGGATCCCAGATTGAGAACCACTGCCATAGACTGAGAGCCCTTTATATCACACCATCTAGGTTTGGCATTATTTTGACCTCTCTGATACATCGCCTTCTCTCAGGCTTCAACCGGGGTGGCTACAACCAGAATCGCTGGGGAAGTGGAAACCGAGACAACAACAACAACAACCGAGGAAATTACAACCGGAACAACCAGCCACAGAGCAGTTACAGCCCAGTACGCAACCAGAACACTTACAAGAGCAACAGTAGTAACATGGCTCCTGCACCCCCTGCTCCTGCTCCACCCAGTACTTACAATCAAGGACCACAGGTAAGACGGGGGAACATGATGGGTTCAGTATGGCTTGGAGTTATATATGGTGTGAGGGCCACATCCTCACCCCCGACTTAAACTATGATATAATTGTTGATCTTTTCTTCATCTAAGTAGTAACTATAGCACATAACATGATTCATGGAGCCCCCGGTGGTGCAGTGGGTTAAACCCCTGTGCCGGCAGGACTGAAGACAGACAGGTTGGAGGTTCGAATCCGGGGAGAGGCGGATGAACTCCCTCTATCAGCTCCAGTTCCTCATGCGGGGACATGAGAGAAGCCTTCCACAAGGATGATAAAAACATCAAATCATCCAGGCGTCCCCTGGGCAACGTCCTTGCAGACGGCCAATTCTCTAACACCAGGAGCGACTTGCAGTTTCTCAAGTAGCTCCTGACACAACAAAAAAAAAATCACGATTTATGTGCTTTTGATCAAAGGAACTAATAAGCTAGGTTTATATGGGAATAATAAAGTATGTAATCATTATTGAATTGTGTTTACATGACTTTTTGTTCTTAATTGCACCAAGTTGGATTTAAACAAAAATAACTGGGAAGGTTCTGGCTGAGCTGTCATGTTTATTTGAGAAAGTCCTCTCTGCTGAATTTAGTGGGGCTTAATTGCAAACTTGCAATTCAGTTTCTAAAATAAAGAATTCATTTACCCCACACAGCAAAGCTACAGCCAGTCCTACAGCCCCCCATCCAGCTACAACCAAGGTAGTTACGGAGCTTCGAGCTACAGCTACGGAAACTATGGTGGTTACAGCCAAAGCTATACCCAGCCTCCACCACCACCACCGGCTCCAGCTGCGGCTCCCGCCCCAGCCCCGGTTCCAGCTCCAGCTCCAGCTCCAGCCCCACCGACCTACAATCAGCCCAATTATAACCAGTACCAACAGGTAGGTGAAAGGAAACCCAGTACCATTTCCAGTGTATGTGGCTGTGAAGAGAACTTGCAGAATATTTGCTGCCTTCCCTACCAGTAGAGAAAAACTTGCTCGATTTTATGGTTTTTCAGACCGATGTCTTCTGTGAAAAGATGATGATGTCACTGTAGTAGAAAGATAGTCATTGTGGCATTGCAGCAGGAGTATTGAGCTTAGAAACCCTCGCTTTTATATGTTTACTCAGCTTGACATATGATAATCAAGTGTTGTTTAGGTGAAAATATTGGTTAAGTGAAAACACTATTCTAAAGCTATTTGGAGGGGGGGGGGGCAGTAGCTGAGCATACATCTTGGCCATCAGAGCTGTATCAGAGTTTAGGGCAGTGGTTCTCAACCTGGGGTCCCCAAATGTTTTTGGCCTTCAACTCCCAGAAATCCTAACAGTTGGTAAACTGGCTGGAATTTCTGGGAGTTGTAGGCCAAAAACATCTGGGGACCCCAGGTTGAGAACCACTAGTCTAATGTGTCTTGTCCTGACATAAACTGTTTGTATGGTTTTCGTATGGCATTGCCATGTTTGCTGGAAACTGCCCTGAGTCCCTTCGGGGAGATAGGGAGGAATAATAATAATAATAATAATAATAATAATAATAATAATATTCAGAATACAGAATACAGAATACAGAATACTCAAGTCAATTTGATCAACTTGGGTTATTATTATGGCGCATCTTCATCCCACCCATCTAGCTATGAGAATTTTGAGGAACCCAAAGCCATGAATGGGAAATAAATGAACTGGGCACCACTTGAAAAAAATAGTTACAAGTTTATTTTTTCGGCAATCATGGCATTATTTTAAATAATGGATGAAAATACAGATGAGTGCTTTGGGTTGGGAGGCTTCCACTGCAACTCTTAACCAAATGTGTTTGTTTCTTCCACAGTACAATCAGCAGTGGAACCAATATTATCAAAACCAGAGCCAGTGGCCCCCATACTACGGCAGCTACGACTATGGGAGCTACGCAGGCAACTCGCAGGGAGGCTCCAGCGCCCAGTGAGGACTCCGCATCATTCTTAGAAAGATCACAGCAATGTTCTGCTGTTGGCAAGTTCGTAACTGGATGCTGGGCATTTCTGAGTCTGGGGGAAACCCGGGCGGGAAGTTGTCTGTCTGCCCTTCTTTCCTCTGTCTAGATCTTGAGGTTGGCTGCATTTTTACCTGTACAGATAGAGGCATGTTACGTCCCCTTTGCATCATCCCTCACGAGGATGTTATGCGATTTCTTGTCTCTCCTTGTCAAAGACTCCCCCTCCCCTCTTTTTTTTTTTAATTTTTCCAGTTCTGAACGAAGCTGCCGTGTTTAGCCTCGTGTTCTTGTACTTTTAGTCCAAGATTTCAAACTTCCTGCAGCTTTTGAACCCTCTTAGGATCTTATCACCTCCTTCTCTCTTCCACCATCGTCTCACACAGTTCTGGTAGTGATCCTAAACCCCAAGGTGTTTTGGATACTCTTCCTGCAGTTTGTCATCCACCTGTCTTTGAGGTGTTTTTATCTGTCTTTTTCTGAAAATAACTATTAAAAACAGGAAGGAGAAGAGATTGTTTTATTTTATGGTAACAATGCTTTGTTTTTAGATTTTTTTTCCTGTAACTTTTTACAGTGGGTCAGCAACTGTTAATATTTTCCTCGAGGTAAACCATTCCTTTTGGCTCAGTGCAGGAGAGAAGGAACAAGGGGGGAAACCATCTTAACTGTGTAACTTTTTTATACGATGTCTAAGTTCCTGTAACTTTGCACATGCTTTGTGTTGAGTTGAATTGTAACAGCTTTTTGTATTTGGAGGAAGAAAAAAGAGTGAATATTGAACTTTAAACCATTTGTCATGTGTGTTCTTCCCTCTTTTCAACCCACACATTTTCATCAGTCTCTTGCAATGAAGTACCAGCAAAAGAACTATATTTCTTGAATTGTAGGACACCATTGATTATAAGATGCACCCTAATTTCAGTACCACTATCAACAGAAATACATAAGATACATTTGCAATTCTAAGGTGCACCCTATTTTAGAGATGGTTATATAAGAAAAAAGTGAGTCTTAAATTACTATTATTATTAACTTTATTTGTACCCCGCTAACATCTCCCAAAGGACTCGATGCGGCTTACAAAGGCCAAGGCCTCAATAAAACAACAATATAACAGATACACATAAACCATAAAGCAAATCAAAACATTAAAGCAATAACAGTAAACAGTAAAAACAGTACACGTAGCACAATAGAACTAAGGCCAAGCCAAGTGTAATGGGTACAGATTAAAAAGTGCTGAATATGCCAAGTGCAATATAAGGATATTTGGGTAAGTGCAATGTGCGGACAATCTTAAATCTCTAGTAAAGTGCTTCTGGGACGTGTTGCTGGAGTTTCTTATTCTGGAAAGGCACACCGGAATAGCCAGGTCTTCAAGCTCTTCCTAAAGACTGCCAACGTAGGGGCAGAAAACTATCTTTTTCAGCTATACATTATGTATTTTCCAACTCGCAGTGTTTCCTTTAAAACATTTTAATATCTTTCATTGTACCAATAACCATAATTTTAGAGAGATTCAGAAAATAAATCGGTCAAAATTACAAAAGTCACACAGTTGCAACAGAAGACTTCAGAACAGCCTCCAACTTCTACAATTAGAATTGGAAGAGAGCTCGTGGGCCATCCAGTCCAACCCTATTCCGCCAAGAAGCAGGAAAATTGCATTCAAAGCACTCCCAACAGATGGCCTCCCAGACTGTATAAAAGCCTCCAAAGAAGGAACCTCCATCACACTTTGGGGTGGAGAGTTCCATTGCTGAAGAACTCTCACAGTTAGGAAGTTCTTCCTAATGTTCAGGTAGAATCTCCTTTCTTGTAGTTTGAGTAGCAGAATACAAGCTTGCTTCCTTCTTCCTATTACTTCCCCTTACATATTTATACATGGCCCTCATCATGTCTCCTCTCAGCCTTTTCATCTGCAGGCTAAACATGTCCAGCTCTTTAAGCTCCTCCTCACAGAGTTTGTTATCCAAACCCTTGATCATTTTAGTTGCCCTCCTCTGGACACATTCCAGCTTAAGAGTCCACTTCTTTCAATTGTGGTGCCCTGAATTGGACATCGTGTGATTCCAGGTGTATTCTGACCAAGGCAGAATAGAAGGGTATCATGACTTCCCAGGATCTGGACACTAGACTTCTATTTATGCAGGCCAAAATCTTACTGGCTTTTTTAGCTGTCGCGTCGCATTGTTGGCTCATGTTCACCTTCCTGTCCACCAGGACTCCCAAGATCTTTTTCACGTGTACTGCTGTCAATACTTTTAATTACATTAACAGCATTTGCTAAAATACTAGGCGAACAAAAATGTCAACGTATTCATAGGTTTGGCTGATCCTTTTGAAGGAGGACACCTGTACCAAGAAGAACTCTCAGGAATTACTTGCTGCAGAAAGAGGAATTTATACAGTAAATATTCTCAATAGATTGCCATTAATAATGTCAAGTTAATACAGAAGTCGCTGCTGCATCAAGAGTTTCTGGCATATAGGACTACTTTTTAACCCAGGAAAATCTCAAAGGCAGGGTTGTTTTATATGCCGGGTATCATCTTATAGGCCGGGCGCTGAAACTTCCGAACCAGACTGGAGAATTTCCGGTCGCCGCATATGGTAAGGGGAGCTCAAAAATGGCCACCACCGCATCCCCGCTACATGCAGTGACTGTATGAAAGTAACAAAGGGCGGCACTGTACAAGTACGGTAGAAGAAAATCCACTCACCAGGATTCGTGAAAAGAAGTGACTTAACGCGGTCTGGATGATGAAGTGAGAGGACGCCTCACTGGGAAGGTGTAAGTGAAGGGAAGAAGCAAGCTGCAGGCTGTGAGGAAATTGGCCATCTGCAAGGACGTTGCCCAGGGGATGCCCGGATGTTCTACCATCCTGTGGGAGGCTTCTCTCATAGAGATAGAGTGGTGCTGTGCCCAGAAAAACACGCCTCTTTCACCCATCTGGCCCGCCCTTGTATCCTATTACAGTACCTCCTTCTCTGCCTCTCAGATCTTGCTCCTGAGGACTGCGGTGAAGCGGCGCAGGCACGCATGTGCGAGATCTGAGAGGCAGAGAAGAAAGTGTGGTAATAGGAAAATTACCATATTGAAATCAAATCTGATGTTTTTTAAAATTTTTATTTAGTGTGCTTTGGAGGAGGGGTAATCTTATACAGCAAGTATATCCCAAACTCTATATATTAACAGGAAAAGTTGGGGGTTGTCTTATACGCCTAGTCTTATATGCCAGAAAATATGGTATGTGTTAACAGACCCTCCTTTTTGATTTCACAGCTCTTTTCAGCAATGTGTGGGAAAGCCCTTTTATTCTTCTTTTGGGCCTCTCCTGTAGAAACAGCTAAAAGTTACAACTGTATCAATGGGTATCATCTAGTCCCCTTTTCCTTTATAAAATACAACCTGAAGTTACAACATGACATGTATAAAAAAGGACTGCTTACTTTGAAAGGTTCCCCCCCCCCCCAACAATTCAACAATTCTGTTAATGAGAATAGAAGCAACTAGAGATATTGAGGTTTACAGGTAATACAGCCCAACACTGATTCTGTTTTGAGAGGCCTCCCACACAGGACATTGCTCTGTCTACAAGTGCAGATTAATGTGTAACCCAGTGCCTTTTCTGCAGTCCTCATGTCTTTCCTAAAGCCTGCCTTTAGGAAATGTGGGGAGAAAGCAAGATAATAAATGGAAGCCAAACAATATGGGTGCATCTCTACACTAGAATGAATACAATTTGAAACCACTTCAACTGCCATGACTCAATGCCATGGAATTATTGGTTGTGGTTCTACAAAGGCTTGAGGATTCTCTCCCAAAGGATGCTGGTGCCTCGCCAAAACACAACTCCCAAGATTCCCTATAGCATTGAGCCATGGCAGTTAAAGTGCTGTCAAACTGCATTAATACTGCAATGTAGATTTAGTGATAGACTTTCTATTAATATTCTTTAAAGGAGCCCCCGGTAGCGCAATGGGTTAAACCCTTGTGGCGGCAGGACTGCTAACCGAAAGGTCGGCAGTTCGAATCCAGGGAGCAGGGTGAGCTCCCATCTGTAAGCCCCTGCTTCTCATACATGGAAATGAGAGAAACCTCCCACAGGATGGTATTTTATTTATTTATTTATTTATTTATTTATTTATCGTGTCATCTGCAACCAGAAAATTGTATTACATTTCTAACAGAACAAAACAAACAAACAGATAAAAAAAAACACAAAATTTTGCAAACTTGGTAGCTGATTAAATGTCCTTTGACCAGTATCTGGCCACTTGGAGTGCCTCTGGTGTTGCCGCAAGAAGGTCCTCCATCGTGCATGTGGCAGGGCTCAGGTTGCATTGCAGCAGGTGGTCAGTGGTTTGCTCTTCTCCACACTCGCATGTCGTGGATTCCACTTTGTGGCCCCATTTCTTAAGATTGGCTCTGCATCTCGTGGTGCCAGAGTGCAGTCTGTTCAGCGCCTTCCAAGTCGCCCAGTCTTCTGTGTGCCCAGGGGGGAGTCTCTCACTTGGTATCAGCCATTGGTTGAGGTGCTGGGTTTGAGCCTGCCACTTTTGGACTCTCGCTTGCTGAGGTGTTCCAGCGAGTGTCTCTGTAGATCTAAGAAAACTATTTCTTGATTTAAGTCGTTGAGGTGCTGGCTGATACCCAAACAAGGGATGAGCTGGAGATGTCACTGCCTTGGTCCTTTCACTATTGGCTGCACTATAAAAGCATTAGTATACAATTTAAAATATACAAACATATTCCACAAAATTCAAAATACATATTCCAAATCAAAACAAAATTAAATAGAAACAATATTTTAAAAAATCAGAGTTAAAATTAAAATTAAGAAAAAAAAAGGGGGGGGGGGCTCGATTCATGCCAATCAATGATCCGAGTACAACTTTTCTCCTTTCAAACTCGGGGTTGGAATCTTTCCGGAACTAATATCGCTTGGCTTTCCGAACGGAGGGACCTTTTTTGCCCCCGCACCGCCAGAAACGGAAGTCCCTCCCAGACTGGGTCTGTGCTTAGACAGCGTCCCTGACGAGAAAGAAGCGGGATGGAAGCCGGAGAGGAAGAACCCCTGAAGCCGTTTCGCCATGGTGAGTGTCTCCGTGTAGCATTGCTTCGTGGATATTGGAGGGAGGGAGGGAATGAGTGTTCCACTTAAAAGGGACCTATCCTTTCCAAAGAAAACACCCTGAACTGGCTGTCTCTTGTGTTTGTGTGGCTGAGCCTTCCAGTCGACTTGAGGGAACCCTGTGCATTTCAGAGGGTTTTCTCAGAGGTGGTTGGGCCAGATCTTCTGAAATATAAACATTTCTCCTGGAATATTGTGTCCAATTCTGGGCACCACAATTCAAGAGAGATATTGACAAGCTGGAATGTGTCCAGAGGAGGGCGACTAAAATGATCAAAGGTCTGGAGAACAAGCCCTATGAGGAGCGGCTTAAGGAGCTGGGCATGTTTAGCCTGAAGAAGAGAAGGATGAGAGGAGATATGATAGCCGTGTATAAATATGTGAGAGGAAGTTCATAGGGAGGAGGGAGCAAGCTTGTTTTCTGCTTCCTTGGAGACTAGGAAGTCTGACTTGGCCACGGTAGTCCACACTCTGGTTACATCCCGTTTAGACTACTGCAACACTCTCTACGTGGGGTTGCCTTTGAAGACGGCTCGGAAGCTTCAACTAGTCCAACGCTCGGCAGCCATGATACTAACAGGAGCGGAGCGCAGGGAGCATACAACTCCTCTGCTGCACCAGCTCCACTGGCTGCCGATCTGCTACCGGGCTCAATTCAAAGTACTGGCGTTGGCCTATAAAGCCCTAAACGGTTCTGGCCCAAGCTACCTATCCTAACGTATCTCTGCCTACGAACCCACCAGGACTCTAAGATCTTCTGGGGAGGCCCTGCTCTCGATCCCGCCTGCATCACAAGCACGGCTGGCGGGGACGAGGGACAGGGCCTTCTCTGTGGTGGCCCCTCGGCTATGGAACCCCCCTTCCCATGGACATTAGATCAGCACCTTCGTTAATGGTGTTTCGAAGAAAACTAAAAACCTGGCTGTTTGAACAGGCGTTCGGATAAATAGTGCAATGAACGATGAATATAGGAAACAGAATTTATGGATGACGAATTGGATCACGATTTTAGTTATGAGATGCTAATGTGTTATATTGATGTGTCATTATTTTGTATATTGTGCTGTTAATGGTTTTAAATATTGTATGTTGTTTCATTGACTTTTGCTCTTCTTGTGAACCGCGTTGAGTCGCTTGCGGGCTGAGAAACTGCGGTATACAAGCAAAGTAAATAAATAAATAAATAAATAAATAAGACGCGGAACAATGGCTTCAAACTACAGGAGAGGAGATTCCTTCTGAACACGAGGAAGAACTTCCTGACTGTGAGAGCCGTTCAGCAGTAGAACTCTCTGCCCCGGAGTGTGGTGGAGGCTCCTTCTTTAGAAGCTTTTAAACAGAGGCTGGATGGCTATCTGTCAGGGGTGATTTGAATGCAATATTCCTGCTTCTTGGCAGGGGGTTGGACTGGATGGCCCATGAGGTCTCTTCCAACTCTTTGATTCTATGATTCCATCCCTTTATTATTTATTATTATTATAATTAGGCCAAAACAACAACGACAAAATTTGGATTGCTGTGAGTTTTCCAGGCTGCTTGGCCATGTTCCAGAAGCGTTATCTCCTGACGTTTCGCCTGCACCTATGGGAGGCATCCTCAGAGATTGTCTGTTGGAAACTAGGAAACTAGAGTTCATATATCTGTGGAATGTTGTTGTTCATTCGTTCAGTCGTTTCCGGCTCTTCGTGACCTCATGGACCAGCCCACGCCAGAACTCCCTGTCGGCTGTCACCACCCCCAGCTCCTTCAGAGTCAAGCCAGTCACTTCAAGGATGCCATCCATCCATCTTGCCCTTGGTCAGCCCCTCTTCCTGGAGCCCCCGGTGGCGCAGTGGGTTAAAGCACTGTGCCGGCAGGACTGAAGACAGACAGGTCGCAGGTTCGAATCCGGGGAGAGGCAGATGAGCTCCCTCTATTTGCTCCAGTTTCTCGTGCGGGGACATGAGAGAAGCCTCCCACAAGGATGATAAAACATCAAAAATCATCCAGGCATCCCCTGGGCAACGTCCTTGCAGACGGCCAATTCTCTCACAACAGGAGCGGTTGCTCCTGACACAACAACAACAACAATAAAAAAAAGCCCCTCTTCCTTTTTCCTTCCATTTTCCCCAGCATGTCTTCTCTAAGCTTCCTTGTCTCCTCCTGATGTGGCCAAAGTACTTCAACTTTGTCTCTCATACCCTTCCCTCCAATGAGCAGTTGGGCTTTATTTCCTGGAGGATGGATTGGTTGGATCTTTTCGCTGTCCAATGCACTCTCAGAACTTTCCTCCAACACTACAGTTCAAAAGCATCTATCTTCCTTCGCTCAGCCTTCCCTATGGTCCAGCTCTCACATCCGTAGGTACTCTGCTGGCTGTTGTATTGGATCACACGTCAGACACTATTATTATTATTATTATTATTATTATTATTATTATTATTATACTTCCCAAGCGTCTAGGACTGTGTGATGTATTTTTGAATGATGTGCGCATTATTATTATTATTATTATTATTATTATTATTAGAATCAAAGAGTTGGAAGAGACCTCATGGGCCATCCAGGCCAACCCCCTGCCAAGAAGCAGGAATATTGCATTCAAATCACCCCTGACAGATGGCCACCCAGCCAGCTAGAAACACAGCTAGATTAGTGCACAGCAAACAAGTTCACTATGCTGGCTGTTGCATTGGATCACACGTCGAACACTTCCCCAGTGTCTAAGACTGTGTGATGTATCAGCGAATAATGTGTGCAGATCCAAGTAGAGTGTCCTTTTGCAGCTGACAGATTGTAATTTTGTCAGCACCAATTGTGTTTAAGTGCAGGCCATGGTCTTTAGGCACTTCACCCAGTGTGCTGATCACCACTGGGACCACCTTTACAGGCTTGTGGCAGAGTCTTTGCAGTCCGATCTTTAAATCTTCATATCGTGTCAGCCTTTCCAGTTGCTTCTCTTCAATCCTGCTGCCACCTGGGATTGCAACATCAATGATCCATGAGTTCAGGAATATTGTGCTTCAAAACTCTGTCAGTCTGAATTGAGAAGTCTCAGAATAGTTTGGTGTATTATTATTATTATTATTATTATTGTGTTTATGTTTATGTTTATTTACGGTATATCCTGCTTTTTCGTTCCATATGGAGACTCAGAATGGCTCACAGCTAAAAGCATTGCAATACAACTTTAAATATACAGATATATTTGTATCCCACTTTCCTCTCCTAAAGGAGACTCATGTTGGCTCATAGCTCTAAAACAATTGAAAACTTCCAAGATATCATAAAAACACATCCTCTGAAAATTCTAGACAGCAGCTTTTTGGACAAAAGGGGCTGAGGCCAGATCCGATGTATTTATGTACCTTCAAATAATTAGTTAACAGATGATGACCCCATTAATTTCATAGAGTTTTCTTAGACAAGGAATGGTTTTGCCACTTTCTTCCTCTGCAATATTACCTTGGTATTTATGAGTAGTCTCCCATCTAAGTACTAACTAGGGCTCACTGAGCTTAGCTTCCAAATTCAGTTGTGGTCAGGTGCCTTTAGGGCACTTAGACCAGGGAAAACTTTGGGCCTCTGAGTGTTTTGGACTTCAGCTCCCACAATTCCCAACAGCCTGAGGCCCTTTCCCTAAGCGGCTGAGAGGGGAAAGGAAAGGCCCTGAGGCTGTTAGGGATTGTGGGAGTTGAAGTCCAAAACACCTGGAGGTCCGAAGTTTACCCTGGTCTAAGTGCCCTAAAGGCACCAGATCCCAACTGAATTTGGAAGCTAAGCCAATCTACACTGATCTACAGTGTAGTTGTAGCCAGAGTCATCATAAGCTGAAGTCAGCTTGATTGCACATAGCTGTGGCTTTATATTGTTATTCAAAACTGTCTAAGAAAGTGGATTGAAATCCACAAAACGTAAAGGGAGGAATCTAGCAAATTACTGCTAGATTCCTCCCTGCTTTTCTCTCTTTTTCTTATTATTTTTCTGTACTAGAATAGAGTGACATTACCTTTGTTTCAAAAACTACCACAATTTGACTATCAGATCCCTCTCTTCTAGAGAACTTTTGTAATTTGTTTTAGAGTATACAGTTTTAATTTAACCCTTGAAGCCAACTTGAGAGCAGTTAACAACAACAATATTTATATCCTATACCTTGTTTTAGTGAGTTAGGCCTTATCCCTTCTCCTCCTCCTCCTTTGAATAATTGATTAGAGATTTATTATATTTTGTAATAGATGTGCGTGAGTGTGTATGTTTATATTTCATTCATAGGGTCGCTGGAAGTTGGAACAAACTTTATAGTAGTTAATGACAACAGTGTTAATATCCCAAAACTGTTGGTTTGTTTAAAATTGATTCTGAGTTAAGACTTACCCCTTTCTTTTGTTCTATTGTGCTATATTATTCAGTCTTTTTGGAACTGGAATATTTGGAATTTCTTTATTTTTCTAGGTGTTGACACCACGAACAATGTAGAACAAGAGGAATCAGATAAACCTCCAACAACAGAGAGATTGGCAAGTTGTCTTCTGGACAAAACTGAGACGGAAAAGCTGCCCTGCTCTGCAGAAGAAACAATGGAAATCCCAGGTTCCACAGACTGCTGTGCAAAGAACAATGAGGATCTGGATGGGTCTCTTCCAGTGTCCCATGGGAATAAATATATATCAGTTATGCCAGGCTTTGGGACAACTATCATCCCTCCAGTTTATCACTGGGGCGAAGAAATGTTGGAAGGCTCTGATCCACATAATTGTCACTTGAGCAAGAATGGAGCATCTCAAACACCACATTTCTGGGGAGAATATTTTGATAATCCAGGTTCAAAACTTCCCTCTGGCCAGTGCATTCCCACCAATGGATCACTTGTGTTAAGGACTGGGAGCAACATGAGTGGGAACAATGAACCATCTGAGGTGTGCAATGGGAAGCCACATCTCGTATCTGCCCAAGATGGCATTCCCATTGGGATGGAGGCTTCCAGTGCCAAACATTCCCACTGCAATAATGGAAAACCAGAGTCCCTGGACAGAAAATCAGTGGAAGACGAGGACCCTGCTCTCCTAGCCATGTTCCGTACTGTGGCCAACAGCCGTCTGGCTGTCCGGAGCCAACAAAAAGATGAGCCGGATTTCACTCCATCGCAGAAGCTGGCCATATTGCAGGAACTGTACCACGCCAAGCCCCTGGTCTTCCTGGAGCGCTTCCGAACTGCCCTGCGCGAAGAACACTTACCTTGCTTCCTCCATCTCTCTGGCAGCTATGAGGCAGATTTCTACTGTGCTGAAGTGCGCAGGGCTGGCCTGGGCAAAACACGGCGCACCCGAGTGCGGAACAAGCGCTACGCAGCTCTGCAGCAGCTCATTAAAGGTATGGACACCCAAACTCTTGGGCTGTATTCTGAGTCCCACGAGAGGTATTGAAAGGCTGTTGGCAAGTGAGACAATTGTGGTAATATTGGAAAGTAATGGAATCAAGATGCCTTCACAGTTGTCCCAGTTTTTTACCATTTGCTGCCCTCTTCGATATCTGTTTATTTGCTTTGCCCATGACTAGGTGGCCAACTCTAGAGCTGGTAACAGCAGCTTGAATTGTACAATCAATCAAGGATGAACTTCATTCTATTCAAATAAGGGGCAGTATAACAATTAAACAATACATCACTTCATATTTTTATACCTAGTATGTCCCACTGTGTTCCATAGAGCTGACTCCCTAATCAGTGAGCTTGAAGGTGCAGCTGAAAAAGACTAAAAAGGGAAAAGTTGGGGGTTGCTATTTTCTCTTTCTCATAGACCTGATTAGATGCCCATAAGTAAGTCACCCTTTCTCACAGGGCTTCCCAAACTTTGGTCCTCCAAGGGTTTTAGACCTCAACTCTCAGAAGCTCTCACCAGATTGGCCAGCAATCAGGAATTCTGGGAGTTGAAGTCCAAAATAACTGGATGACCAAAGTGTGGGAACCATGCTCAGTGGGGAGGAATGGAGTTGGAGTTCCCAGCACACCTGGAAAGCACCAAGTTGTGCTTTTTTTTTTTTTTTTTTTTGTCGTGTCAGGAGCAACCTGAGAAACTGCAAGTCGCTTCTGGTGTGAGAGAATTGGCTGTCTGCAAGGACGTTGCCCAGGGGATGCCCGGATGATTTGATGTTTTTATCATCCTTGTGGGAGGTTTCTCTCATGTCCCCACATGAGGGCCTGGAGCTGATAGAGGGAGCTCATCCGCCTCTCCCTGGATTCGAACCTGTGACCTGTCAGTCTTCAGTCCTGCTGGCACAGGGGTTTAACCCACTGTGCCACCGGGGGCTCCAGTTGTGCTGAGGAAGGCTATTTTAAGAAGTTACAGAGTTAACCTCAGCGATGTGCTAAATAGTGGATGATGGATGTTGTGATGCTCCTAGAACTATAGAGTTGGAAGAGATCTCATGGGCCATCCAGTCCAACCCCTTGCCAAGAAGCAGGAAAATCACATTCAAAGCACCCCCAACAGATGGTCATCCAGCCTCTGTTTAAAAGCCTTCGAAGAAAGAGCCTCCACCACACTCTGGGGCAGAGAGTTCCACTGCTGAATGGCTCTCACAGTCAGGAAGTTCTTCCTAATGTTCAGATGGAATCTCCTTTCTTGTACTTTGAAGCCATTGTTCCACTTCCTAGTCTTCAGGGCAGCAGAAAACAAGCTTGCTCCCTCCTCCCTATGACTTCCCCTCACATATTTATACATGGCTATCATGTCTCCTCTCAGCCTTCTCTTCTTCAGGCTAAACATGCCCAGCTCTTTAATCCACTCCTCATAGGGCTTGTTTTCCAGACTCTTGATCATTTTAGTCGCCCTCCTCTGGATATATTCCAGCTTGTCAACATCTCCCTTCAATTGTGGTGCCCAGAATTGGACACAGTATTCCAGATGTGGTTTGACCAGAGCAGAATAGAAGGATAGCATGACTTCCCTGGATCTAGACACTAGACTCCTATTGATGCAGGCCAAAAACCCATTGGCTTTTTTTGCTGCCGAATCACATTGTTGGGAAGAAAGGTGACATTCAAACAAACAAATTTGTTGAGCAAATATTTTTTGTCCTTGACCAAATACGACTGGTATATGTGTTAACATTTGCCTGCTATTGTTGTCTGTGTCACAACCATTCTCAGTTCCTCCAGCAAACACATCTGAAATTTTGATATTCTTTAACCCTGTTTTCCTGAGTTTTCAGTCACTGACTTCATGGTCATCTCTCTTTGCGCTTTCTAGGTGGGGAATACTTTAGCGATGAGCAGATGCGCAGCCGGGATCCGCTCCTTTACGAACAGTACATCGGACAGTACCTGAGTGATGAAGAGTTGCAAGCGTTGGGCAGCTGCAAACTGGAGGCGGCCTGCTCCCTCTCAGGTGTCCTCATGGACTCCTATCAGGAGCAGGTCATCCAACAGCGGCTGCTGGTTCAGCAGGAACAGGAAGAGGCATGTGAGGAGGAGGAAGAGGAAGATGACACTGATGATGAGGACAAGGAAGGTTAGTTAAGAGAGAAAGTCACACCGAAGGGTTGGAGGGATGCTGAAGAAGGCTTTTCGGTTATCCCCTCCCTATTCTGTTTTCAGGGGATTACACGAAACAGACCACCAAATATTACAAATCACTTTCAGTCAAACCGATTCGGGCCCAAGCCTAGCAATAGTATATTATTATTATTATTATTATTATTATTATTATTAGCAGCAGCAGCAGCAGCATCTGTCACAAGCCAGTTAAAGGTAGTTCCAGTGGTGATTGTACACTGGGTGCAGTACCTTGGCCAATCAGCGCTGACAAAATTACCATCTGACAGCTGCAAAAGGCCACCCTTCTCAGATCTGCACGCATTATTTGCTGATACATCACACAGTCCTAAACACTTGAGAAGTGTCCGGTGTGTGATGGAATACAAAGCCAGCATAGTGATCTTGTTTGCTGTGTGCAAATCTTGTTGTATATCAAATAATAATAATAATAATTATAATAATTATAATAATTATAATAATATACTACCATACCATAAACTCTGTATTGACTTATTAATATTGAAAGAGAGTAATTAAAAGCAAATGAAGACAAAAGATAAACATAACAATGTAATTTGACCTTCTTATCTATATAAGAAAATAAGTAAATAATAAGAATATAATCTTACATAATAATAACTTTCTTAATAATAATCTTTCCTATATTATTATTATTTGAAACTTTAAAAAAAATTAGTACACAGCAAACAACTCTGCTGGCTGTTGTATTGAATCACACGCCGGACACTTCCCAAGTGTCTAGGACTGTGTGATGTATCGGCGAATAATGTGTGCAGATCCCAGTAAGGTGGCCTTCTACAGCTGACAGATGGTAATTTTGTCAGCGCCGATTGTGTTTAAGTGCAGGCCAAGCTCTTTAGGCACTGCACCCAGTGTGCCTATCACCACTGGGACCACCTTGACGGGCTTGTGCCAGAGTCTTTGCAGTTCAATCTTTAAATCCTCATATCATGTCAGCTTTTCCAGTTGTTTCTCTTCAATCCTGCTGTCCCTGGGATTGCGACATCGACAATCCATACTTTGTTTTTTAACACGATTGTGAGGTCAGGAGTATTATGCTCCAAAACTCTGTCTATCTGAATACGAAAGTCCCAGAGGAGTTTGGCGTGTTCATTCTCTGTAACTTTTTCCGGCTTGTGATCCCACCAGTTCTTTGTCGCAGTATTCATTACTATTATTATTGTTATTATTATTATTATTGCTATTTTACTACCTGCCTCTCCCTGTAGCTTGAGGCAGGGTACAACATCATTACAACAGGAGATAAATAGTATTAAAATACATACAAGATACACAGAGTTAAAATACAAGTTAAATTTCACTGATGATATGCAACAAAATTGTGGATTTTAAGTAGGTAGAGCATCACTGACTTCTGTGCTGTGCTTCCCTCTGTAGATGAGGCCTCTGACCCAGACAAGGATGAGTGGGTCCCTGACCAAGATGAGAAAATATTACTGCGAGAAGAGTTTACCAGCCGTATGTACCAGCGTTTCCTTGATGGGAAGGATCGGGACTTTGACTACAGGTGAGGTGGAGGCTTGGGAGAAAATTAAGTGAGATTTTGGTTGCCTTCCTGCACATATTGCCCCAAGCCTCCCCAAATCCAAGCAACAACAACATCATCTCCTTTTTCAGCAGTGAGAAATATTACTTTGGTTTCAAGTTTTTGGTTTCAAGTCTTGCCTTTTTTCCTCGTGACATTTCTAGACCTTTCCCTATTTGCAGGAACACAGTTGAATCCTCAGGTGTGAAGCTACTTCTATAATTTCCCATCGTGGTCAACTGTGAATCGCACATATGGTATTTCCTGCGCAGACAGTATGGAATCTTCTAGAAAACTTATTAGACACTTTTAGGTGGTAGCCATGCCCACTCTCCCCATAGGGTATATAATATTATATACCCCATAGGGTATATAATAATAATAATAATAATAATAATAATAATACTTTATTTATATCCCACTACCATCTCCTCAGGGGGCCCCCGGTGGCGCAGTGGGTTAAAGCACCGAGCTGATGAGCTTGTTGATCGAAAGGTCGCAGGTTCGATTCCGGGGAGCGGCGTGAGCTTCCGCTGTCAGTCCTAGCTTCTGCCAACCTAGCAGTTCGAAAACATGCAAATGTGAGTAGATCAATAGGTACCGCTCCGGCGGGAAGGTAACGGCGCTCCATGCAGTCATGCCGGCCACATGACCTTGGAGGTGTCTATGGACAACGCTGGCTCTTCGGCTTAGAAATGGAGATGAGCACCACACCCCAGAGTCAGACATGACTGGACTTAATGTCAGGGGACTACCTTTACCTTTTACCTTACCATCTCCTCATGGGACTCGGTGCGGCTTACATGAGGCCGAGCCCACAATACAACAATACAAACAATATAAGCAATAACAGATACAATACAAAGCAATTAAAATAAATCTCATACACAAAAAGCATAAACATTAAACAGAATACAGTGCACATTTAAAATCTATGTCTGGGCCAAATGTAATTAAAGTTTAAAAAATAATGCTAGGCATGAATAAGATACAGGAGGTGGGGCGTTGATAGAGACATACAAGCAGTCCTAAATCGATATAAAGTGCTTTTTTGGGGGACATAATGCTAAGGGTTTGTTATTCTGGGAAGGCACACTGGAACAACCACGTTTTCAAGCTCCTCTTGAAGACTGCCAGAAATGGGGCATGCCTGATGTCCTTAGGGAGTGAGTTCCAGACTTGAGGGGCCACCACCGAGAAGGCCCTCTCTCTCATCCCCACCAATCATGCTTGCGATGCAGGTGGGAGCGTGAGTAGGGCCTCTCCAGATGATCGAAGAGATTGTGTGGGGTCATATACAGAAATGCGGCCACGCAGGTAGCCAGTGGGAGGGGCTACTGCCTCAGTTCCTTTCATCCGCCGCCATTGCAGCAGTTAAGGAATCTTTCTCTCATTTTTGATTAGTGTTTCTGGACTGCATTAATTTCTTTACTTCATTTTTTTATTATTTTTATTTTATTTTATTTTTATTATTGTTATTACCTTTAATTTTCATGGTTACGGCATGTTGACTACCACTTTCTTTCCAAAGTGTCCCTGTCGTGAGGTAAAAAGCTACCTGATGGGCGCTTTGTGTCTGTGGTGCCTGGGGGAGGCCTTGGGGGTATGATTATGCACCCTCTGCCCCTTTTTTCACCCCCTCCCCTCCCAGGCATGAAACAGTTGAATCCTCAGGTGTGAAGCTATTTCTATAATTTGTAATTCGAAGGTGTCCCTGGATGTAATTCTTACGTATCGTCCCTTCCTCTCTTCCCCATTTTCCCCACAGTGAGGTAGATGAGAACCCAGATTTTGACAACCTGGACATCGTATCGCGGGATGAGGAAGAGCGGTACTTTGATAGAGAAGACCCGGAAGAGGCTGATGCTATGGAAGCAGAGTAGATGAGTCTGAGAACTTGAGCCCAAGAAATAGGTGAGGTCCCCTGAAGGTGGAGATAAGAGGACATGTGTTTGATATTCATCCTTCTATGTGAAAGATTTCCCATGCTAAATTGGGTGAATTGACAGAGCAGCTTTGAGCTGGAATGCTGTTGAGCTCTGAGATTGAGTGTCCACACTCGAAGTTATCCATATGGCCCTTCCCAGCTCCTCCCTAATCGCTAATAGAAGAAGATGGCTGAGAAAGGGAGCATATATCCTCAGGATTGGACAATTGCACTGTGGATTGAAGCACAGTTTCTTCTATAATGGCTGAACCTTTGAATCCTTCCAATCCTAGGGTTTGGTTTTGTCTTCACGCCTGCAGTTCCTCCTGAATTGTCTTATTTGGCTCTCTCTAGTGTGAATTACCTACGAGCAGAATGTTTCTCTTAAACAAAAAAATGTTTCTGAGTTGTTTTTGCCATGATGTTGGGATTTAAGCAGTTGGAGGCAGTAAAATAAATGAAATTTTATCTTTTGAGTAATTTTTGGCATCATTAAGAGGTCTTGTTTAAATCTAGAAGGAACTCTGCCAGTTATCAATCAGAGTGGTTGCCAGAATCCTGGTTGTTTTGATGTTTAATTGCAACCCAGTTTTTGCCCTTTCTTCTTTCACCTTGGTTAGAAGGCTCCTCAGCTCCTCCTCACTTTCAGCAATCAAAGTGCTATCATCTGCATATCTAAGGTTGTTAAACATTTTGTCCAGCAATTTTAACTCCAGCCTTGGATTCCTCAAACCCCGCATGTTGCATGATGTGTTCTGCATAAAAGTTGAATAGGTTGGGTGAGAGTATACAGTCCTGCTGCAGTCCTTTCCCAATCTTCAACCACTCTGTTCTTACTGTTGCTACTTGGTCGTTATACAGATTCCTCAGGAGACAGACAAGGCGGCTTGGTATCCCCATACCACCAAGAACTTGCCACAATTTATTATGCCTGCTACAAAACAGGAGCTTTTCTGTTGAGTTTCAGGGCCAGAGAAGCAGATGGCGGAAACAGAAGAATGGCCTGCCTCAGGGGAGCGTGCTTGCTCCATCCATGTTCAACATCTACACAAATGACCAGCCACTGCCAGAAGGGACAGAGAGCTTCATCTATGCTGATGATCGTGCCATTATTGCTCAAGCAGAGAGCTTTGAGATGGTAGAACAGAAGCTCTCTGAAGCTCTAGGTGCTCTTACTACCTATTACAGGGAAAACCAGCTGACCCCTAACCCATCTAAAACACAGACATATGCTTTTCATCTCAAGAACAGACAAGCATCCCGAGCTCTGAGGATCACCTGGGAAGGAATCCCACTGGAGCATTGCAGCGCACCCAAATATCTGGGAGTCACTCTGGACCGTGCTCCGACCTACAAGAAGCACTGCCTGAACATCAAGCAAAAAGTGGGTGCTAGAAAAAATATCATATGAAAGCTGACTGGCACAACCTGGGGATCACAACAAGACACAGCAAAAACATCTGCCCTTGCGCTATGCTACTCTGCTGCTGAGTATGCATGCCCAGTGTGGAACACATCTCACCACACTAAAACAGTGGATGTGGCTCTTAATGAGACATGCCGCATTATCATGGGGTGTCTGCGCCCTACACCACTGGAGAAATTGCACTGCTTAGCCGGTATTGCACCACCTGACATCCACCGGGAAGTAGCAGCCAATAGTGAAAGGACCAAGGCAGAGACATCTCCAGCTCATCCCCTGTTTGGGTATCAGCCAGCACATCAGTGACTTAAATCAAGAAATAGTTTTCTAAGATCTACAGAGACACTCGCTGGAACACCTCAGCAAGCGAGAGTCCAAAAGTGGCAGGCTCAAACCCAGACCTCAACCAATGGCTATTTATTTATCGTGTCATCAGCAACCATACCATTGTATTACATTTCTAACAGAACAAAACAAACAAACAGATAAAAAAAAAAAACAAATTTTGCAAACTTGGTAGTTGATTAAATGTCCTTTGACCAGTAGCTGGCCACTTGGAGTGCCTCTGGTGTTGCCGCAAGGAGGCCCTCCATTGTGCATGTAGCAGGGCTCAGGTTGCATTGCAGCAGGTGGTCTGTGGTTTGCTCTTCTCCACACTAGCATGTCGTGGATTCAACTTTGTAGCCCCATTTCTTAAGATTGACTCTGCATCTCGTGGTGCCAGAGCGCAGTCTGTTCAGTGCTTTCCAAGTTGCCCAGTCTTCTGTGTGCCCAGGAGGGAGTCTCTCATATGGTATCACCCACAGATTGAGGTGCTGGGTTTGAGCCTGCCACTTTTGGACTCTCGCTTGCTGAGGTGATACCAAATCCAATGGCTGATACCAAATGAGAGACTCTCCCCTGGGCACACAGAAGACTGAGCAACTTGGAAGGCGCTGAACAGACTGCGCTCTGGCAACACGAGATGCAGAGCCAACCTCAAGAAATGGGGCCACAAAGTGAAATCCACGACATGCGAGTGCAGAGAAGAGCAAACCACTGACCACCTGCTGCAATGCAACCTGAGCCTTGCCACATGCACCATGGAGGACCTTCTTGTGGCCACACCAGAGGCACTCCAAGTGGCCAGATACTGGTCAAAGGACATTTAATCAACTACCAAACTCGCAAATTTTGTATTTTGTCTGTTTGTTTTGTTCTCTTAGAAATGTAATACAATTGACTGGTTGCCCTGACACAACAAATAAATAAATAAATTTATTATGATCCCACACAGTCAAAAGGCTTTTGTACCAGCATCATTATGGTGAGATTGACACTCAGCGCCTTGGAAAAGACGGATTGATACCCACAAAAGATCACGCTGACATTAATCCGTCTCAGAGATGCTATGAAGTTCCTTCCTGCACAATCTCCCATTTGCCGCCTTATGCTGTTGCTTCCCTTGCCCAACCAAGGCCAGCAGGGGGCAGCAGATACCAAGTAAACTTGGGCAGGCTTTTTCCTGGTTTCTCTGTCTATCTGATGCTGAGTGAGTAAAGAAATGGAAACAGTCCTAGAAACCAGCTCTCTTCCAGTTCTCTTTTCCAAGCAGCTTGATGCTGAATCTTGAGTGTCTGACCATAATGGCTTGCGTTTTGGACTTCAACTCCCAGAATTCCTAACAGCCTCAGGCCCTTTCCTTTTCCCCCTCAGCCCTCAGTGATTTTGCTACTGTTATGAACCGTAATGTAAATATTTTACATGCAGATTGTATTCATTCACTGGACCAAATTTGGCACAAATACCCAATGTGCCCAAATGTGAACACTGGTGGAGTTTGGGGGAAATAGACCTTGACATTTGGGAGTTGTAGTTGCTGGGATTTATAGTTCACCTACAATCAAAGAGCATTCTGAACTCCACCGATAGAATTGGGCCAATTTTCCCATGCCTTGAAGGGACTCTCTGGCACGAGCCTCCCTCCAGCTTCACACAGTCTCCCTCGCCCCGTACATGCGCACCACGCTACCACGCTACCACGCACCAAGCACCCCTGCTCTCCCCTCCCCACTTGGAATCCCAGAAACAACCCTCCCATTGGCTGAGAGGCCAGTGAATCACAGTAGGAGGAGGACCAAAATTGGCCCAAGGAGGGCCAATTGGTGGGAGGATTTGCTGTCTTGTTTCCAAAAAGGAAGAGAAGAACAGGCGGAGAGATCTCCAGCCTTCTCTGCCAAAGAGAACTATGTTTTCTGATGGTCTTCAGTGACCCCTCTGAAACCCCCTTGCGACCCCCAGGTTGAGAAATGCTGCTCTAGTGGGATGTTTAGCAGTTGATGTAGTTCTGTATGTGTGGGGTGTATATACAGTTAGGATGTATATGTGCAGGCATGCCGCTGTTGCCCATTGATGTTGTCATGCTTGGTTTAAAGAGAGGTGAATGGCACTTTCCAGAAGGTTTTCCTGAAATAAATGAGATCTGGTCAGTTTGGTAAAAAAAAATTGGAGCTGAATTTGGCCTGCTTCAATAGGAGCATAGTGTCTAGATCTAGGGAAGTCATGCTACCCCTCTCTTCCGCTTTGGTTAGACCACACCTGGAATATTGTGTCCAATTCTGGGCACCACAATTCAAGAGAGATATTGACAAGCTGGGATGTGTCCAGAGGAGGGCGACTAAAATGATCAAGGGTCTGGAGAACAAGCCCTATGAGGAGCGGCTTAAGGAGCTGGGCATGTTTAGCCTGAAGAAGAGAAGGTTGAGAGGAGATATGATGTATAAATATGTATAAATATGTGAGAGGAAGCCACAGGGAGGAGGGAGCAAGCTTGTTTTCTGCTTCCCTGGAGACTAGGACACGAAACAATGGCTTCAAACTACAAGAAAGGAGATTCTATCTGAACATGAGGAAGAACTTCCTGACTGTGAGAGCTGTTCAGCAGTGGAACTCTCTGCCCCGGAGTGTGGTGGGGGCCCCTTCTTTGGAAGTTTATAAACAGAGGCTGGATGGCCATCTGTCAGGGGTGGTTTGAATGCAATATTCCTGCTTCTTGGCAGGGGTTGGACTGGATGGCCCATGAGGTCTCTTCCAACTCTATGATTCTATGAATCAAGACGTAAGAGCAGGGGTCCTCAAACTAAAGCCCGGGGGCCAGATGCGGCCCTCCAAAGTCATTTACCCGGCCCTCGCTCAGGGTCAACTTAAGTCTGAAACGACTTGAAAGCACACAACAACAACAACAATCCTATCTCATCAGCCGAAAGCAGGCCCACACTTCCCATTGAAATACTAATAAGTTTATATTTGTTAAAATTGTTCATTTTAACTATTGTATTGTTTTTAAATTATTTTTGCACTACAAATAAGATATGTGCAGTGTTCATAGGAATTTATTCATGTTTTTTCCCCCAAATTATAACCCGGCCCTCCAACTGTTTGAGGGATCTCTGTTTAAAAAGTTTGTGGACCCCTGTGTAAGAGTGTCTGAATGGCAACAATTTTAGTAGCTGAGGGCTCTTACCCCCATGTCAGGATCTCCATTTTGCTTCCCAACTTTGTCCCCATCTAGGGAATTTTGACTTTGCGAGTGTTTCCTCCTTTGCCAAGCAACCCACAAATCCCTGACTCACCTCCACCCCCAGCAAGGGGATTTCCACAGAAATGTTGGCTCTGTTTTCCCCCATTGGCAGAAACTATGGAGTAATTTCCCTCCTCCATATGCCAAAGGACTCCTTTGATGTTTCTGCTCATTTTGGCCTGATGCATCATCATTTGGCAGGGGGAAGGGTCCCCTCTGCTGAGCATGATGTATACACAGACGGGCATTTCCAAAACTGCCGCAAGGTGTCTCCCTTCTGCCATCCTGGCAGATTTAATTATTTATTTATTTTGTATCAAAAGCAGTGCATAAATTAGTATAAAAATGATAAAAATAGAAGGCGCGCAGGCGGCTAAATATCTTTTGACCAAAAACGGGCAACAGCAACAACATTGTCTGTAGCCTCCAACAATTCTT
This sequence comes from Anolis sagrei, assembly GCF_037176765.1. Classification (NCBI taxonomy): domain Eukaryota; kingdom Metazoa; phylum Chordata; class Lepidosauria; order Squamata; family Anolidae; genus Anolis; species Anolis sagrei. The sequence continues at coordinate 98,652,921 of NC_090034.1, forward strand.
CCTGTGTGCATGAGGCATAGTGGACAAGCATACAGATGCGGAGTTGTCTGTTCTTCTCCACAGTCACACAAGGTGTGGGATTCTTTTAGGTTGTGCCATTTTGCCAGGTTGTCTTTTGATCTGCCCACTCCACTTCTGAGTCTTTTCAGGGACTTCCAAGTTGCCCATTCTTGGTTTGCCTCTGGAGGAAGACCCTCTCTCATGGGGGGCATCCAGCTGGGATTTCCTGGCTTAGCTGCCCAGAGGGATACCCTTGCTGTTGCTGGGGGGATGCCAAAAGGAGTGGTAGTTCTCATAAAGCTTTCCCCTGATTTGAGTCCACTGGGATGAGGCTGGTAGCCATGCAGTGGGTGGCTTTCACAGTGTTCAATCTTATTTCTCACATTTAGCAGTGACTTCCCGTCGCACATCGGGGGGGGGGGTGCCAGCTAACGTATAGAGCAGTGGTTCTCAACCTTCCTAATGCCGCGACCCCTTAGTACAGGTCCTCATGTTGTGGTGACCCCCAACCATAACGTTATTTTTGTTGCTACTTCATAACTGTAATTTTGCTACTGTTATGAATTGTAATGTAAATATCTGATATGCAGGATGTATTTTCAGTCACTGGACCAAATTTGGCACAAATACCCGATATGCCCAAAATTTGGTGGGGTTGGGGGTGATTGATTTTGTCATTTGGTAATGCTGGGATTTATAGTTCACCTTAAATCAAAGAGCATTATGAACTCCATCAGTGATGGAATTGAATCAAACATGGCACACAGAATTCCCATGACCAAGAGAAAATACTGGGAAGGTTTAGTGGACACTGACCTTGAGTTTTTGGAGTTGTAGTTCACCTACATCCAGAGAACACTGTGGACTCAAGCAATGATGGATCTGGATCAAACTTGGCACAATTACTCAATATGCCCAAATGTGAACACTGGTAGAGTTTGGAGAAAATAGACCTTGCCCTTTGGGAGTCGTAGTTGTTGGGATTTATAGTTCACCCACAATGAAATAGCATTCTGAACCCCACCAACGATAGCATTGGACCAAACTTTCTACATAGAACCCCCATGACCAACAGAAAATACTATGTTTTCTGATGGTCTTTGGCGACCCCTCTGACACCCCCTCGCGACCCCCACAGGGGTCCCGACCCCCAGGTTGAGAAACACTGTTATAGAGTCTATCAACGGGTGTAGGTTTAAAACATCCTGTGATTATTCTGCATGTTTCATTCAATGCTATGTTCACCTGCTTTGCATGGGCAGACTTATGCCAAACAGGGCAGGCATACTGAGCAGTTGAGTATCCAGAAAGGTAACAATGCAGGATGGGACTTCATCCCTTCCTTGGTCATTTAAGAATCCAAGCTGGAGAACTTGGATACTCAAGCACATGGAAAGCTGCTACTCCACAGGTAATTGTGCCTTCAAGTCAACGACTCTAAAGCAACCTCAAAATATTGTCGAAGGCTTTCATGGCTGGAATCACTAGGTTCTTGTGGGTTTTTTCGGGCTATAGAGCCATGTTCTAGAGGCATTTCTCCTGACGTTTCGCCTGCATCTATGGCAAGCATCCTCAGAGGTTGTGAGGTCTGTTGGAAGTAGGAAAAATGGGTTTATATATCTGTGGAACATTCACGCCTAACTGCAGCAGGGAAGAGCTCCTTTCCCCACCCCAGCCATTCCACAGATATATAAACCCATTTTTCCTACTTCCAACAGACCTCACAACCTCTGAGGATGCTTGCCATAGTCAGGGGTCAGGAACCTTCGGCTCTCCAGGTGTGGTGGACTTCAACTCCCACAATTCCTTGAGGCTCGGCATTCACCCCAAAGGCTTACCTTGGCCTCAAGGAATTGTGGGAGTTGAAGTCCACCACACCTGGAGAGCCGAAGGTTCCCCATGCCTGCCATAGATGCAGGCGAAACGTCAGGAGAAATGCCTCTAGAACATGGCTCTATAGCCCGAAAAAACCCACAAGAACCAACCTCAAAATGTTTGTTTTTTTTGGAGGGGGGATGTTGGCAAGATTTGTTCAAAGGGATCTTGCCTTTACATTCCTCAGAGGCTGAAAGAGTGGGTTTCTCTGGCAGAGCAAGAGTTTCTAGAGCAGTGTTTCTCAACCTGAGAGTCCGAACCCCTGTGGGTTGTGAGAGGCAGGTGTGGCTCAACCCATTACGCAAAGTAAGCGTTTGCAGAATAGTTGATTTTGCTCAGAGGCACTCTTGAGGTGCTCTTGGGGGGAAATAGACCTTGACATATGCGAGTTGTAGTTACTAGGATGTATAGTTCACCTACAATCAAAGAGCATTCTGAACTCCACCAATGATAGAATTGAACCAAATATGGCACACAGAACTCCCACGACGAATAGAAAATATATATCAGTGATTGCTTGGGGGGGGGGGGGCAAAATACTGTTTGCTTACCATTGAAAATTACACATATTTCTGATGGTCTTAGGAACCTCTTTGGCAGAGAAGGCTGAAGATCTTTCCGTCTGTCCTTCTCTTCCTGTTTGGAAACAGATGGTGAATCACATAATCATAGAGTTGGCCATCCAGTCCAACCCCCTGCCAAGAAGCAGGACAATCATGTTTAAAGCACCCCCAACAGATGGCCATCCAGGCTCTGTTTAAAAGCCTCCATAGAAGGAGTCTCCACCACACTTTGGGACAGAAAGTTCCACTGCTGAACAGCTCTCACGGTCAGAAAGTTCTTCCTAAAGTTCAGGTGGAATCTCCTTTCCTGTAGTTTGAAGCCATTGTTCAACATCCTAGTGTCCAGGGCAGCAGAAAACAAGCTTGCTCCCTCCTCCCTATGACTTCCCCTGACATATTTATACCTAGCCCTCATCATGTCTCCTCTCAGCCTTCTCTTCTGCAGGCTGAACATGCCCAGCTCTTTAAGCCGCTCCTCATAGGGTTTGTTCTCCAGACCCTGGATCATTTTAGTCACCCTCCTCTGGACACATTCCAGCTTGTCAACAACTCTCTTCAATTGTGGTGCCAAGAATTGGACAGTTATGCTGGCCATTTTTTTTTGTCGTGTCAGGAGCGACTTAAGAAACTGCAAGTTGCTTCTGGTGTGAGAGAATTGGTCGTCTGCAAGGACATTGCCCAGGGGACGCCCAGATGTTGTGATGTATTACCATCCCGATTTACAACTTAAGGCGGCAGCCTTCAAGCAGACATCCCTGTGGGTAAGCTCTCTGGAAATGGCAACACATTTCTGAGCAGAGATGTTTAAGATTGCAGCATGAGCGGAACAAAAAGGAGTCGGTGTCATCTGCCAGGCATCCATTCCCTAGGCACGATATTTCATAACTACCATGTGGTTAGAGGAATGGACCCACAAACTCATCCTTCCCTAATCAGGAATGTAGGCAGCTTTGCTGGGGTTGCATATATTCCTCCCCCTCTCCTGGAAAATTGGGATCCAGGATGGTTGGTCTCATAGGAAAAAAAAATCCCCGAGGAGATTGGCTCTTTCCTGGTCTTGCTTAGCTGACTTGGATTGCATTCCAGTTTTGACACACGTGGGACTTTTTGCTCGGAAACTGTATGAAGTGATCTCTGTTTGTTTAACTGGGGTACATCTCCAAAGCAGTGAGTTAAGCTGCTGAACGTGCTGATCGAATGCTTGCAGGTTCGAATCCGAGAAGCAGGGGTGAGCTCCCGCTGTTAGCCCCAGCTTCTGCCAACCTAGCAGTTTGAAAACATGCAAATGTGAGTAGATCAATAAGTACTGCTCTAATGGGAAGGTAATGGCGCTCCATGCAGTCATGCCAGCCACATGACCTTGGAGGTGTCTACAGACAATGCCGGCTCTTTGGCTTAGAAATGGAGATGAGCACCAACTCCCAGAGTCGGACGCGACTGGATTTAATGTCAGGGGAAAATCTTTTGCCTTTTTATATTTCTATATAATATTAATCCAATATAATATAATATAATATAATATAATATAATATAATATAATATAATATAATATAATATAATATAATAAAAATATATAATATATATTTCTATATTATATTGTACTACTTAATAATATATATTTCTATATAATAATAATATAGTACATTATTATTATAGGAGCCCCCAGTGGCGCAGTGGGTTAAAGCCCTGTGTCGGCAGAACTGAAGACCGACAGGTCGCAGGTTCGAATCCGGGGAGAGGCGGATGAGCTCCCTCTTTTAGCTCCAGCTCCTCATGCGGGAACATGAGAGAAACCTCCCACAAGGATGATAAAACATCAAAAATCATCCAGGCGTCCCCTGGGCAACGTCCTTGCAGACGGCCAATTCTCTCACAACAGGAGCAGTTGCTCCTGACACAACAATAAATAAATAAATTATTATTATAATCCAGAAATATATATAATAATAATAATAATAATAATAATAATAATAATAATAATAATAATATATTTCTATATAATAATTGGAGCCCCTGGTGGCGCAGTGGGTTAAAGTGCTGAGCTGCTGGACTTGCTAAGCCAAAGGTTGCAGGTTTGAATCCGGGGAGCAGTGTGAGTTCCCGCTGTTAGCCCCAGCTTCTGCCAGCTTAGCAGTTCAAGAAAATGCAAATGTGAGGAGATGAATAGATACCATTTTAGCAAGAAGGTAGCGGTGCGCCGTGCAGTCATGCTAGCCACATGACCTTGCATGTGTCTACGGACAACGTCGGCTCTTTGACTTAGAAATGGAGATGAGCACCAACCCCCAGAGTCAGACACGCCTGGACTTAATGTCAGGGGAAAACCTTTAGCTTTACCTACATCTCCAAAGCAGGAACACCCATAGTGCGTTTGAGGTGGTGCCATTGAAATGATTGCAAGGAGAAGTGCCTTACTAACCTACCTCTTGGCCATGAAGCTTTGTATGCAAACACCTTCAATTAAATTCTTGAAGTAAGCAGCCCTGGGGCACTGTGTTTTGTAATAACTGATGCTAACAAGTGACACATCCTTCCGTTCTAGGGAAAGGAGCAAAGGGCTGCTTGGTTTACATATTTTGAAATATCTCTATCCTATATATCTGAAGTGATCCCTGGTCAAGTGATTCCTGGTCAAAGTGGTCTCTGGTCAATGTGGTCCCTGGTCAAGTGGTCCCTGGTCAAGTGGTCCCTGGTCAAGTGGTCCCTCGTCAAAGTGGTCCCTGGTCAAGTGTTCCCTGGTCAAAGTGGACCCTGGTCAAGTGGTCCCTCGTCAAGTGGTCCCTGGTCAAAGTGGTCCCTGGTCAAGTGGTCTCTCATCAAAGAGGTCCCTGGTCAAGTGTTCCCTGGTCAAAGCGGTCTCTGGTCAAGTGGACCCTGGTCAAGTGGTTCCTCATCAAGTGGTCCCTCGTCCAAGTGGTCCCTGGTTAAGTGGTCCCTTGTCAAAGAGGTCCCTGGTCAATGTGGTCTCTGGTCAAGTGGTCCCTAGTCAAGTGGTCCCTTGTCAAAGAGGTCCCTGGTCAAAGTGGACCCTGGTTAAGTGGTCCTTAGTCAAGTAGTCCCTCGTCAAAGAGGTCCCAGGTCAAAGTGGTCTCTGGTCAAGTGGTCCCTGGTCAAGTCATCCCTAGTCAAGTGGTCCCTTGTCAAAGAGGTCTCTGGTCAAAGTGGTCTCTGGTGAAGTGGACCCTGGTCAAGTGGTCCCTGGTTAAGTGGTCCCTAGTCAAGTGGTCCCAGGTCAATGGTCCCTGGTCAAGTGGCCCCTAGTCAAGTGGTCCCTCGTCAAAGAGGTCCCAGGTCGAAATGGTCACTGGTCAAGTGTTCCCTGGTCAAAGTGGTCTCTGGTCAAGTGGTCAATGATCAAAAAATGGTTGGGAACCACTGGTCTAGATGTGTCAAAAGGTAACGGGGGAGAGAAGGATGCAATCTGGAGCCCACTACTATACTGTAGTAGCTTAAAACAAGGCCTTGTCAGGTATTGTAGGAAAAGAGATTCCAAGTAATTAGTAAGAGCTTCTTGTGCAGTGGAATATGCTGCCTCATATCTGGGGAATCTCCTTCTCTGGAGGTTGTTAAGCAGAGGCTGAATGGCTGTAGGGAGTCTCTTCCAACTCAATTATTCTGTCCAGAAGCCCCTCGGACAGTGTTGGATTGCACCTCCCTGCATTCCTTATACTTCCTACTCCGGGCACCAGAGTTCATTCCCCTTTAAGAAGAGTGTGTTTGGAGAAGTGGCATGATGCATTGCAGAACTCTCCTATGTTCACTCCCTCTCTGCTAAGCCAGGAACAAAACAGTCCAGAAGAAGGAAATGTTTTCCTTTAATCAGAATCCATACTCCACCATGTTAACTCTTCTGTGAAGAGCTGATTCATACATACATGTACAGTAGTGACTTGCCCGTAATGCATGATCAACTACCGCAGTCTCTGTTGTGTCTTGAGACAAAATAAAAACATTATATCGGTGACGCTCCAGCTGCAATGGCTCATTTGCACATGGAAGTCAGCACTCAAGGGTGCCCTCCTTCAAGCAGGCATGAACTTGCCCTCAGGGGTGAAATTCACACGTATGCCTTACAGTGAGCCTGCTGCCATAAGGAAAAATCACATGGAAAGTTATGTACTGAGCAGTTGGAGGAACACTGTCCTTTTTATCCAAGCCTTTAAGCCTGGTTTTATCCACCCAGCACATGTCTGTTTGACATAAATGAATAAAAATAAATGGTTAAATGAGTAAAAAAAAGTGATATAGGGTAGGATGGTGTGGGGAAAGAGGGAGAAAGAAAAATAAAACAATAAAATAAAAATAATATTTAATAATCTAGAGCTGATGTTGTCTATCCAATGTAATTTTCTGAATCAGGACCCTCAAATAACCCCTAAAAACAAAGACACCAAGAAAAAATATTTTTGGTTGGGCTGTGTTATTATCCGCATGTCTCATGCACCTGTGTGCTGGTACAGTTGTACCAGGAGCTCCTACTTCATTTTCGTTCTATTAACTGTTTGCATGTATTCCAAGGGTCCATGCATTTTGCAATAAGGTGGTTTCCCTTGCTCTGCAATTATAGGGCCAATGACCCATCAATCATCATTATGTTCTTTAGTTCCGCCCCTTTCCCCAGGGCTCTGGGAGGGAAAAGAAAGACTTCAGGCAGTTTTTCAGTTTTGGAAGCCCAGTTACAGGACATGAGCTTTCCCCACCTGTAGAGAAGCTTCGTTTCTCACAACATCCGGGGGAAACAGCCCTAAAGCTTCTAAGGAATACAGTTTTACAGCACAACCCTTGTTGGGGTTAAAGATACAGATACACATCATTCGTGGAGAAAATCCAAAAGGACTCCAGCTGGAAAATCTACAAGGTCTTGGCTGGTAGGTCTACTCGGGTAACCAGAAGCAATTGGAGCTGGGAGTAGGACCCACACCAGCAGAGCCTAGAAAATAGATTGCCCGGAGGGGTCAAAAAGGGTTTTCCTTGTTAAAGAAAGAAATAGTTCTCCAAGTAAGGTGCCCACCAGTTGATTCAAAGTCTGAAGCATTTGTTTAATTTGTTGAAGATCTAAGAAGTATTGGATTGTTTGTTTCAGACTTCTATAAAATAAAAATGTAATGTTCGTTTGTGGAAGTAACAGAACTCAAAAGCCACTGGACAAATTGACACCACATTTTGACACAAGACACCTAACAACCCAATGTATGTCCTTAACTCAAAAAAATTGATTTTGTCATTTGGGAGTTGTAGTTGCTCGGATTTATAGTTCACCTACAATCAAAGAGCATTCTGAACCCCACCAACGATGGAATTGAACCAAACTTGGCACACAGTTCTCCCATGACCAACAGAAAATATTGGAAAGTTTTGGTGGGCAGTGTCCTTTGGTTTTGGAGTTGTAGTTCACCTACATCCAAAGATCACTGTGGACTTAAACAATGATGGATCTGGACCAAACTCTACACGAATACTCAGTGTGCCCAAATGTGAACACTGGTGGAGTTTGGGGAAAATAGAATCTTGATATTTGGGAGTTGTAGTTGCTGGGATTTATAGTTCACCTATAATCACAGAGAATTCTGAACCCCACCAACGATTGAATTGGGCCAAACCTCCCACACAGAACCCCCATGAGGGCCACAGCAACGCGTGGCAGGGGACGGCTAGTAAGCAATAATAAAAGACTTTTCAAGCTTCTAAAGACTCTGTATAGGAAAATCCTTTGGGCCTCTCAGTCGAGGCACCCTGGCTTCCCGCTGGGCACAAAGAGCACGTCCTGTTCAAAAGCCAACTGCTATAGACCCAGCGCATGACAGCACAACCTGATTTTAGATTCCATGGCCCACGGGTTAGGAACCACTGCTCTAATCCTTCACCACTGGTTATGTTGGTGGGGCCCGATGAGAAAAAGGGGTTGAAAGCTTCCCAAGAGCCATGAGCAGATTCAGGAAGATTCTGGCTCTCTAGATGATTCCGGACTGCATTGGCCAGCACTCCTCACCATTAGAGTTGTATTTCAATAACATCTGGAAATCCACAGAATTCCCATCCTGTATCAGATGTTAAATTTAATAATAATAATAATAATAATAATAATCTTTATTTGTGCCCCGCCACCATCTCCCAATGGGGACTCGGAGCGGCTTACATGGGGCCAAGCCTGGACAACATAATACAGCAATAAAATCAAAACATATACAGCAAACAACAACATCATCAAAATAACATTAAAAGAAAAAAAATCATAAGATAAACATTCCAATAAACACAGTCACAGTAAGGATGACAATGGGTGGGCCACATATTCAGGATAAAAACAGTTAACAAACTATAATGAGATAAAATAGGAGTGGAACATTTTTATGGAACTCCTAAAACACACAGAGTTATGAGGCTAAACATTGCATTTGAAGGGCACGGACTCCATGAGCAGAAAACATTGAGGGGTGCAGAATATCATGCTGTGCACCTACTCACCAAAGGCGCAGCAAAAAAGCCAGGTTTTGAGGTTCTTTTTAAACGTTTCTAGTGAAGGGGCTTTCCTGATCTCCCCAGGTAAGGAATTCCAAAGTCGGGGGGCCACAGAGGAGAAGGCTCTCTCCCTTGTGCCCACAAGACGAGCTTGTAAGATTGATAAAGGCAAAAGGAGGACCTCCTCCGAGGAACAAAGAACCCGGGTAGGTACATGGAGAGAGATACGGTCATGAAGGTAGGCGGGTCCCAAACCGTTTAGGGCTTTGTACCTTGAATTGGGACCGGAAAATAAACGGCAACCAGTGGAGCTCCTTAAACAGAGAGGTTGACCGCTCCCTGTAGGATGCCCCAGTTATCAATCTGGTTGCCGTGCGTTGGACCAGTTGTAGTTTCTGGGCTGTCTTCAAGGGTAGCCCCACGTAGAGAGCATTACAGTAGTCCAGTCTAGAGATAACTAAAGCATGGACCACCATGGTCAAGTCAGACTTCACGAGGTATGATCGCAGCTGGCGCACAAGTTTTAATTGTGCGAAGGCCCTCCGAGATAAGCAGCAGAGCAAAGCCTGAGTGAACATAGCAATGTCACATTAAGAGCTGAGGAATAAGGGAGAGAGAGGCTCCCTATGGTTCTCCCCAAATCCTGGTTTCCATGATCTCTAAAAAGACCTCTCGATGTTGTTGGAGTGTACCTCCCAGCATTCCTCACCATTGGTTATGCTGGGTCTTGCAGACTGAAAAACATCCGGAGAGCTCCAATGTTTCTACTCAGACTTTCAAAAGATGTTGAACAATATCCAACTATCTCTTATTGGGAATTCCAAAATCAAAATTTGTTGGCTGGAATAGTGACACCTTTACTTTCTGATGGTTCAATGTCCCAAAAGTATTAAAACATAGTGCATAAAATTACTTTCTGGTTGTATGTACAAGGCGTCTACTAAACATCAATGAACGTTGTGTTTGCACCTGGGTCCCATCTCCATTCCATGCTCGACCTCATATTTGGCATAGACTTAGCAGCAGGATAAGGTCTTAATTGGTGTCGACGGGATGTTCTCCCCAAGGATTTGCCCGCCGACGGTCTGCCTCGAATACCAGTGGTTTCTCCCAAGACCCTGTGATCCAAGCCTCCTGAGTTCCTTCCTTCACATTAAACACCTGCCTGGATGCCGGGAATGTCTGGAACCCAAGAATTCAGGTATTCAGAGCAACAGCATTCCAGTGGGGCTTTCGATCTGTGCCAAAGACTGCCTGCCAGTTTCCAGTAGCTGCTCTGGGAAAAAATTCCACAGGGCCGACTATCTTGGCAAGTTGGGACAGTACACTGTGGGTGCTTGAAGCCCAGGCAAATCTTTCTGCCAGCTCATTGCACTTAGTTTTTTGATCCTGGGCCACTTTCTCTTTAGGCGGAGACCTGGGGGGACCCCCGATTATTCACCTGTTTCCAGGCAAATGCCAACTTCCTTCTCTCTTTGACGTCTATGTGAAGTACTTGAAAACCGGAGAGGATTTTCGCCCACATTTTGGAGTTGTTTCTCCTGACTCACAAGAGTTGTTAGAACCAAACAGTGGAAGCACAAAAGACTTGCTGCTTTTGGTCTCAATCCAGAGTGAAAAGCGGGGTTATCATAACAGTAATATTTATTTATTATTTATTTACTGTATTTGTATACCGCCTTTCTCAGCCAATTGGCGACTCAAGGCGGTTTCCAACAAATCAGTATACATAAAACATAATAGATAAAAAACATTAAACAGTATAAGACATCACAAAAGCAATAAAAGCAACATCATCAGCGTCTCATTATTCTCAAGCATTGTCCAATTCCATTGTCAGGTCATTCGATTTCCTATATTAGCTACTCTGTATTTGTAAATGCTTGCTCGAATAGCCATGTTTTAACTTGCCTCCGTAACATCAAGAGGGAGGGAGCAGATCTGATCTCCCTAGGGAGGGCGTTCCATAGCCGAGGGGCCACCACTGAGAAGGCCCTGTCTCTTGTTCCTGCCAAATGTGCTTGTGATGAAGGCGGGACTGAGAGCAGGGCCTCCCCAGATGATCTTAAAGTCCTCAGTGGTTCATAAGGGGAGATACGTTCGGACAGGTAAGTTGGGCCAGAACCATTTAGGGCTTTATAGGCCAAAGCCAGCACTTTGAATTGGGCCCGGTAGCAAACTGGCAGCCAGTGGAGCTGGTGCAACAAGGGGGTTGTTTGCTCCCTGAGCGCCGCTCCTGTTAACAACCTGGCTGCCGTTCGTTGGACTAATTGAAGCTTCTGGACCGCCTTCAAAGGCAACCCCACGTAGAGAGCGTTGCAGTAGTCTATATGGCATGTAACTAGAGCGTGGACTACTGTGGCCAAGTCGGACTTCCCAATAGTTGTTGTTGTTATGATGTCTTGCGTTGGGACTGACCTATCTTTGTCGGCATAAGTGTACCACATAAGTGGCGGGGTCGAGAGACAGGGCCTTTTCAGTGCTGGCCCCTCGACTGTGGAACACCCTACCTAGAGATATAAGATCGGCTCCCTCCCTCCTGACTTTTCGAAAAAAGGTGAAAACCTGGCTTTTTGAGCAGGCCTTCCCAAATAATGTGTGGTTTTTACTATTGTAGTTGTACGGCATTGAATTTTGCCATTCGCCAAAGACCATTTCTGTTGGTAATGAGGGTTCTGTGTGGGAAGTTCGGCCCAATTCTATTGTTGGTGGGGTTCAGAATGCTCTTTGATTGTAGGTGAACTATAAATCCCAGAAACTACAACTCCCATATGTCAAGGTCTATTTTCCCCAAACTCCATCAGTGTTCACATTTGGGCATATTGAGTATTTGTGCTAAGTTTGGTTCAGATCGATCATTGTTTTGAGTCCACAGTGCTCCCTGGATGTAGGTGAACTACAAATTCAAAACTGAAGGTCAGTGCCCACCAAACCCTTCCAGTATTTTCTGTTGGTCATGGGAATTCTGTGTGCCCAGTTTCAATTCTATCCTTGGTGGAGTTCTGAATGCTCTTTGATTGTAGGTGAACTATAAATCCCAGCAACTACAACTTCCAAATGACGAACTCAATCTGCCGCCAACCCCATCAGTATTCGAATTTGGGTGTTATGGGTATTTTGTGCCAAATTTGGTCCAGTGAATATTTATTTATTTATTTATTTATTTGGTGCATTTGTTAACCGCCATTCTCAGCCCTAGGGCGACTCATGGCGGTGTACAACATATTAAAAGGCAATTTACAAAAAAAATACAAATATACAAATACAAATACATCCTGCATATCAGATATTTACATTACGATTCATAACAGTAGCAAAATTAGAGTTATGAAGTAGCAACAAAAATAATGTTATGGTTGGGGGTCACCACAACATGAGGAACTGCATTAGGGGGTCTCGGCATTAGGAAGGTTGAGAAACACTGCCCTAATCCAAGATGCAGAATTTTAGCAAAGGATGGAAGCTTTGGCTTAGGATGTGAGGCTGACAGTAGCCCAAGCCATACATGCCCAGGATCCTGGACTTGGCGCGGGATGTTTCTCGCATGCAGATGAGGTCACTGCGAGGAAGATTGCAGGGTGCAGTTGGCCTGCAAGACGCTTGTGGTTTCACACAACTGTTTGTTTTTCTCCGCTTGTCGCCCTCAGCCCTGTTTCCCGGGAGCTTGTGGGAGGTTGGGTTTGGCTTTGGGACAGCTCCCAAGGCTGAAGAAACCTTCCTAAAAGATGGTCTTATTGTACAGAAGGGTGAGACAACCGACACATCTGGGGGATTTTCCTTCTCTCTGCCACCATCAGCTCCATTGTGGATCCAGCCCCAATTTCGAAGCTTTAATTAATAATAGTAATAGTGAACATAATTTCATAAGCAATCAAATGCTTCACATTCAGCATTTTGGAGAATACAACCAACTCTACATGCGTGTCTTTTCTTTCCACATATTTATTATTCACAGATTTGATTCATATGTTTTCTCTATTAATTGCAAGGTCCTCTATTACAGTGTTTCTCAACCTGGGGATCATGACCCCTGGGGGGTCACCAGGGGAGTTTCAGAGGGGTTGTCAAAGGCCATCAGAAAATACAGTATTTTCTGTTGGTCTTGGGGGTTCTGTGTGGGAAGTTTTGCCCAATATCGTTGGTGGGGTTCAGAATGCTCTTTGATTGTAGATAAACTATAAATCCCAGCAACTACAACTCCTGAAAGTCAAGGTCTATTTTCCCCAAACTCCACCCGTATTCAAATTTGGATGTATTGGGTATTTGTGCCAAGATTGGTCTAGATCCATCTTTGCTTGAGTCCACAGTGCTCTCTGGATGTAGGTGAACTACAACTTCAAAATGCAAGGCCAATGCCCACCAAACCCTTCCAGTATTTTCTGTTGGTCATGGGAGTTTTGTGTGCCAAGTTTGGTTCAATTCCATCGCTGGTAGAGTTCAGAATGCTTTTTGATTGTAGGTGAGCTATAAATCCCAGTAACGACAACTCCCAAATTACAAAATCAATCCCTCCCCCCAACACTATCAGTATTAAAATACGGGTCATTGGATATTTTTGCCAAGTTTGGTCCAGATAAGTCCACATTGCTCTCTGGATGTAGGTGAACTACAACTCCAAAATGTAAGGCCAATGCCCATCAAACCCTTCTGCTATTTTCTGTTGGTCATGTGAGTTTTGTGTGCCAAGTTTGGTTCAATTTCATCGCTGGTAGAGTTTAGAATGCTCTTTGATTGTAGGTGAACTATAAATCCTAGCAGCTACAACTCTCAAATGACAAAATCACCCCCCACCCCACCAACTACACCAGTATTCAAATTGGGGTGTATTGGGTATTTGTGCCAAATGTGGTCCAGTGAATGAAAATACATCTTGCAAATCAAATATTTACATGGCAATTCATAACAATAGCAAAATGACAGTTATGAAGTAGCAACAAAAATAACCTTATGGTTGGGGATCACCACAACATGAGGAACTCTATTCAGGGTTGACGGCATTAGGAAGGTTGAGAACCACTGTGCTAGAAGAAAGTAATTTATCTCCATCTCTCTGGGTCTTTTCAAAATGTGTTGGACTATAATTCTCATCACCAAGTTACACTGAGTGTGGCAATATGGGAGTTGTAATTCCACGTATCTGGAGAGCACTAAATGGGGGAAAGATGATCTCTCCCTCTGTGCCAAGAAGATTTAAATACTCCAGTTTAATAACAATAATCCAAACAGAGTGTGCTCCTTTGTTTTGCATATTTAATAACACCCAAAGTTCCACCTGAGTTAATTACAAGGTACTTCTGAGAGTTATGTAGATGGCTTTCCAAAACTTCCTTATAGCCTTAAGGAAGGAGCTGACAAAATATCTTTTTAAATCAACGTCTTAACTTCTATATTGTCTTGTGGGGTTCCTCAGGGTTCAATACTGTCTCCCATGTTGTTTAACATCTACATGAAGCCGCTGGGGGAGATCATCCAGAGTTTCGGGGTGCGGTGTCATCTGTACGCAGATGATGTCCAACTCTGTCACTCCTTCCCACCTGCTACTAAGGAGGCTGTCCAGGTCTTGAACCGATGCTTGGCCGCTGTGTCGGACTAGATGAGGGTGAACAAATTGAAATTGAATCCAGACAAGACAGAGGTCCTCCTGGTCAGTCATAAAGCTGAACAGGGCATAGGGTTACAGCCTGTGTTGGATGGGGTCACATTCCTCCTGAAGACACAGGTTCGCAGCTTGGGTGTGATCTTGGACTCATCGCTGAGCCTGGAACCTCAGGTTTCAGCGGTGACCAGGGGAGCATTTGCACAGTTAAAACTTGTGCGCCAGCTGCGCCTGTACCTTGGGAAGTCTGACTTGGCCACGGTGGTCCACGCTATGGTTGCATCCCGTATAGACTACTGCAATGCTCTCTATGTGGGGTTGCCTTTGAAGACTCTCCGGAAGCTTCAAATGGTCCAACAGTCAGCAGCCAGGATGCTAACAGGAGCGGCACTCAGGAAGCATACAACACCTCTGTTGCGCCAGCTCCCCTGGCTGCCAGTTTGCTACCGGGCACAATTCAAAGTGCTGGCTTTAGCCTATAAAGCCCTAAACAGTTCTGGCCCAACTTACCTGTCCGAACGCATCTTCTCCTATGAATCAGCTAGGGTGTTAAGATAATCTGGAGAGGCCCTGCTCTCAGTCCCACCTGCGTCACAAGTACGGTTGGTTGGGGACGAGAGACAAGGCATTCTCAGTGGTGGCCCCTTGGCTATGGAATGCCCTTCCTACAAATATTAGATCAGTCCCCTCCCTGTTGACATTTTGGGGGAAAGTGAAGACCTGGTTCTTCGAACAGGCATTTGAATAGGCAGTGTAACAAATATAGGAATATGGAACAATTGGATGATGAGACTGGATTTTGATCTTAACTATGAGTCGCAAATGAGATGTTTTATTGATTTATATTAACTCTATGCTACTGTTTTAATTGTTTTTAATTGTTTTATGATGTTTTTGATCATTGAATTTTGCTATTGTTAACCGCTCTGAGTCGCCCAAGGGCTGAAAAGAGTGTAAGTAAATAAATAAATAAATATAGTGCAGGGCTGTGTAATGCCAAAGATGTTGTTGTTGTTCATTCGTTCAGTCGTCTCCAACTCTTCGTGACCTCACGGACCAGCCCACGCCAGAGCTCCCTGTCGGCCGTTACCACCCCCAGCTCCTTCAAGGTCAGTCCAGTCACTTCAAGGATGCCATCCATCCATCTTGCCCTTGGTCGGCCCCTCTTCCTTTTGCCTTCCACTTTCCCCAGCTTCATTGTCTTCTCCAGGCTTTGCTGTCTCCTCATGAAGTGGCCAAAGGACTTCAACTTTGTCTCTAGTATCCAGTGAGCAGTCGGGCTTTATTTCCCGGAGGATGGACTGGTTGGATCTTCTCGCAGTCCAAGGCACTCTCAGAACTTTCCTCCAACACCATGCCAAAGATATAGGGAACTATTTTCAGCCCTGCAACCACAATGGGCCATACTGAAAATGTGATTTGGAAGTGACTAGAAATGCCACTTAATACGTTTATGTAGTCAATGTCATTTTTAAAAATTGCATTTTTTGGTGAGGGGGTGAGTTTTTCAAAAGTAGGATCGTTAAGACTTGGAAGTCTAAGAAAGCTTATGCTATAAAAGTCTTCTAAGACCAACTTCAGCAAGTGTTGCTTCTTACTGGTTTTTGTATCAAGCCATGCCTGCTGAAATCCCCTCTTCTACACAACCATTAAAGGTATAGGACCTCTCTCCAGTTGGACACATGTGGCCACCCGAAAGTGTGGAGTCTGAAAAGTTGGGTTATCTGAGGTCTTGTCGGTTTCTCTATCATAACGTTGCCTGCTTTTGTTTCAGGCCCCGGCCGTGAGTCCGGCACACTGTCTTGGGAGGCCCTGGGGCTATTTCGATCCCTCGTGGGCTGATTTAATGATACCTCTTTGCGGCCCGAAATTATACTGTAGCCCCTGAGTCACAAAGCTCTCCCAGCCCCTCGCTCCCCCGGTCTGAACCCCCACCTGAGCTCTGAGTCATCCATTTGAGGGAGCAACCTGATCAGGCAGCTGTGTCAACATGGGAGGCAGTGCCATGCTTTGGGTGCAAAGGGACTGGCAGCGGGAGCACGTGTGGGCAAAGGCAGATGTTTGAATGCCCATTGTGTGGCTGGACCCACTCTTTGTACTGATTCATAGATGGAGAAAAGCCACCTCCTTTCCATGTCTCAGTATGCAGTCAAATATATGCTAATGTTTTCTTCTTTCCATGCCCCAGAGTGCAGACTGGCCACATTGTCTGAATTTATTTATTTATTTAGAACATTTATATCCAGTCCTATGTAGAGGGACTCAGGGCAGATGAGCTCCCTCTGATAGCTCCAGCTCCCCATGCAGAGACATGAGAGAAGCTTCCCACAACGATGATAAAACAACCACCTCTCCACAAAAGTCAACATTGACACTGAAATACAACACCGCCTGAGCTCTGCGAGTGCAGCTTTTTTCTGAATGAAGCAGAGAGTGTTTGAGGACTGGGACATCCGTAGGGATACCAAGGTGCTTGTTTATAAAGCTTTCGTCCTCCCAACCCTGCTTTACGCCTGCAAAACGTGGACTGTCTACAGACGTCACATGCAACTCCTGGAATGATTCTATCAGAGCTGCCTCCGGAAAATCCTGCAAATCTCTTGGGAAGACAAGTGGAGAAATATCAGCATGCTTGAAGAAGCAAAGACCACCAGCACTGAAGCGATGGTCCTCCGCCATCAACTCCACTGGACTGGCCACGTTGTCCGGATGCTCGACCACTGTCTCCAAAAGCAGTTGCTCTGCTCCAAACTCAAGTATGGAAAATGGAATGTTGGACAGGAAAAGAGATTTAAAGATGGGCTCAAAGCCAACCTGAAAATCTCTGGCATAGACACTGAGAACTGGGAAGCCCTGGCCCTTGAGCGCTCCAGCTGGAGGTCAGCTGTGACCAGCAGTGCTGTAGAATTTGAAGAGGCATGAATGGAGGGTGAAAGAGAGAAACGTGCCAAGAGGTCGGCGCATCAAGCCAACCCCGACCGAGACCGCCTTCTACCTGGAAACCGATGCCCTCACTGTGGGAGAAGATGCAGATCAAGAATAGGGCTCCACAGTCACCTATGGACCCACCAGCACACTGATCCTGGAAGATTATCCTACTTGGACAACGAGGGATCACCTAAGTAAGTAAAACATCAAAAACATCCGGGTGTCCCCTGGGCAACGTCCTTGCAGACAGCCAATTCTATCACACCAGAAGAGATTTTCAGTTTCTCAAATCGCTCCTGACACGAAACAAACAAACAAACAAAAAAACCTAATTCCTGATTCGGTCAGATTTGGAGGGTGCCAACCTTAGTGAATATCTGGCAGGGTTGGTCTGCAGTCATATCTTGACAAATGAATCATAGAACAGGGGTGAGTGAGGTCAAAGAAGAAAAACAAGGTGATCTGGCTTTGTGCCGACCAAACAGGTAATCTGTTCAGTGTAAATGTCTCTCCATATCTTCCCAACCTGCTGGTTTATGTAACTGTAGCATTCAGCTGCCACCCCCATCCCAAAACATCTGACGACCTCAGAGCTATTTACTCACCCAGAACTCCACAAACAAGATCATCATTCAAAATGAGGGAGCCAAGAATAGCAATTAAAAGTTCAAGAAGTTTGAGCCAGAAAGTTACGAGTTCAGCCCTAAAAAGGCTTTTCCTTCCCATTCTTTCTCTTGGCCTCAGTATTCCCACCTGCAATACGGGGATAATACTCCTTTTTCAGCTTGGAAATACAATCAATGCTCCACTTTGATTTTGTCATTTGGGAGTTGTAGTTGCTTGGATTTATAGTTCCCCTACAGTCAAAGAGGATTTTGAACTCCACCAACGATGGAATTGAACCAAACTTGGCACACAGAACTTCCATGACCGACAAAAAATATTGGAAGGATTTGGTGTTGACCTTGAGTTTTGGAGTTGTAGTTCACCTTCATCCAGAGAGCACTGTGGACTCAAACAATGATGGATCTGGACCAAACTTGGCACAAATACCCAATACGCCCAAATTTGAATACAGGTGGAGTTTGGAGAAAATAGACCTTGACATTTGGAAGTTTAAGTTGCTGGGATTTATAGTTCACTCACAATCTAAGAGCATTCCGAGCTCCACCAACGATGGAATTGAACCAAACTTGGCACAAAGAACTTTCTTGACCAACAAAAAATATTGGAAGGATTTGGTGTGCATTGACCTTGAGGTTTGGAGTGGTAGTTCACCTTCATCCAGAGATCACTGTGGACTCAAACAAAGATGGATCTGGACCAAACTTGGCACGAATACTCAGTATGCCCCAATGTGAATACTGGTGGAGTTTGGGGAAAATAGACCTTGATATTTGGGTTTTGTTGTTGTTGTTTATTCATTCAGTCACTTCCGACTCTTTGTGACCTCATGAACCAGCAAATGCCAGAGCTTCCTGTCTGCTGTCACCACCTCCAGCCCCTTCAGAGTCAAGCCAGTGCTGGGATTTATAGCTCATCTACAATCAAAGAGATTCTGAACCCCACCAATGATAGAATTGGGCCAAACGTCCCACACAGAACCCCCGATCAACAGAAAACACTGTGTTTTCTGATGGCCGTTGATGACCCCTCTGACACCCTCCTTGTGACCTCCCAGGGGTCCCGACACCCAGGTTGAGAAACACTTTTCTAGCAAAAGGTGACCACAGAATCACTCTAGAAATGTCTAGGAAAATGCTCTCTCTGGCAAAAGAAAAGGTATTGTGGATCTATGCGAGGGGGTATCCCCATTTTTGTGTGGGTCCTGCACCCTTAACCCTGCAATTGTGTCTGACTGATATACACCCAGGAGATGGCTGACCTGAGACCTTCAGTCTCCTACCATCCTCCTCTTCTTTATGGGAGGAATGATGTGTTCAACATGCCAGGAATCTCAGCTATTCTAAACAGAGCAAGCAGGGAACCTCCACAGGCATCTGTGTGTATGCGAAACCATGAGCATGAGCCTTTGTTAGGGTGCTTTGGAGTTGGTCGTTTCTGAGCCTGAATGGTATAGTACTGGGTAAATTTAGAAACACTGGTCATAACTTAGAATGGTGGCTGGCTAGCACACATTACGTCAATGATGCAGCTGGTAAGGGGATTTTTCTAGAGCCTTAAGGCCTGCTCACACCTGTTAACAAGTTAGATGATGATGATGATGATGATGATGATGATGATGATGATAATTATTATTATTTTATACTCTGCCACCATCACCCCGAAGGGACTCAGGGCAGCTTACATGCGGGACCAAGCCCAGAGCAAACAACAAAGCTTAAGAACTAAAACACACTTAGAACAAAATAACATATATCAATCTAATTAAACATTTAAAAACAGCAAGATATAAATTTATTCATTTACTAGCTGTAACCGCCACACATTGCTGTGGCCAACCTTCCCTCCCTCTTTCTCTCCTTCTTTCTTTCTCTCCTTCCTTCCTTCCCTCCCTCTTTCCTTCCTTCCCTATTTTTCTTTCCCTTCTTCTTTCTTCCTCCTCTACCTGTTTCTTTTCCCGCTTCCTTTGCTCTTTGGTTCCGTCCTTCCTTGTCTCTTTCCTTCCTTCCTTCCTTCCTTCCTTCCTTCCTTCCTTCCTTCCTTCCTTCCTTCTCTCTTTCGTTCCTTCTCTCCTTCCTTCCCTCTTTCACTTTTTTATTTCATTCTCTCCCTCCTTCTCTCTTTCGTTCCTTCTCCACCCTTTTTCCTTTCCTTCTTTATCTCCTTCTCTCCCTCTTTCCTCCTTCTCTCCTTCCTTCCTTCTCTACCCTTTTTTCTTTCCTTCCTTCTCTCCTTTCCTCTTTCTCTCTCTCCTTCTCTCCTCTCTTGCTTCTCTATCCTTCTTATTTTCTTCCTTCTCTCCTTCCCTCCTTCTTTCCCTTCTTCTCTCTCACTTTCTCTCCCTCCTTCCTTCTCTACCTTTCTTGCTTTCCTTCTTTCTCTCCTTCCCTCCTTCTTTCCCTTCTTCTCTCCCTCCTTCCTTCTCTACCCTTCTTTCCTTCCTTCTCTCCCTCCTTCTCTCCCTACTTCTCTTCCTTCCTTCCTCCTTTCTGTGTATGTGTTTTGTGTGTGTATATGCATATATGTGTGTATATTTGTATATATGTGGTTTTGCGTGTGCATTGTAATGTTGGGGGTGCTTTTTCCGCTTTTTAAGTCCCTTCTGCTGTGTTTTTATGAGTGGTGGTCACTTGTTGGCCTGAAAGGTGTCTTGTGTCCAAATTTGGTGTCAATTCGCCCAGTGGTTTTTGAGTTCTGTTAATCCCACAAATGAACATTACATTTTTATTTATATAGATTTATTTGCAGTATTTATATACTGCTTTTAAAAAAATGTATCAAAAACAACCTCACCAACCAATAACTAGGAATATGATGGGAATGATCAGAATTATAGAGAGCTGAGCATGGACTTGTGCAAAAAGCAGAATCTAGGCCCAGGACTGGGGGTAAAGCGCTAAGTGCTATCTATCGGTCAGTTAGGGGCCTAACCATCATCAAATGCACACTGGAACATCCAGGTTTTCAGGTCCCTGCAGAAGGCAGATAGAGTGGGGGAATTCCAGAGCCTGGAGGCCACCACTTAGAAGGCCCTCTCCCTCGTCCACACCAAACCTGCTTGTGATGGTGGTGGAAGTGAGGGGAAGGCCTCTCCGGCAGGTCTTAAGCCCCATGTCAGTTCATAGGGGAAAATGCGGTTGCGAAGATAGATAGGACTCATACCATTTAGGGCTTTGCAGGTCATAACCTGCCCTTTGAATTGGGACCGGAAACTTATCGGCAGCCGGTGGAGCTGCTTTAATAGGGGCATCGTTCATTCCCTATAATTCACTCCAGTTAGCAACCTGGCTGTCGACCTTTGCACCAGTTGCAGTTTCCAGGCCGCCTTCAAGGGCAGCCCCACGTAGAGTGCATTGCAATAATCCAGTCTAGATGTAACCCAAGCTTTGAGGTACAATTGCAGCTGATGAACAAGTTTTAACTGTGCGAAGGCCCTCTCTGGCCTCCGACGACACCTGAGCATCAAGCATCAGCGCTAAATCCAGGAGGACTCCCAGACTGTTGGCCTGTGTCCTCAGGGGGAGTGCAACTCCGTTGAGCACGGGTTGCCATCCTATACCCTGATTGGCATATAGGAGGACTTCTGTCTTGTCTGGATTCAGTTTCAGCTTGTTAGCCCTCATCCAGTCCATCACAGCTGCCAGGCGCTGATCCAGTATCCGAGGGCCTTGCTTAGAAACTGGTAAAAAGGAGTAGTAGGCTGGAGTGTCATCTGTGTACAGATGTCACCAAACTCCAAAACTCCGGATGACCTCTTCCAGAAGTTTCATGTAGATGTTGAAAAGTATGGGAGATAGAATGGAACCTTTCAGGACCTCACAGGTCAATAGCCAGTGATCCAAGCAGGTGTCCTCCAGCTTCATTGACTGGGTTCAGTTCTCCAGGAAGGAGCAGAATCTCCCCTGTCTCCTTCAGTAGAGAAGAAAGCTTCAGATGTGCTGTTGGTTAGGCAGGTAACTCTGAAAAAAACATTGTAAGAACGATTGAGAAATAGATAGAAAGATCAATTAACTGATTGAGATACTGACTAAGATATAAAGAAGCTGATTGAGACACTATAGATAGTGATTGAGCAATTGAGTTATAGGTAGATATTGAGTTATTGAGAGATAGTTATGGAGCACTATTTGCTTCATCTCCAAACTAACCTTGGGCTGGAATAGGGAAGGCCTACGCTTTCTAAGAGATAGTGGCTCAGGGTTGGGGTAAAAAGATCTCAGGATTTTTTCTACCATTTGGATGAAGTCACCCCAGTAACTGAAGGAAAGGAAAGAAAGATCATCTCTATGGTTTCACCAATTGACTGTTTTGTTTGTAACTTTAACAAGCTGTGCCAAGTCTGCAAGGACTTTGAGAAATAAATATTCTGTTTTGATGTTCAAAGCCTGTAGTAGCCTCAGTTGCTGGGAATCTCAAGTTTCTAAAGAAAGACCCCCGCGGTCCGCCCAGAAAAAGAGAGAAGCACATCTTAGCCTTTTATAGGGTCTGGGGTTTTTTTTGTCCTGTCAGGAACGACTTGAGAAACTGCAAGTCGCTTCTGGTGTGAGAGAATTGGCCATCTGCAAGGACGTTGCCCAGGGGACGCCTGGATGATTTGATGTTTTTATCATCCTTGTGGGATGCTTCTCTCATGTCCCCGCACGAGGAGCTGGAGCTGATAGAGGGAGCTCATTCGCCTCTCCCCAGATTCGAACCTGCGACCTGTCGGTCTTCAGTCCTGCCGACACAGGGGTTTAACCCACTGCGCCACTGGGTGTGACGGCACAGAACCTCACAGGTCAATGGCCAGGCATGCTTAGATTTGCCTCTTGGTTGTACAAGTAGCTGGTCCTGTGTTCAAATCATGGTTTTTCCTTTTTTTAAAAAAAGCCACATTAAATTGAACTGAATCTGCCTCGGGTCCTGTTCTATAAGAAAGGTGGGATGTACATTAAATACTCCATTGGCTGCAGTTGCTGGGAGTTGAAATCTAGCATCACCTGGAAGGCCAGACCTTGGAGAGTTCCTTCGAGATTTGAGCTAGACGCTGGAATGGATGAATTGTTGCTGACTAATATGGGAGGCGATCGAATTCCTTTTGGGACTACAATACTGTGATGGCCGGGGTATTCTGTTCATTGTGGTCCAAACTTTTCCAAGCTGTAGCTTTAACAAATGAGCGATCGATTATTGTGTGTGGGTGCAAAAGTGTGTAGGATGGAGGGATTAGAGGGATGAGCTGGGCAGGAAATATCATAACTTGGTGCCGATGTCTCATACAAACCTCACAGGTCCCCAAACTCCTTTTGCGAGTCAGCTTAGCATCACAGAGAGTTGGAAGAGATCACAAGGGCTGTCCAGCCCAAGCCCCTGCCAGGCAGTGTCTATCAGTCACCTGGGTCCAAAGGAAGCCTAAACGGGGAAGCCGTTCCTCTTTGATGTGGCTTGGCTCTTGGAGTGGGATCGGTCCCCTTCCCGCCTGCAGACTCTCCAAGGGGGTCTCTGATGTGGTCGGTCATTCCTTGCAGCTGCTCTGGGATCGCCCCAGCTCTGCTCCTTCAAACTCTTCCAGGAATGAATGCTGGCAACCTTCCCAGGTCGAGCAGCAGTTCAAGGAAGGGGGGATTAAACCCAATAAACTTGTCCGGACAAACA
This sequence comes from Anolis sagrei, assembly GCF_037176765.1. NCBI lineage: Eukaryota > Metazoa > Chordata > Lepidosauria > Squamata > Anolidae > Anolis > Anolis sagrei. The sequence goes on from NC_090034.1 coordinate 98,676,600, forward strand.
AAGGGGTCAAGGGAGGGCAGGAATTCAGGGAAGAAAGAATAGGAACTGGCTTCTGGGAAAGCTGGAGAACTTGAATCAGAATGTGCAAAACCTTCTCTCTTTTGGGGGGACTACAACTTCCAGAATTGCTCAGCCAACATGGTCATTAATGTTAGTTTGGGATCAAGTTATTATTATTATTATTATTATTATTATTATTATTCATAGAATCATAGAGTTGGAAGAGACCTCATGGGCCATCCAGTCCAACCCCATTCTGCCAAGAAGCAGGAAAATTGCATTCAAAGCACCCCCGACAGATAGCCATATTATTATTATTATTATTATTATTATTATTATTATTATTATTAGCTTCTGCAGTTCGAAAACATCCAAATGTGAGTAGATCAATAGGTATTGCTCCAGCGGGAAGGTAACAACGCTCCATGCAGACATGCTGGCCACATGATCTTGGAGGTGTCTACGGGCAACGCTGGCTCTTCGGCTTAGAAATTGAGATGAGTACCAACTCCAAGAGTCGGAAACAACTGAACAAATAAACAACAACAACATACACAAACACACACATGCATACACATACATATACACACATACACACATATACATATAACAATCAAAGTATGTATGTATTTTGTATAATGAAGCTGTTGCTAGGTAACGTGTCCTGCTATGTCACTGGCATGGCTGTTGCTAGGTGAAGGTTTGGATGTTTCTAGGTGGTGACCTTTGTAATGTCATTGGATTGACTGTTGCCAGGTGAAGTGCACCTCCATGTCATTAGATTAGCTGTTGTTGGTAAAGGAATGGCTGTTGCTAGGTGAAGTGGCCCTCTGTGGTGTCACTGGGAAAGCAAGGTAACATGTATGTGATTTTTTTTGTCATGTTAGGAGAGACTTGAGAAATTGCAAGTCGCTTCTGGTGTGAGAGACTTGGCCATCTGCAAGGACATTGCCCAGGGGACGCCCGGATGTTTTGATGTTTTTACCATCCTTGTGGGAGGCTTCTCTCATGTCCCCGCATGGGGATTTGGAGCTGACAGAGGGAGCTCATCCACACTCTCCCCGAATTCGAATCTGCGACTTGTCGGTCTTCAGTCCTGCATGCACAGGGTTTTAACCCACTGTGCCACCGGGGGCTCCTATGTATGTGATTTTTTTTTTTTGGTCGTGTCAGGGCAGCCAGTCAATTATATTACATTTCTAACAGAACAAAGCAAACAAACAGACAAAATACAACATTTGTGAGTTTGGTAGTTGATTAAATGTCCTTTGACCAGTATCTGGCCACTTGGAGTGCCTCTGCTGTTGCTGCAAGAAGGTCCTCCATTGTGCATGTGGCAGGGCTCAGGTTGCATTGCAGCAGATGGTCAGTGGTTTGCTCCTCTCCACACTCGCATGTCGTGGATTCCACTTTGTAGCCCCATTTCTGAAGGTTGGCTCTGCATCTTGTGGTGCCAGAACACAGTCTGTTCAGCGTCTTAAAAGTTGCCCAGTCCTCTGTGTGCCCAGCGGGGAGTCTCTCATTTGGTATCAGCCATTGGTTGAGGTTCTGGGTTTGAGCCTGCCACTTTTGGACTCTCGCTTGCTGAGGTGTTCCAGCGAGTGTCTCTGTAGATCTTAGAAAACTATTTCTAGATTTAAGTCGTTGACGTGCTGGCTGATACCCAAACAGGGAATGAGCTCGAGATGTCTCTGCCTTGGTCCTTTCACTATTCGCTACTACTTCCCGGCGGATGTCAGGTGGTGCAATAATATATGTGATGGAAAGGGTGGAAAGAAGGAAACCCTTCTCCAGCTCTGAGAAGTCCTACCTTCTATGGCAATCCTCCGGCAATGTTAGGCAGGCTCTCATTTTGACTCTTTCCTTCTTTCCACCCTTTCCAATGTATGTGATGGAAAGGGCGGAAAGAAGGAAAGAGTCAAAATGAGATCCTGCCCAACATTGCCGGAGGATTGCCATAGAAGGTAGGACTTCTCAGAGCTGGAGAAGGGAGAAAGTAGGCAGATTTGGATCCCAACGACGCTCAGACAACGTTAGGGATATACGCTTTTGCTATCTTAACCATACTCTGGCCACATGTGTCCTAACTGTCATCTGTGAAATGCATGTGATCCAAAAAGTATTTTTTTCCAAACTATATGAAATAAGGAGAGGGCCATTGTGGTGGTCTTCCCCAGATCTGCTTTGACTCAGAAGGGTTTTCTTCTCCTTTTGGCGCCACGTCGTACGCTTCCCATTTCCTACCCGACTTTTGAACTTCTGCATCTGCCTGGCTTTGCTCCTGCGGCTGCTTGCTATTTGCTTTCGTTTGTATGCTAATTTTATTCCTTTCCCCTTGACTTTCGTTCAGTTTGGGAAGCTGCTCTGGGAACCGTTCCGCTGCCGAAGTGTGTGGGGGGTATCAAGAGCCATAATTAACAGAATGATTAATAAATAAATACCAGATGTCAGGGACTCTCCGCTGGAGCTTCTGCCTTCAGACCTTTGGACATCCCAGAAGCATCTGGCCATCTGCTGCTGGAAATAATGAAATGCTGGATGGGATGGATGAGAGAAAGAGACGTTTTCCTTTTGCTCCTCCCTATCTCATTATATCAGAACGTGGGGTTATCCAATTGCCACGAGATCCAAGAGAGACATCATAAGTGATCATTCGTTTATGGAACATAGCAAATTTGGGCAACAAGAGATGTTTAGACAGAGCGGGCCCAGCTCAAGATATTTTGCTGCCCAGCTCAAGATATTTTGCTGCCCGAGGCAAAGAAGCTCAAAACAAGATGGCAATGCCTTCTATTCCATGCACCAGTCATCCCTGCCTTTCACAGTTGCCCAGCCCTGTTCTAGAATAGGTCCACACTCTGGTTACATCCCAAATAGACTACTGCAACCCACCAGGAAGGGAGTTCCATAGTTGGGGAGCAATCACCGAGAAGGCCATGTCTCTCGTCCCCATCAATCGTGTCTATGACAATGGTGGGACAGAAAGTAGGGCCTCCCCGGAGGATCTTAATCTTCGCAATGGTTCATAGGGGGAGATGCATTCAGACAGCTAATTTGGGCCGGGGCCGGGGCCGGGGCTTTATAGGCCAAAGCCAGCACTTTGAATTGTGCCCGGTAGCAAACTGGCAGCCAGTGGAGCTGGCGTAACATGGGAGTTGTATGCTCCCTGTATGCCGCCCCAGTTATTAACCTGGCTGCCTCTCATTGGACTATTTGAAGCTTCTGAGCAGTCTTCAAAGGCAACCCCACGTAGAGTGTGTTGCAGTAGTCTATCCTAGATGTATCTCCTCTATGAACTGTCTAGGACCTTAAGATCATCTGGAGAGGCCCTGCTCTCAGTCCCACTGCCATCACAGTCACGTTTGGTGGGGACAAGAGACAGGGCCTTCTCCATGGTGGCCTCTCGGCTGTGGAACACCCTCCCCAATGTGGTAAGATCTGCCCCCTCTCTCCTGACCTTCTGGAAGAAGCTTAAATCCTGGTTATGGGATCAGGCATTCACAGAATTGTTTGTTTACTGGGAAAGACAAGATTTATTGGACAGGACTTAGAATCATAGAACCATAGAGTTGGAAGAGACCTCATGGGCCATCCAGTCCAACCCCCTGCCAAGAAGCAGGAATATTGCATTCAAAGCACCCCTGGCAGATGGCCATCCAGCCTCTGTTTAAAAGCTTCCAAAGAAGGAGCCTCCACCACACTCCGGGGCAGAGAGTTCCACTGCTGAACGGCTCTCACAGTCAGGAAGTTCTGGACTACTTTGGATGACAATTTCAATTCTGGTGGTTTTAATCTGGCAAGTGGGTTCTTAACGCATATTTAGAATTATTTAAATTTTGTGGATGTATTTATTATGTGTTTTATATCATGCTTGGTATTGAATTATTGCCTGTTTGGAAGCCGTTCTGAGTCCCTCCGTGGAGGTTGAGAAGCACGGGGTATAAATGTTTTAAACCAGGGGTCCTCAAACTAAGGTCCGGGGGCTTGATACGGCCCTCCAAGGTCATTTACCTGGCCCTCACTCAGGGTCATCCTAAGTCTGAAACGACTTGAAAGCACACAACAACAACAACAACAACAACAACAACAACAACTTTATCTCATCAGCCAAAAGCAGACCCACACTTCCCATTGAAATACTAATAAGTTTATATTTATTAAAAATGTTCTTCATTTTAATTATAGCATTGTTTTAAAGTGTTTTTTGAACTACAAATAAGATATGTGCAGTGTGCATAGAATTCATGTTTTTTTCAAATTATAATCCGGCCCTCCAACAGTTTGAGGGATTGTGACCTGGCTCTCTGTTTAAAAAGTTTGAAGACCTTGTTTTGAACAAACAAACAAACAAACAAACAAACACACAAACATATCTCCAAATATTCATTCCTAGAGGCAATCTATTGCTTCCAATGACAGAGGCTTAAGTGGGAATGTATCATCAAAGGCTTTCATGGCCGGAATCACTGGGTTGTTGTAAGTTTTCTGGGCTGTAAAGGTCCCTAGTGGCGCAGCAGGTTAAACTGCTGAGCTGCTGAACTTGCTTACTGAAAGGTTGCAGGTTTGAATCTGGGGAGCGGCATGAGCTCCTGCTGTTAGCCCTAGCTTCTGCCAACCCAGCAGTTCGAAAACATGCATGTAGATCAATAGGTACCACTCTGGCGGGAAGGTAACGGCACTCCATGCGTTCATGCTGGCCACATGACCTTGGAGGTGTCTAAGGACAACACCAGCTCTTTAGCTTAGAAATGGGGATGAGCACCAACCCCCAGAGTTGGACATGACTGGAATTAATGTCAGGGGAAACCTTTACCTTTCAACCCTCCAGTCTATATGGCCATGTTCCAAAAGCATTCTCTCTTGACATTTTGCCTACATCTATGTCGGGCATCCTCTGAGGATGCCTGCCATAGATGCAGGTGAAACATTAGGAGAGAATGCTTCTGGAACATGGCCATTCAGCCTGGAAAGCTCACAAAAATCAAGTGGGAATGTCCTGTGCAAATCATGAAAGTTGGAAAGTAAATGGACTGCGTCTCTCGGAATCCCCTGGCCAAAAAATGAGGAAAATTTCCAAGCACTACTCTCTATCTCTCTCTTCATGTTTGTACACCAGTTTCTGATTGTTATTTGATCTGCAGCCGCCCTTGGTTAACATGGAAATCAGAGGCTTAAATACATTTCTCCCTCTCTCAATACTCTCTCACACAAACACACCCTGGTGTCAATTTGTTAATTCAAGAGTAGCAGCTTGGCACTCTCTGGGTATTTCCAAAAGGAGATCCCTGACTAGCATGGGGCTATCAGGGTATTTTATTTAGCGTATCAGGAGCGAACCAAGGGTACAGTTGTGAAAACATAAAACTTAAAAACTTGGCATCATATTAAATGTCCTTTGACCAGTACCTAGCCACTTGGAGTGCCTCTGGTGTTGCTATAAGAAGGTCTTCCATTGTGCATGTGGCAGGGCTCAGGCTGCATTGTAATAGGTGGTCTGTGGTTTGCTCTTCTCCACACTCGCATGTCATGGACTCCACTTTGTTGCCCCATTTCTTAAGGTTAGCTCTGCATCTCGTGGTGCCAGAGTGCAGTCTGTTCAGCGCCTTCCAAGTCGCCCAGTCTTCTGTGTGCCCAGGAGGGAGTTTCTCATCCACTATCAGCCACAGATTGTGGATTCCGAGTTTTAGCCTGCCACTTTTGGACTCTCACTTGCTGAGGTGTTCCTGCGAGTATATCAGTAGATCTTAGGATGCTATTTCTTGATTTAAGGCATTGGCATGCTGGCTGATATCCAAACAGGGGATGTAGTTGCTTGAGTGGTACAGCATTTCTATTATCTCAAATAATACACTGTGTCCAGGTTGGTTTGCAATGCCTTTCATGTTCCTTGATTCATGTTTGAGCAGTGCTGCATTTGGTGGTCCCTAGAATACTGTGTCCAATTCTGGGCACCACAATTGAAGAGAGATATTGACAAGCTGGAATGTGTCCATAAGAGGGCGACTAAAATGATCAAGTGTCTGGAGAACAAGCCCTATGAGGAGCGGCTTAAAGAGCTGGACATGTTTAGCCTGAAGAAGAGAAGGCTGAGAGGAGACATGATAGCCATGTATAAATATGTGAGGGGAAGTCATAGGGAGGAAGGAGCACGCTTGTTTTCTGCAGCTCTAGAGACTAGGAAGCAGAACAATGGTTTCAAACTACAGGAAAGGAGATTCCACCCGAACATTAGGACGAATTTTCTGACTGTGAGAGCTGTTCAGCATTGGAACTGTCTGTACTGGAGGCTCCTTCTATGGAGGCTTTTAAACAGAGGCTGGATGGTCATCTGTTGGGGTGCTTTGAACGCGATTTTCCTGCTTCTTGACAGAATGGGGTTGGACTGGATGTCCCACAAGGTCTCTTCCAGCTCTAGGATTCTATGTAGACTTGTCCTACCTCCAACAGACAGGAGTTCTTTTTCCCACCCTGGACATTACTCCACAGATATATAAACCCAGTGTTCCTTGTTTCCAACGGACCTCACAACTTCTGAGGATGCTTGCCACAGAAGCAGGCGAAACGTAGGGAGAGAATGCTTCGAGAACATGGCCCTATAGCCCGGAAAACCTACAACAACCCAGTGATTCCGGCCATGAAAACCTTTAACAATACATCAGCTAAAAGGCTTTATTTTTCATAAATTTTGTCAAAGTATAACACAGGACGAGTATCCCTTATCTGAAATGCTTAGTTATGGATTTCAGATTTGAATATTTGCATATACATAAACAGATTTCGCTAAAATTCACTCTCCAAATTAAAAAAAAAGTCTGCCAGAGGTGTCTCAATTTTCCCTAAACATAAAATCAAGACAACATACAACAGGAGTTATATTTTCACCAAATGATTATTCTGTGTGTATACAAGACACCAAGGAGAGGAATATGAACTGCAATTTTAACCACCACTCTCTCTCTCTCTCTCTCTCTCTCTCTCGACAACTTTGCCCAAACTATGTGTTTTCATGGAGAGGCTCTGTGTGGGTGTCAGAGGCCGGGCGGGACAGGCAGGGATATTTTAAAAATCACAGCACCAGCCAGCCTGCTGGCCTTGTTAGATGTCTGGCCATTTTCAAGGTTGATCCCACAAACTGACAGTGGCAGAGGCGGGCACCTGCTTCCCTTGCTTTCGTCTGTTTGGGTTCCCTGGCAGTGCCAGGGTGTTTCCCCACATGCCCAAAACGCGGCAGAGACCAGACGCTCAGCACCCCACTGGCATGAATGGATTCCACTGTGGGCCAGACAGGGATGGGATTATATGACAGGGTGGAGAAGAGAGAGAGAGAAGAGAGAATGATGCTCTGTTTTTCGGGGCAGAAAAGAGGAGTCGAACGTTGCTTTCGTCTTGTCATCAGGGCACCTTCAAGGGTTGCAGGGCTCGGCAGCTCTGCCGCTTGCCATTCTCTCCCAGGATAGAAGTTTGGTCCCAGAAATCTAGGTGAATCCCACAAAGGAGGATTTCCATCATTTTCATTTGGTTGGGCAACTTTCATGAGAGGCAGAAATTTAGCAGGTACTACCAGGGATGAAAGGGAAACGATGACTCAGGGGTCACCTGTCAAATATACTTGGCTGTGGATGTTGGATGGAAAAAAGGATGGTATCATCCCACAATGTAGACACAAGGAGGCAAATGGAAAAAGAAACATCCCTTGGCTGCTGCTACTGGGAAGTGAAAAATGGGCACTCATGTATTCTTATCTCTTCCATCTAGAATTATAGAATCATAGAGTTGGAAGACACCTCATGGGTCATCCAGTCCAATCCCCTGCCTAGAAGCAGGAATATTGCATTCTAAGCACCCCCAACAGATGGCCGTCCAGCCTCTGTTTAAAAGCTTCCAAAGAAGGAGCCTCCACCACACTCCAGGGCAGAGAGTTCCACTGCTGAACGGCTCTCCCAGTCAAGAAGTTCTTCCTAATGTTCAGATGGAATCTTCTTTCTTGTAGTTTGAAGCCATTGTTCCGGTCCTAGTCTCCAGGGCAGCAGAAAACAAGCTTGCTTCCTTCTCCCTATGACTTCCTCTCACATATTTATACATGGCTCTCATGTCTCCTCTCAGCCTTCTCTTCTTCAGGCTAAACATACCCAGCTCTTTAAGCTGATCCTCATAGGGCTTGTTCTCCAGACCCTTAATCATTTGAGTCGCCCTCCTCTGGACACATTCCAGCTTGTCAACATCTCTCTTCAATTGCGGTGCCCAGAATTGGACACAATATTCCAGGTGTGGTCTAACCAAGGCAGAAAAGAGGGGTAGCATGACTTCCCTGGATCTAGCCACTAGACTCCTATTGATGCAGGCCAAAATCCCATTGGCTTTTTTGCCACTGCACCACATTGTTGGCTCATGTCCACGAGGACCCCAAGATCTTTTTCACACGTCCTGTTCTCGAGGCAGTTGTCCCCCATTCTGTATCTAACATAGAATTGTAGAGTTGGAAGAGACCCCAAGGGCCATCCAGTCCAACCCCACTCTGCCAGGCAGGGAAAACAAAACCAAAGCACCCACAGCAGATGGGCATCCAGTCTCTGCTTCAAAACCTCCATAGAAGGAGACTCCATTAGACTCCCAAGGAGAAGCATATTCAACTGCCAAAAAAGCTCTTGCCATCAGGAAATTCTTCCTAATGTTTATCAAGAAGGGAATATCAGTCTCTCCTCAAATCAATATAAACAAATACCTTTTGATAATGCATCTCTGCATTCCGGCCTCATGAGAAAGATCAGCTTCCCAACTACATCTGTGGAGTGGCGTGAGCTCCCTCTTGTTAGTCCCAGCTTCTGCCAACCTAGTAGTTCGAAAGCATGTAAATGTGAGTACATCAATAGGTACCACTCCGGTGGGAAGGTAACGGCGTTCCTTGCAGTCATGCCGGCCATATGACCTAGGAGGTGTCTACGGACAAAACTAGCCCCTCGGCTTAGAAACGGAGATGAGCACCATTCCCCAGAGTCGGATACGACATGCCAAGCGAATAGTCAAGAACTTTGTGTTTCCTGTTGCAATGGCTATGAGTTGAGTTTTTTTTTTACTTCATTCATATATATGCGCCCAAATGGATCAAATTACAAGAAAACAAATTCCAACTAAATGTTAAGATGATCCTGATTGTACGAGTTGTTTGATAGTGGAATGGGCTGCCTTTGAAAATAATTGCTCTTCTTTGGAAAAGATCTTGGATAGACATCTTTCAGGAGTGATTCAGCAATGGATTTGTGCTTGGCCTACATTCATGATTCCCCAACTTTGATCCCCCAGGAGTTTTGGACTTTCCTTCTCCCATGTTCCAGGCATCATGGTCAGTAGTCTAAATTCTGGGAGCTTGAGTTCAAAATGTCTGAAGAACCAAAGTTTGAAAACCACCAGATGATCCTCATGGTGGTTTCCAACCCTATGGTTCAAAATTATTTCAGCATAGTGACCTCTACTATAGTTGTCATACTTTTGGATCATGTTGATTCTTCCATGTTTGTGTTGTAGATCAACCAGAGGTTGATGGCTTAACTGATGTGAGGATTGTAAGCTTTCCTGTGACACAAAGTGATGGGCTCTCAAGTCTGGGAAATGATGGTTCTCTCTCAGAGAAAACTTGCTTGTTAAGTGCAGGGCCTCAAGGGCATTCAGGGGAGTCAGAAGTAGCAACAGCAGATAAGGAATTGAGTGAAGAGCTGAGTGATAAGAAGGGTTCCCAGGAGAATCCACTTGGAGCTATGGAGGTCAACAAAAGTCTTCATTTACATATTAGATCTGAAAATAGATTGCGCCATTCAGAGAGATTATGTGGAAAAGTTGTGAAGGAAATTCACGGGAAACAGAATGATTTCATGGGTGTCTATTAAACAAGTTGTTTACCTTAAAGTCAGTTCAGGCAACGCTGTGTTAGAGTGAGAAGCTAAGCCTGAATTCTCTTGTTCCTGGTTCAGGTCAGACTTTGAGTTTGGATTTAATATATCCTGGAAGTTTTCTGTGTTCCTGTTCATGTACTCCTGTTCAAGTTTGGCTAGTTATACCTTCTGGATTGTGAAATTATGTTGTATCTGTGATTTCTGGACCTTATTGGGACGTTTGGATTATTGTCTGATTATCACTTGTTGCTAAACCTTTTTGGATTATATATCTTTTTTTCTTATGGTTTTTATATGTTTTTACAATCAACTGTTTGCTTATATTTCTGGATTCTTGTGTGGTGCGGTTGTCATAGCTGTTTCCAGGCCTGGAATGCAACAGTTTGGGGCTGATCACAGAGCATTAAGTAATCTAATAACGGAGTAGAGGATGGATGGAAAAGGATGAGTTGGGAGCCGAAGTAAGAGGAGAAAGCCAAGATGCCAAAGAAAAAGCTACAAATAGCCAGAAGTACAAGTCATACAGAGAGTTACCAGACAACCTCTTCTGATCCAGCTATTTCAGACTATGCGAAAGAGCATCATTCATTCCTTGCTCATGGTACACTCATTTGGTATGGGAATCACTGTGAAGGAAGGAGAAAGAGTCAGATTACATGGCTCACCGTGCAGCTTCTACCCTCTATAATTTGAAACGGAGGTGGGAGTTAGCAGATCCCGGACATCACCCAATACCTTTCCTTAGGTTGTTTCTCTTACTTTCTATCCCACACACAGCAAAGACTAGACTAAACAGTCAACTCAGGGGCGTTTGAGGAGCCACTCTGGAAATCCAATGCTATTTATTGCCTGATTCATTTTCTCTGCTGATCGTAGGTTCCTTTTAGACTGACTTTCTCCTTTTGAAAAAAGAAAAAGAATGTAGTTGCCCTGCTGCAAACACTCTCTGTGTTGCTTAGTCAAACTTCCCTGGTCTTATTTCCCTTCCCAGTGTCTGCCGACAATGCCAAACAAGTGTTCCCGTTGTCTTGTTTCATTCAGGGCTCCTGAATGCAGTGTTTTCCTTCCAAATCCAATTTCGGCACATGAGGCAGATTGCATAAATGTGTTCTGAATACAGAAGAGCTTATTTTGGAATGAGTCAGACCAATGGCCCTTCTTGCTCAATTCAGGATTCATGGTCTACATAGACTGGCAGCAATTCTCTAGGTCAGTGTTTCTCAACCTTCCTAATGCCGCGACCCCTTATTAAAGTTCTTCATGTTGTGGTGACCCCCAACCATAACATTATGTTCATTGCCACTTCATAACAGTAATTTTACTCCTGTTATTAATCGTAGTTTAAATATCTGAAGACAATTATGCTGGGGAAAATTGAAGGAAAAAGGAAGAGGGGCCGACCAAGGGCAAGATGGATGGATGGGATCCTTGAAGTGACTGGATTGACCTTGAAGGAGCTGGGGGTGGTAACGGCCGACAGGGAGCTCTGGCATGGGCTGGTCCATGAGGTCATGAAGAGTTGGAAACAACTGAACGAATGAACAACAACGAATATCTGATATGCAGGATGTATTTTCATTCACTGGCACAAATACTCGATATGCTCTAATTTGAATACTGGTGGGGTTGGGGGACGGATTGATTTTGTCATTTGGGAGTTGTAGTTGCTGGGATTTATAGTTCACCTATAATCAAATAGCATTCTGAACTCCACCAACAATGGAATTAAACCCGACTTGGCGCACAGAACTCCCATGACCAATAGAAAGTACTGGAAGGACCTTGAGTTTTGGAATTGTAGTTCAGCTACATCCAAAGAGCACTGTGGACTCAAACAATGATGAGTCTGCACCAAACTTGCCACGAATACTCAATATGCCCAAATGGGAACACCGGTAGGGTTTGGGGAAAATAGACCTTGACATTTGGGAGCTGTTGTTTGATTCACCTGACATTTGGGAGCTGTTGTTTGATTCACCTGCAATCAAAGAGCATTCTGAACCCTACCAATGATAGATTTGGGCCAAACTTTCCACACACAACCCCAAGACCAACAGAATATATTGTTTGAGCACTGTGGACTCAAACAATGATGGGTCTGGACCAAACTTGCCACGAATTTTCAATATGCCCAAATGGGAACACTGGAGGGGTTTGGGGAAAACAGACCTAGACATTTGGGAGTTGTAGTTGGTGGGATTTATAGTTAACCTACAACCAAAGAGCATTCTGAACTCTGCCAACAATGGAATTGTTCCAAACTTGACACATAGAACTCCCATGACCAGCATTGACCTTTAGTTTTGGAGTTGTAGTTCAGCTACATCCAGAGAGCACTGTGGACTCAAACAATGATGAGTCTGCACCAAACTTGCCACGAATACTCAATATGCCCAAATGGGAACACCGGTAGGGTTTGGGGAAAATAGACCTTGACATTTGGGAGCTGTTGTTTGATTCACCTGACATTTGGGAGCTGTTGTTTGATTCACCTGCAATCAAAGAGCATTCTGAACCCTACCAATGATAGATTTGGGCCAAACTTTCCACACACAACCCCAAGACCAACAGAATATATTGTTTGAGCACTGTGGACTCAAACAATGATGGGTCTGGACCAAACTTGCCACGAATTTTCAATATGCCCAAATGGGAACACTGGAGGGGTTTGGGGAAAACAGACCTAGACATTTGGGAGTTGTAGTTGGTGGGATTTATAGTTAACCTACAACCAAAGAGCATTCTGAACTCTGCCAACAATGGAATTGTTCCAAACTTGACACATAGAACTCCCATGACCAGCATTGACCTTTAGTTTTGGAGTTGTAGTTCAGCTACATCCAGAGAGCACTGTGGACTCAAACAATGATGGATCTGGACCAAACTTGCCACGAATACTCAATATGCCCAAATGTGAACCCTGGTAGAAATTGGAGAAAACAGACCTTGACATTTGGGAGTTGTAGTTGCTGGGATTTATCGTTCACCCCTCCAGGAGTCCCGACCCCCAGGTTGAGAAACACTGCTCTGAGGACTTTATAATGCTCAATTACAACAGAATAAAAGCATACTACTACTACTACTACTACTACTACTACTAATAATAATAATAATAATAGGAAAAATGGGATTGGACTAGATAACTAGGGCCCCCTTCCAACTCCATCATAGAGAAGTAGACTGTCCATCAATTGTGATCTCCAAACAGAGGTTGGATGAGCATTTTCTTGGAGTGCTTTCACTGTGTATCCCTGCTGCGTGAGTGGTTGGACTAGATGGCCTTTGGGTCATCCTCCATATTTAATGCAACATACTGCTTTCGGTTACCCTCCATATTTCAGGGAATATAATTTGGAAGGTGGTGGGCTTCCCTCCTTTGGAGATCTTCAAACTTACGTGTAGTGGGCATCTTTCAGGAGAGCTTTATTTATTATTTATTTATTTATTATTTATTATTTATTTATTTATTACTGGCATTTGTACCCCTGAAGGGGGACTCAGGATGGCTTACATTAGTAACGGTGCAAGACTGCTGCATCACAATTACAATAATATAACACAATCAAATACAAAACAATAATTAAAACCAATACATATAACATGAATTAAAACAAAGTCACAATGTCATCTGCCGCAACACCATTCCAATGTCCATTATGGTGCAAATTACGTCTCCTGCCCGAAGGCCTGGACCCAAAACCATGATTTTAATTTTTTTTCTGAAGGCCAGGAGGGATGGAGTCGATCTTATTTCATTTGGGAGTGCATTCCATAGGTGGGGGGCCACAGCCGAGAAGGTCCTGTCCTTCGTCTCCGCCAAACGCATTTGCGATGTTGACGTAAGCGAGAGCAGGGCCTCCCCGGATGATCTTTGGTTGCGAGATGGGACGTAGAGGCAGATGCATTCGGACAATAAAGCTTACTTGACCGAATGCATCTGCCTCTATGTCCCATCTCGCAACCTAAGATCATCCGGGGAGGCCCTGCTCTCGCTTACGTCAACATCGCAAATGCGTTACTATATTTATATTATTATTATTATTATTATTATTATTATTATTATTATTATTATTATTATGGCACAGGATGTTGTGAAGCATGATGAAGCAGAACATCTACTGCAAGTTGCAGTTTGCCATTTGAATAATATACACCTGCCTAACAGTAAGAGGTTAGACTAGACGGCCCTTGGGATCCCCTTCCAACTTGAGTCAGTTATGAACCTCAACGTAGAAGAGTGGGTGAGCTCCCTCTGTCCACTCCAGCTCCCCATGTGGGGACATGAGAGAAGCCTCCAACAGGATGGTTTTACCATCCCACAGGATGGTAAAACATCAATCATCCAGGCATTCCCTGGGCAACGTCCTTGCAGACGGCCAATTCTCTCACACCAGAAGCGATTTGCAGTTTCTCAAAAATATTAAAAAAAAACTGATGAATTTTTAGAGCTCATAGACTCCACTCCAAGCTTCCAAGCAATGATATTTCTGGGAAGCCTTCTTTATCAGACTGTTCTTTGCTTGACTTTTGCTGGCCAAATGAACTGGGAAGTCCTTGGCAGGCTGTAACAGAAAGGCAAATTGAGGGAAGGATACAGCCAAGATGTCAAGAGTTAATTTGCTGAGAAAGCGTGCCTTAATTTTACTGGACAAGATGACCCACTAACCGGGACTGTGGGAACACACTCAGAACTTACACCCAAACGCACGCATGCAATCATGGGCATGAATGTCTTCTGCTTTGAGTCATGGCCATTTGGAAGCATTTGCCTCCTTGGCATCCGATGAAGAAGCTGCAAGGGGTTCCCAAGAAGTTAGGATCAGGAGGGAGAAGCAGTGTCTGATTTTTAGGGTGGGGCTGGGAACCAGAGGAGAAAAGCCAGAAAGGGATGAGATAGAGCAGTGGTTCTCAACCTTCCTAATGCCGTGACCCCTTAGTACAGTTTCTCATATTGTGGTGACCCCCAACCAAAAAATTATTTGTGTTGCTACTTCATAACTGTAATTTTGCTATGGTTATGAATCGTAATGTAAATATCTCATATGCAGGATATATTTTCATTCACTGGACCAAATTTGGCACAAATACACAATACGCCCAAATTTGAATACTGGTGGGGTTGGGGGGATTGATTTTATTATTTGGGAGTTGTAGTTGCTGGGATTTATAGTCAATCTGCAATAAAGAACATTCTGAACACCACCGAGAATGGAACTGAATCAATCTTGGCACACAGAACTACCATGACCAACAGAAAATACTGGAAGGGTTTGGTGGGCATTGGCCTTGGGTTTTGGAGTTGTAGTTCACCTACATCCAGAGAGCACTGTGGACTCAAACTATGATGGATCTGGATCAAACTTGGCACAAATACTCAATATGCTCAAATGTAAACATTAGTGGAGTTTGGGGAAAACAGACCTAGACATTTGGGAGTTGTAGTTGCTGGGATTTATAGTTCACCTACAATCAGAGAGCATTCTGAACTCAACCAACAATGGAATTCAATCCAACTTGGCACACAGAACTCCCATGACCAACGGAAAAAACTGGAAGGGTTTGGTGGGCATTCACCTTGAGTTTTGAAGTTGTAGTTCCCCTGTATCCAGAGAGCACTGTGGAACAATGATGGATCTGAACCAAACTTGGCACAGATACTCAATATGCCCAAATGTGAACACTGGTGGAATTTGGGGAAAGTAGACCTTGACTTTCAGGAGATGTTGTTGGGGTTTATAGTTCACCTTCAATCAAAGAGCATTCTGAACTCCACCAAGGATGGAATTGAACCAAATTTAGCACACAGAATGCTCATGACCAACAGAAAGTACTGGAAAGGTTTGGTGGGCATTGACCTTGAGTTTTGGAGTTGTAGTTCACCTGCATCCAGAGAGCTCTGTGGACTTGAACAATGATGAACCAAATTTGCACAAATATTCAATATGCCCAAATGTGAACACTGGTGGAATTTGGGGAAAATAGACCTTGACATTTGGGAGTTGTTGTTGGGATTTATAGTTCACCTGCAATCAAAGAGCATTCTGAACCCTACCAATGATAGAACTGGGCCAAACTTCCCACACAGAACCCCCAAGACCAACAGAAAATATTGTGTTTTCTGATGGTCTTTGGTGACTGCTCTGACACCCCCCTTGCATTCTCTCCCAAGGGGTCCCGACCCTCAGGTTGAGAAACGTTAAGATTGAGCAAAGGTTGCCAGATCTCAAAATACAAGTCTCCAGTTTCCATGGGCCATTCCCAAGCACAGAAGACAAGGGTGCAAATTATCCAGAAACAGGTGCATTGAATCCTCCAAATCAGTAATTTACTCCCATTTCTAAGGATCCTTTGATTTGTTGCTGCAACTTGCACAGACTCTCAGGATGTAGTATGGGATTACTTTGCGTCCTCCCGTCTTTCTCAAACCTCAAATCCATGTAGGGTCTAGTTGCCCAACAAGATTCTTTCTGTATGCGAAGCTGGATTTCTTCCTGTTGACCTCATTGCCGATGTATCATTTGCCCCCCTCCAACTCTCCTGGTGGCCGTCAATGCTGCGCCTGACCCCAAAGGGAGGTTGTTTCTCCTAGAATTGGGGTAGATGCATCATGCGTTTGGGTCTGTGGCCAGGCCTGGATTCTAGCATTTTATGTGCGTTCTCCCCTTGACAGCTTTCTGGAGGACAGCCAGAACCCTGTTCCCTGACCCGACTCTTCCAACGTCTTGGGTGGTAATAAAAGGCGCCTTCTGAGCATGACTCCAAAAAAGCCATGCATAACCCCTCCGTGTTTCAGGGAGGAGAGCGATAAAGCATGGAAAGACCCAAGTGAACTGGGAGCGCCTTCATTCGTCTCCGTGACTCAGGTGTACAGGAGGATATCCACTCACTCCAAGTGGAGCCAAGTCTCTTTCTTCGCAGAAGACGAATTGCCTTTTAAAAGTCAGCTTATAACAAGAGCGAGGCCTTCAAAGCTTAGAATATACCACTAACATTTTGAAGATGAAAAGCAGGACATGTGTGATTGTGATGAGTGAATAGATAGGCAAATTGTCTATTTTCTGTATTGTCGAAGGCTTGCATGGCTGGAATCACTGGGTTGTTGTAGGTTTTTCAGGCTATATGGCCATGTTCTAGAAGCATTCTCTCCTGACGTTTTGCCCGCATCTATGGCAGGCATCCTCAGAGGCTGTGAGGTCTATTTTCTAATTGTCTACTTTTTCAGCTAACTTTTAAAATTCCCAGTTTCTCCCACAATTTCCTCTTTTCACCTTACTTTGGTTGCTGTAAGCCAGTGTTTCTCAATCTGGGGGTCGGGACCCCTGAAAGGGGGGGGGGGTCATGAGGGTTTGCCAAAGACCATCAGAAAACACAGACTTCGGATGGTTTTAGGAAGCCTTTTGGCAGAGAAGGCTGAAGATCTCTCCACCTGTCCTTCTCTTTCTTTTTGGTGTTGGTGAATTCACCAACAGTCCCCCGAATCCCACCAATATTCAACATTGGCCATGTACGTAGTGTGCCAAGTTTTGTGCAGATCCATTTGTGGGCTGGGTTCAGAGTGCTCTTTGATTGTAGGTTAACTATAAATCCCAGCAACTAAGACTCCCAAATGTCAAGGTCTATTTTCCCCAAACCCCACCAGTGTTCACATTTGGGCGGATTGAATATTAGTGCCAAGTTTGGTCCAGATCATCATTATGAACCCACACAATCTCTTCGATCATCTGGAGAGGCCCTACTCACGCTCCCACCTGCATCGCAAGCGCGGTTGGTGGGAACGAGAGAGAGGGCCTTCTCGGTGGTGGCCCCTCGACTCTGGAACTCACTCCCTAAGGACATCAGGCATGCCCCATCTCTGGCAGTCTTCAGGAGGAATTTGAAAACGTGGTTGTTCCAGTGTGCCTTCCCAGAATAATGAACCCTTAGCATTATGTCCTCCAAAAGCAATTTATATTGATTTAGGTCTGCTTGTATGTCTCCATCAACGCCCCACCTCCTGTATCTTGTTCATGCCTAGCATTATTTTTTAAACTTCAATTGCATTTGGCCCAGCCATAGATTTTAAATGTGCACTGTACCTTGTTCAATGTTTATGCTATTTGTGTATGAGATTTATTTTAATTGCTTTGTATTGTATTTGTTACTGCTTGTATTGCTTGTATTGTTGTATTGTGGGCTCGGCCTCATGTAAGCCGCACCGAGTCCCATGGGGAGATGGTAGTGGGGTATAAATAACATTTTATTGTTGTTGTTGTTGTTGTTGTTATTGTTTGAGTCCACAGTTCTCTCTGGATATAGGTGTACTACAACTCCCAAACTTAAGGTCAATGCCCACAAAACTCTTCCAGTATTTTCTGTTGATTGTGGGAATTCCGTGTGCCAAGTTTGGTTCAGTTCCATCGTTGGTGGAGTTCAGAATGCTCTTTGATTGGAGGTTAAATATAAATCCCAGCAACTACAACTCCCAAATGACAAAATCAACCCCCCTCCCCCACAACCGCACCAGTATTCATATTTGGACATATCGGATATTTGTGCCTAATTTGGTCCAGTGAATGAAAATACATTCTGAATATCAGATAACATAACAGTAGCAAAATTACAGTTGTGAAGTAGCAACGAAAATAATGTTATGGTTGGGGGTCACCACAACATGAGGAACTGTACTAAGGGGTCGCGATATTAGGAAGGTTGAGAAACACTGCAGTAAACCGAGATTAATGTCAAAAGTATTGTCGAAGGCTTTCATGGCCAGAATCTCTGGGTTGTTGTAGGTTTTTTTGGGCTGTATGGCCATGTTCTAGAGGCATCTTCTCCTGACGTTTCACCTGCATCTCTGGCAAGCATCCTCAGAGGTTGTGAGATTTACCTTTCAACCTCTGAGGATGCTTGCCAGAGATGCAGGTGTAACGTCAGGAGAGAATGCCTCTAGAACATGGCCATATAATACGAAAAAAACTACAACATTCCAATGTCAAAAGTAGTTTGTGCTCACTTAGAAGAAAGAAGAGAGGAAAGGGCAAAACGTTGTCCTTCCCAGTAGGCTCAAGCAAAGGCAAACTGCTGCAGGCTCTCTTAGCTTTTCTGTTCCCCTCATTTATACCTTTTGCTACCTCAACTACATCCTGATATTACTGATTTGCCTCTGGTGCTTCAGGTGCTTTCCATCCATCCCATTTTCATCCAATTCGGAGGAACGTAGCTCTGCTTGGGGCAAGCAGACTAGACAGAGGCTTTTGTCGACTTTCCAACCTGTATGACTGAGCCTTCCTCGGGGTGGGAATGGGACTTGGCGGCAGAGCCCTCTCCCCTGCACAGCGTGTGCATCATTCACAGCTCGGCCTCTCCTCGGCCTGGGAAAGTTGCATTTGTGGTTTCCAGACGGCTTTGAACTTCTCCAACTTTCACCCCCTCATCCCTGGCGTGAGCAGGAAATGCCTTCCGGATGGGTCAGCAAAAACAGCCACTAAACACACACAGACACACACACAACACAAGCCTTTGGGGAGGCCGAACCAGGAGGAAGAGACAGTGGCAGAAAGCGAGTTTGTAGGTTATTGCTCATGGTAAAGAGGCCAAACTGAACCTCCTGGCCTGCCTTGGCTTTGGAGAGGCATAACAGCTGGATCTTAGTGCAGGCTTCTCTTGCTTTTTCTAACGCCATAGTTTTCAGACTGTGTTTCCTCAATGAGAATGGCTGCCATGGTGGACAAGGCAGCATGCCCATCATTATCCATCATTCCCAGTGCCCAGAAAATGTCAAGATCTCTATTTCCCAACTTGGAAATAGCCTGGAGATGTTTTGGTTTTCCCACCACAACTAGGTAAATAACTCTAGCTGGTTTTCATAGAATCCTAGTGTTGGAAGAGGCACCCAAGGGCCAACCAGTCCAACTCCCTACCTTTATTTATTTATTTACTAGCCGTCTGTTCCGTCTTCCAGGAGCTTGGTTTGCATTGCCCCTTAGTTGCTTGAAATAGCATCCCCTTGCATTTCCACCAGGGTTGCTAAAGTCTTAGAAGCACCCTAATAGTCAAACATTAACAGAGGCTGGAAGCCAGCCTGCAAGCCTTTTGCAGCTATTGGCTTAAAAAAGTATCTCTTTGGTCTAGAGACCGCCCTTTTTCCTGGGGATGAGAGCTCCATTTTGGAGAAGCTCTCCTGCCTTATTCAGTATAGAAAAAGCCTCAGATGTGCTGGTGGCCAAGCTAGGCAGCTCAGACAGGCCATCGTGAGTACGGTTACCCTCTTGCCTTAGAAACTGGTGCTGAGCTCAGGTAGGGGAAGACCTACTCTTTCTAAAAGATAGTAGCCCAGCGCTGGGGCAGAGAATATCTCAGGATTTCTCTGCCATTGGGAGAGGCTCCATTACTTCATCCCCAAACTAACCTTGAGCTTGGATAGGGGAAGACCTGCTCTTTCTGAAAGATAGCAGCTCAGGGTTAGGGTAAAAGATCCCAGGATTTTTCTACCGTTGGGGAAAGTTAATTCAGCAGCTGAAGGAAAAAGGAAGGAAAGAACATCTATATGGTTTCACAAGTTGACTGTTTGTGTTTGTAACTTCATCAAGCTGTGCCAAGTCTGTCAAGGACTTTGAGAAATAAATGTTCTGTTTGATGTTCAAATCTGGGCTGGCCTCAGTTGCTGGGAATTCTGAGCTTCTAAGTAAGGCACTTGCAATTCACTCGGATTAAGAGAGAAGCACATCTTGGTTTTAACTTTATAGTGTCTGGAGGTGATGGCACACCGTACCCTGCCACGTGTTGCTGTGGCCCAGCCTGGAGATCTGGAAAATAAAGTAATGAGATAGTGTTGGTTTCTAATATATTTAATTTCTTTATGCTTGTAGGTAAACAGTATTTCTTGCTGTTTCTTTGTCAGTGTTGATGTGGAGACTGTCTGGTTTGCCTACTCTGGAACATGTAACATAAAATTGTCCTTCTTTAGGGGTCCCTTTCAAATCTGTGATACTACATCTCTCTCTGTGTGAATCATATCTATATCTATGGCTGGATGGCTCTTTGTCAGGAGGGAGGCCTGTAGCCAGGATTTTGATTCGGGAGGGGGGGGGGGGTGAGTTTGGTTCGAGGGGGGGGGGCTGAGTCTGAGTGAAAGAGGGGCTACCCTAGCAAACCTTTTGTATCGTTACCCCAATACCCCCATGCATATGGGATATATTGAGCATGGTGATCAGATCATGATATGAATAAACATAACAGTTTAAATAATGTACCAGTAAGGCCTTCTCACGGACCACTCTGAGAATTTCGGGGGGGGGGGGGCTGAAGCCCCTCAACCCCCCTCCCCCCCGGCTACATGCCTGTCAGGAGGGCTTTGATTACATTTTCTTGCCCTGGTGAAGGGAGTTAGACTGGATGGCCTTAAGTATTTTCTGTTGCTCATGGGGAAGTTTGCCCCAATTCTGTCATTAGTGAGGTTCAGAACGCTCTTTGATTGTAGGTGAACTATAAATCCCAGTAACTACAACTCCCAAATGTCAAGGTCTATTGTATTGTCAAAGGCTTTCATGGCTGGAATCACTAGGTTCTTGTAGGTTTTTTTGGGCTATAGGGCCATGTTCTAGAGGCAATTCTCCTGACGTTTCGCCTGCATCTATGGCAAGCATCCTCAGAGGTAGTGAGGTCTGTTGGAAATAGGAAAATGGGTTTATATATCTGTGGAATGTCTGGGGTGGGGCAAAGAGCTCTCTGCTGAAGGTAGGTGTGAATGTTTCAGCTCACCACCTTCATTAGCATTTGAAGGCCTGGCTGAGCCTGGGAAAATGTTCTGTTGAGAGGTGTTAAGATGTGCCTGGTTGTTTCCTCTCTGCTGTTTTGCTGTAGTAATTTTAGAGTTTTTTAATACTGGTAGCCAGATTTTGTTCATTTTCATGGTCTCCTCCTTTCTGTTGAAATTGTCCATATGCTTGTGGATTTCAATGGCTTCTCTGTGTAGCCAGGCCTTCAAATGCTAATGAAGGTGGTCAGCTGAAACATTCACACCTCGCTTCACCAGAGAGCTCTTTGCCCCACCCCAGTCATTCCACAGATATATAAACCCATTTTCCTATTTCCAACAGACCTCACTACCTCTGAGGATGCTTGCCATAGATGCAGGCGAAACGTCAGGAGAAATGCCTCTAGAACATGGTCCTATAGCCCGAAAAAACCTACAAGAATCAAGGTCTATTTTCCCCAAACTCCATCTGTGTTCATATTTGGGCTTTTGGAATATTCGTGCAAAGCCCTCCTTGCCTGCCTCACTCTCTTGCCATCCGGCGAGGGCACGGGGCAGGCGAGGTTTGGGGTCACCCCAATATGGTTGGGGGTCACCACAACATGAGGAACCTTATTTAGGGGTCCTGGTGTTAGAAAGGTTGAGAACCAATGATCTAGCAGATCAGTAAGTTTCAGTGCATTAACTGTACAGTGTAATCACCCCCCCCCCCCTTCCACTGTATTGTGTTCTTCTTTCCAAAGCAAGGACATCCTTTTGACTTCATCTCTTTCTTAGCTCTGCTCCAACCGCTAAACCCTATTGCCTTCAAAGGGCCCTGAGTCGGCTACAAAACTTGGGGTGCTTGTTGTTAGACCTCAAAGCAGGGCAAAAGGGGGTCCAGTGAGCCGAAAGGATGGGAAAGAGCGGAGAGAAAGGGATCCACCCAGATGAATGTGGGAAATGCTTGCAAAGATGTGTCATTTCCTGAGGAGAGAGTGAACACCAAATCCCGAGATCCACAGCTGTCCCCGCCACAGAAAGAGACAACATCTGTCTGGGCCAAGGGAAGTAAGGCAGGCTGGTCAGGAATGAAACCAGCTCCAGGAATAACCGATACGAACCTCAATTTCTGTGAATTCTCCCAACACACTAAAAGCAAAGGATGGCCAGCCTCACATCGACTTTGTAGGTGCTTCTACATTGTAGAATGAATGCAGTTTGACACCAGTTTAATTGCTAACAGAATACTAAGAGTTGTCATTTTGCAAGGTCTTCAGTGCCGAAGCCTCACCAAACTAAAACTTTACTCTGAGGATACTTGCCATAGATGGAGGCGAAACATCAGGAGAGAATGCCTCTAGAACATGGCCATACAGCCCAAAAAGCCCTACAACAACCCAAACTAAAACTCCCACAATTTCATAGCCATGAGCCATGGCCTTCAATGGCCTTTGATGATGAGATATTAGGATGGATGATGATCTCTTGGAAAAATGGTCTTATTTCTTTCGGAGAAGAACGCCCAAGTTAAAAGCCATCCCAACATCCTGTTGCAGTGAATTCCACACGTTCGTTCTGTTTACCTCCTGAACCACCAAACAACCGCAAACCATCTCCGAGCGGAGAAGAGGGAAAGGGTGAATTCCAGGCCAGAAGGTGCGAGTTCAAGTCAGTTTGAGCGAAGGCATTTTTCTGTGGAAATTCATAACCGAGCAGGAATTCTTTATTGGAAGGAGTGTATCACTATCACAAGCTTAAACCAGCTTAACACTCAACTTCCTGGATTTCTGCATTTCAATGTTGTTACTTAAAGTGCATCTACACTGTGGAATTAACGCAGTTTGACCCCGCTTTAACAGCAGTGGCTCAACGTGGCCTAAAAGATTAGAGAGATGAATGGCCAAAATTAACACAATGAAGTTCAACGGGGACAAATGCAAGATACTCCACTTAGACAGAAAAAAATGAAACGCAAAGATACAGAATGGGAGACGATGCCTGGCTTGACATCAAAAAGATCTTGGAATCCTCCTGGGCAACAAGTTAAACATGAGCCAACAATGTGATGCTGCAGCTAAAAAAGCCAATGGGATTTTGGCCCGCATCAATAGGAGTCTAGTGTCTAGATGTAGGGAAGTCATGCTACACCTCTATTATGCCTTGGTTAGACCACACCTGGAATACTGAGTCCAATTCTGGGCACCACAACTGAAGAGAGATTTTTTTTTTTGTCGTGTCAGGAGCAACCGCTCCTGCTGTGAGAGATATTGACAAGCTGGAATGTGTCCAGAGGTGGGTGACTAAAATGATCAAGAGTCTGGAGGTCTGGAGAACAAGCCCTATGAGGTGTGGCTTAAAGAGCTGGATATGTTTGGAAGATAGATGCTTTTGAACTGTGGTGTTGGAGGAAAGTTCTGAGAGTGCCTTGGACCGGAAGAAGATCCAACCAGTCCATACTTCAGGAAATAAAGCCCGACTTCTCATTGGAGGGAAGGATAGTAGAGGCAAAGATGAAGTACTTTGGTCACATAATGAGAAGAAAGAAAAGCTTAGAGAAGACAATGATGTTGGGGAAAAAGGAAGGAAAAAGGAAGAGGGGCCGACCAAGGGCAAGATGGATGGATGGCATCCTTGAAGTGACTGGATTGATGTTGAAGGAGCTGGGAGTGGTGACAGCCAACAGGGAGCTCTGGCATGGGCTGGTCCATGAGGTCACAAAGAGTCGGAAACAACTGATCAAATGAACGAAAACAACAACAATGTTTAGTCTGCTGAAGAGAAGGCTGAAAGGAGACATGATGGCCATATATAAACATGTGCTTGGTGTTTTTTTTCTGTCAGGAGTGACATGAGAAACTGCAAGTTGCTTCTGGTATGAGAGAATTGGCCATCTGCAAGGACGCTGCCCAGGGGACGGCCGGATGTTTTGATGTTTTTTTACCATTTTTTTTTACCAGACTTCTCTCATGTCCCCGCTTGGGGAGCTAGAGCTGACAGAGGGACCTCATCCGTGCTCTCCCCGGATTCGAACCTGTGACCTGTCAGTCTTCAGTCCTGCCAGCACTAGGGTTTAACCCATTGCGCCAGGAGGGAGCAAACTTGTTTTCTGCTGCCCTGGAGACCAGGACGCGGAGCAATGGCTTCAAACTACAAGAAATGAGATTCCATAAGGAAGAACTTCCTGACTCTGAGAGTTGTTCAGCAGTGGAACTCTCTGCCCCAGAGTGTGGTGGAGGCTCCTTCTATGGAGGCTTTTAAACAGAAGCTGGATGGTCATTTGTTGGGGTGCTTTGAATGCGATTGTCCTGCTTCTTTGTAGGGGGTTGGACTGGATGGCCCACAAGGTCTCTTCCAACTCCATGATTCTATCAATGTTATGGAATATTGGGCATTATAGTTTTGCAAGGTCTTTAGCCTTCTCTGCCATGTGATGGTGCCTTACCAAACTGCAGATCCCAAGACCCCATAGCCATGAGTCAGGGTAGTCAAAGTGGGGTCAAACTGCATTAATTCTACACTGTAGATCAGGCATGGGCAAACTCTGGCTCTTCGGGAGTTTTGGACTTCAAGTTCCACAATTCCTAACAGCCTCAGGCTCAAGCGGCTGAGGGGGGAAAGGAAGAGGCCTGAGGCTGTTAGGAATTGTGGAACTTGAAGTCCAAAACTCCCAAAAAGCCGAAGTTTGCCCATGCTTGGTGTAGATTCACCCTTAGTCCACCATGCAGTTTATTCACTTTCTGTATGTACTTTCCTGGGAATGTACCTTTGTGTTCAGAATCTGTTTGCAAAAGTTCACTTCCTGTAAAATATGGGTGGAAATCCAGAACAGATTTGCAGTCTCAATAAAAATCGAGTCACCAGTTTGTACTGGAAAGCATTCAAAAGACAGAATATGTGGAGACTAAAGTATACTGATTTGGATATACATAGGACTAAAAATACAGTGAAGTAAGCGAATGAAGTAAGCGAGTTCCTTGGTATTATTTCCTCAATAACAACAATTGATTCCTGAGCAGAAATAACACAGAAAGAAAGGGAATAGGGTTTGCAAAGCAGAGACACAGCACTCAAATATTGTGTTATTTGTTACAGATACAAGGGGCGTTCATTAAAGATTTTTTTAGACCAGACCTGGAATATTGTGTCCAATTCTGGGCACCACAATTCAAGAGAGATATTGATAAGCTGGAATGTGTCCAAAGGAGGGCGACTAAAATGATCAAGGGTCTGGAGAACAAGCCCTATGAGGAGCGGCTTAAGGAGCTGGGCATGTTTAGCCTGGAGAAGAGAAGGCTGACAGGAGATATGATAGCCATGTATAAATATGTGAGAGGAAGCCACAGGGAGGAGGGAGCAAGCTGGTTTTCTGCTTCCTTGGAGACTAGGACGCGGAACAATGGCTTCAAACTACAAGAGAGGAGATTCCATCTGCACACGAGGAAGAACTTCCTAACTGTGAGAGCCGTTCAGCAGTGGAACTCTCTGCCCCGGAGTGTGGTGGAGGCTCCTTCTTTGGAAGCTTTTAAACAGAGGTTGGATGGCCATCTGTCAGGGGTGATTTGAATGCAATATTCCTGCTTCTTGGCAGAATGGGGTTGGACTGGATGGCCCATGAGGTCTCTTCCAACTCTTTGATTCCATGATTCTATGATTTCCCCTGACCCACTTCCTGTGGACTGAGAGCAATGAAACTTGGCACAGTTATTGGTCCTTCTCTATAAGGTGCCACCCACTTTTCTCCCATCTTTTTAAGCAACTGTAAACACTTCGCTTGTTGTAATTGACAGGTTGCTCCAAAAGCCATGTTGTGACTTCAGAAATCAGAGTTTCATCATCTGAAAAAATGCTTGCCCATCACAAATATTTTCCTTGTTGGAAAGAGGTGGAAGTCAGATGCTTGTAGACGTCAACAGGTTGCTCCAAAAGCCATGTTGTGACTTCAGAAATCAGACTCTCATCATCTGAAAAAATGCTTGCCCATCACAAATATCTTCCTTGTTGGAAAGAGGTAGAAGTCAGATGCTTGTAAATGTCAACAGGTTGCCCCAAAAGCTGTGCTGTGACTTCAGAAATCAGACTCTCATCATCTGAAAAATGCTAGCCCTTCACAAATATTTTCCTTGTTGGAAAGAGGTGGAAGTCCAATGCTGCGAGGTTGGGTGAATAAGGGGGATGTGGTAGAATTTCAAACCCACAGGAGCATGCTTCTTCCATTTGGGCAACATGTGAGTTGTGAACTGGTGCATTGTCTTGCAGAAGGTGGGCACCTTTGGTGAGCATGCCATGTATCTTGGTTCTGATGGTCTCCTGCAGTTTCTGCAGCAGTGAAGCATAGTATGCCCAAATGATCATGATACCCTTTGTTTGGAAATCCATCAATACTACTCCGTGCTGGTCCCAAAAGACTATGAGCATGACCTTGCCTGCTGAGAGTTGGGCACTTGCCTTCTTTGGAGGTGGTGAGTCTTGATGCTTCCATTGCATCGACTGGACTTGAGTCTCAGGATCAGAGTGATGGAACGAGTTTTCACCCTGTGTGATCAGTCTGTTGAAAAATTCCTCCTGGTTTCCATGGCACATCATTGTCAATAGAGCCCGAGAACAATCGCCTCATTCCTGCTTCTGGAAAGTTGTGAGCAGCCGGGGAACCCAGCGAGCAGATACCTTATGCATGTGAAGGTATGCCTACATTTTGAAAACATTGGGAAGAAGGCTTTCTTTCACTCCAACCATCTTTATGATATGTATTAGAATCATACAGAATCATGGAATTACAGAGTTGGAAGAGACCTGATGGGTGGGCCATCCAGTCCAACCCCATTCTGCCAAGAAGCAAGAAAATCGCATTCAAAGCACCCCTGACAGATGGCCATCCAGCATCTGTTTCAAAGCCTCCAAAGAAGGAGCCTCCACCACACTCTGGGGGCAGAGAGTTCCACTGCTGAACAGCTCTCACAGTCAAGACATTCTTCCTCATGTTCAGATGGAATCTCCTTTCTTGTCGTTTGAAGCCACTGCTCCACGTCCTAGTCTCCAGGGCAGCAGAAAACAAACTTGCTCCCTCCTCCCTATGACTTCCTCCCACGTATTTTATACATGGCTATCATGTCTCCTCTCAGACTCTACTTCTTCAGGCTAAACATGCCCAGCTCTTTAAGCCGCTCCTCATAGGGCTTGTTCTCCAGACCCTTGATCATTTTAGTCGCTCTCCTCTGGATACATTCCAGCTTGTCAATATCTCTCTTCAATTGTGGTGCCCAGAATTGGACACAATATTCCAGGTGTCATCTAACCAAGGCCTTTGGACCCAAGGTGGTCTTGGGTGATTTTTTCTCACAGACCACACACTCATCTTGACATTTTGGGCTAGGTGGTGAATGGTTACGTAGTAATTTTCCAAACAGGGCGACCTCTATTTGCTGGATGGTGTGCTCATCAATAGCAGAGTGGGGTCGCCCTGAAATTGGAGCTGTTTCCAATTCCAGGGCGACCCAACTCTGACCACATTTGAATTGCTGATGCCAGTTCTTGACTACATCCTATGATGGGGAATCATCACCATAAACCTCATTCATCTCATTGAATGTCTCCTTTGGTGTGCGGCCTTTCAAGTCAAGTAACTTGAGGACTGCTCTGTATTCCACTGGGTCCATTATGAAACTTCACACCACTTCAGCAGCTGTAAAATCAAGACCGTTATCAGTTCTGTGTTGTAAATTGGCACGTAACCTATAGAGACTTAAATCATTACACATGTGCAGTTTCAGCGTCCTGTGATAAATAGAAGTGGGTCAGAGGAAATCTTTAATGGACGCCCCTCGTAGGCTATTGCAACCCAACATCAAAAGTTGAGTCTCCTTTGTAGCTATGTCTCACCCCTCTACCGTTCTCCCAATGCTAATGCTGCTAGAAAACATCCAACTGGACAGAGGACAAGGAATTAAAATAGAAAACCATAAGAAGCTTTTACTTTCAAAGGTTTTGCTAAGTGAAGTATGGCTGTTTTATCCGAGAAATCCTATATTTCCTTTGACAAAAGAGAAATAATCTCGTCCATCACTTTAGATATCAGACCATTTAACCTATTCAATTAGATATATAATTATCTATAAATGTTACTATACTTTCCACTGGTAGTTACCTGTGCGGATGGGAGATAGGAAGTGCTTGGGACTTACCATCACATGGTAGTCTGTGTACTTTCTTGGTGCTTACCATGTCTTGTGTTTTGGCTTCCTTGAGTACTTTCTTGGGAATTTACCTCCGTTTCCTATAGATCAATCTGCAGGTGATGAGTTGTGGCTTGGAGAGTTGTGTTTGGTTGTGAAAGCATCAATAGGATGAACCTTGCTAAGAAAAAGCTTGGCCATACAAATCAAATGCATTCCCTTCCCAATTTATGCGTTCCCAATTCGGTCCCAGACCCCTCTTTAATGTCATAGCAAAGTCATGACAGCTCCACTTCATCTTACATAGCTGCATCCCTGTGTTTCTGGTTTCAGTAGCATTCTGGGATTGTGACCTACCTTCTAATAGCTCAATTTGGTAAATTAATCCTCTGTCTTCCCACCTTTTGCATGCTTTTAAAATGTCCTGGTTTCTCTCTTGGCAGCCCACATTTCCCCCTTTGTCCTCAGATTACTTCACTTGCTTCAAACAGAGTTCAAAAGGCAAAAATAGTTTGCATTTGGTTAATTCAAAAGATGGGAAAGAAGGAGGAGGAATCATCCCCAGCATTATGATGATGATACCACTGCCTGGCAAACATCGCTAAAAAAACAATACAATATAAAATATTCAATGCAAAGCCTAAAGACTGTAAACCAGTGTTTCTCAACCTTCCTGATGCCGTAACCCCTTAACACAGTTGCTCGTGTTGTGGTGACCCTCAACATAAAATTATTTTTGTTGCTGCCTCATGACTGTAATTTTGCTACTGTTATGAATCATAATGTAAATATCTGATACCAAATATCTGATCACTGGACCAAGTTTGGCACAAATACCCGATACTCCCAAATTTGAATACTGGTTGGGTTGAGGGGATTGATTTTATCATTTGGGGGTTGTAGTTGCTGGGATTTATAGTTCACCTACAATCAAAGAGCATGCTGAATTCCACCAACAATGAATTGGACCAAACTTGGCACACAGAGCTCCCATGAGCAAAAGAAAATACTAGAAGGGTTTGGTGGGCATTTACCTTGAGTTTTGGAGTTGTAGTTCACCTACATCCAGAGATCACTGTGGACTCACACAACGATGGATCTGGACCAAACTTGGCACAAATACTCAATATGTCCAAATGTGGTGGAGGTGAGGAAAATAGACCTCACCTCCACCACAAAATAAAAACGACTGCAAACTCTCCCAGCTTGTGTGCTCCTCCTCTTCAAGAACATCTTACGCTATTGGTTCTTGGCCACATGTGTCCCAATGCTCTTCTGTGAAATGTTGGGAGATTATTTAGGAGAGATAAAGCAGGTTATTAATTAATAGATTGATTAATAATAATAATAATTGGGAAGTGTCTGACATGTGATCGAATACAAAAGCCAGCAGAGTGATCTTGTTTGCTGTGTACTAATCTTGCTGTGTACCAAACCACAGCAGCAACAACAACAATAACCTATCATGGGGAGATCTGGTGGTGCAATGGGTTAAAGCGCTAAGCTGCTGAACTTGCTGACCGAAAGGTCGCAGGTTTGAATTTGGGGAGTGGCATGAGCTCCTGCTGTTAGGCCCAGCTTCTACCAACCTAGCAGTTAAAAAAAATGCAAATGTGAGTAGATCAATAGGTACCACTCCAGCGGGAAGGTAAAAGCACTCAATGAAGTCATGCCGGCCACATGACCTTGGAGGTGTCTATGGACAATGCTGACACTTTGGCTTAGAAATGGAAATGAGCACCAACCCCCAGAGTCGGACATGACTGGACTTAATGTCAGGGGAAAACCTTTACCTTTATCTGTGGGGAGATCTTGCGAATGAAGATACAAAACAAAGGAAGAGTAGAGAACATTCAGTCTTGAGGATAAGAAACCTGGCGTGTATTTGAAAATGACTCTTGGTTGCAATGAGGGGTTTCCATGTGTGCCGGGCAACTGTCGGATTAGTAGACACCAACAGCACCAAATAGGTTGCGTTTGAGGGGAACAGTTTTGTCCTGTGCCGTGACTCATGACCACAGATGGGATTGCGCTGATAGCCAGGTTTTCGCATCCGTATTTCTAGAATCCAGACGGATCCAGACTGCGAAACGTATAATTCAATACACTTTCTTGTTCCTTTTTTAAGGCTAGCAAAATGGAAACTCGTATTCTTCCACATCTGGATGCAATAGTGATGGCGGCTTTGGTGGTTAAACGGAGCGGGCTGGGGACAGTCACCCTAGACACTGACCCATCCATGAAAGAGGCCCCAGGACTCTTTTTTTGGCTGGGGATTTGGAACACAGATCTTATTTCTTGGCACTAAACTGGTCTGGTGAGTCTGTGTGTATGGGGGGTCTGCTTGGTTTTGATGGGATTCTATTTGCTGGGGGTGTGAGTCACTCCACATCCATCTCCATCAGAAGAAGACTGAGAGACAGACAACTCTGGCCACATCATGGCAGGCAGAGGCTGTGGAAATGTCCTATCATATAGCAGGTAGTTGCAATTGTTTCCCAACAGTTATCACGCCTGATGACTTAGTAGCCAAAAGTACATATCTTTTAACTCTGTAGAGCTGGCCATATTCATAGAACCATAGCATCATAGAGTTGGAAGAGACCTCATGGGCCATCCAGTCCAACCCCCTGCCAAGAAGGAGGAATATTGCATTCAAAGCACCCCCGACAGATGGCCATCCAGCCTCTGTTTCAAAGCTTCCAAAGAAGGAGCCTCGACCACACTCCGGGGCAGAGAGTTCCACTGTTGAACGGCTCTCATAGTCAGGAAGTTCTTTCTAATGTTCAGATGGAATCTCGTTTCTTGTAGTTCGAAGCCATTGTTCCACGTCCTAGTCTCCAGGGCAGCAGAAAACAAGCTTGCTCCCTCCCTATGACTGCCTCTCACATATTTATACATGGGCATTATGTCTCTCAGCCTTCTCTTCTTCAGGCTAAACATGCCCAGCTCCTTAAGCTGCTCCTCATAGGGCTTGTTCTCCAGATCCTTGATCATTTTAGTCATTCTCCTCTGGACACATTCCAGCTTGTCAATATCTCTCTTGAATTGTGGTGCCCAGAATTGGACACAATATTCCAGGTGTGGTCTAACCAAGACAGAATACAAGCACATGACAATAATAGCAGGAAATATGAACTCTTTTTGCACCGCAGCGCTTGCTATCTTCAGGCAGCGTCATTGTTAACCTTCCATTGCTCTGATTTGGTTTTGATGGTTCTTTCCCCCAAAGTATTAGCCTCTGCTCATCTTGAATGTGTCAAACCGCAGTGTGATATGGACAGCTCAAAGGTGTGGGGTCAGCCCTATTGACGTCTGCGATGCTTTGGGGAGGCAGGAAGTGAGTGACCATTACTCTGCCCCATGGGAGACATAGTCAAGGGCAATAAGCGGTGAGCCAATGGGACGCCCTGGTTGTGATTTATAGGTCCTTGATCATGATTTATGGGGCCGTTGCACAAGAGGGCAGTGGTGTCCAAACAGGGCAAGGAATGAACAGGATCATTCGGACTCCTGGGATGGAAATCAAGCTAAGAAATAGGCGGAGGGAGTGAAGTCGAGGGCTTGATTTGCTTGGGAATTGTTCAGGCACAGATTGAGGCCTTTTGCTCAGACTTAGAAGGCCGTGAGTAGGCTGGAGGGAGAGGGAGGAACTCCCAAAAGAGCTCTACGATGACCAGTTTAATTAAGGAAGAGGCAACAGCAAGAGAATGGCAGAAGGAGACGAATGATAAACAAATTTTTAAAAGAGATGATGGACAGAGCCAATGTCGTGTATTGGTTTGAGTGTCAGACTATGACTCTGGAGACCTGGGCCATGGAAACCCCATGGATGATCTTGGATGAGGCACACGGCCCCAAAGAGCCCCATGATGAGATTGGCATCAGTGAGACACAACGTGAATTCAGGCAGCTACAAAACAGATGTTGGATAAAGGCTGACAGCCAAATATAATAGATTAGAAAAGAACTGTGTCTAATTCTGAGCACTGCAATTGAAGGGAGATGTTGACAAGCTGGAAAGTGTCCAGATGAGGGTGACTAAAATTATCAAGGGTCTGGGAGAACAAGCCCTACGAGGAGCAGCTTAAACAGCTGGACATGTTTAGCCTGCAGAAGAAAAGGCTGGGAGGAGACATGATGAGGGTCATGGATAAACATGTGAGGGGAAGTCATAGGAAGGAGGGAGCAAGCTTGTTTTCTCCTGCCCTGGAGACTAGGACACAATATGATCTGCTTTGAACTGGATTATCTGAGTCTACACTGACATATAATCGAGTTCAAAACAAATAATCTGGATTTTATATGGCAGTGTAAAAGGGCCAAAGCTGCACCTGTACATTCTCTACTGGAATAGGTAATAGGTAAGGTAAAGGTTTCCCCTTGACATTAAGGCTAGTTGTCTCCGCCTCTGAGGGGTGGTGCTCATCTCCATTTCTAAGCCGAGGACCCTACGTTGTCCATAGACACCTCTAAGGTCATGTGACCAGCATGATTGCATGGAGCACCGTTACCCTCCCACAGAGCAGTACCAATTGATCTATTCACATTTGTATGTTATTGAACTGCTAGGTTGGCAAAAGCTGGGGCTATCAATGGGAGCTCACCCCATCCCATGGATTTGAACCGCCGATCTTCTGTTCAGCAAGTTCTGCAGCTCAGCACTTTAACTCACTGCACCACCATGCCCCCTGAAACAAATAATATAAATGTCACATATCTGCAAATTCCAATCCATAGGTCCCATTCCAGGGGAGCTGGAATTACCTGGGAATGAATCCCACTGGAATCCCACACCCAAATACCTGGGAGTTCCCGTGGACCGTGCTCTGACCTACAAGAAGCACTGCTTGAATATCAAGCAAAAAGTGGGTGCTAGAAACACTATCGTACAAAAGCTGACTGGCATAACCTGGGTTTCACAACCAGACACAGTGAAGACATTTGCCCTTGCGCTTTGCTACTTTGCTGCTGAATATGCATGTCCAGTGTGGAACACATCTCACCACATTAAAACAGTGGACATGGCTCTTAATGACACACGTAGCATTATCACAGGATAGCTACACCCCACACCACTGGAGAAAGTATACTGTTTAGTCAGTATTGCACCACCTGACATCCACTGGGGAGTAGCAGCCAATAATGAAAGGACCAAGGCAGTGACATCTCCAACCCATCCCCTGTTTGGATATCAGCCAGCACGCCAATGACTTAAATCAAGAAATAGCTTTCTAAGATCTGCAAAGATAGTCGCAGGAACACCTCAGCAAGCGAGAGTCCAAAAGTGGCAGTGTAAAACCTGGAACCTCAAAACCATGGCTGGTAATGAATGAGAGACTCCCTCCTGGGCACACAGAAGACTGGGCAACTTGGAAGTTGCTGAACAGACTGCTCTCTGGCACTACGAGATGTAGAGCCAGCCTTAAGGAATGGGGCTACAAAGTGGAGTCCACAAAATGCAAGTGTGGAGAAGAGCAAACCACAGACCACCTATTACAATGCAACCTGAGCCCTGCCACATGCACAATGGAGGACCTTCTTACGTCAACACCAGAGGCACTCCAAGTGGCCAACTACTGGTCAAAGAACATTTAGTATAATGCCAAGTTTTTAAACTTTGTGTTTTGAAATACATTACAATGGTACCCTTGGTTTGCTTCTGATACGATAAAAAAAATAAAATTCCAGGGGTATGTGTGTGAATCTACTTCATATTTTAGTCTCTACCTTCAGGGGCTCTCCAAAAACAATTCCAGATATTCGCTTCAGCACCTTGGAAAGCTCCCTTGAAATATGCAGTAAAACCTGACGCCGACTCACCATCCCATTAATATGGGAGCCACCAAGGGCAATCCAAAACCCAATTGGATTTCTCCCCTCGAAAGGAGATCTTTTGCCTCAAAGTATATATAATAATGAATACATAATGTTAGTAAAGGTTTTCCCTTGACATTAAGTCCAGTCGTGTCTGACTCTGGGGGTTGGTGCTCATCTCCATTTCTAAGCCCAAGAGCCGGCATTGTCCGTAGACACCTCCAATGTGATGTGGCTGGCATGACTGCATGAAGCGCCGTTAATATAATATTAAAACAACAGTAATAATAATATTAATAATGTTATGCATAGATATTTACTGTGCATAACCCACAGGTCAGATCTCAGCAGTCCTCTCCCTGTCAGAGAAAACTAGCAAAAAGAACCTAATTAATGGGAGGGGGGTGGGGAAATAAGAGAACATGGTTGTTGATTTGCGTAATTTACATAGGATTGCTTTGGCACATCCTTCAAATTCCCTTGGCAGGGGAAACGGAGTGAGTGTGCGAGAGAGGAGAGATTTGTGTGCACAAAAAGCTCAAGTTCAGTCCTTGGTGTTCTTTCCCTAACCGAAGAACATCTTGCCCAGTAGGGAGTGGAGAAGGCTCCTTGCAGAACTGGAGAAGAGTCCTGGGTTCCCAGACCTAGCCTGGTCCTGCTCATTCTCACAGAGGCGGCTCTGGCCAGACGGTGCCAGCTCCCAGCCCTTCCCTGCCCTCTCTGCGGCTGAGCCTCTATTTGGTGCCCGTGGGCGGCCACACCCCGGTCCTGCCCACTTGCCCATCCCTATTTTGCCACTTGTTATTCTTTCCCTTGACTCAACCACCCTTTGCGGCTGCCCGCCCTCTCATTTTGGCCAAGGCCAGCCCACCTTCGCTTCCCTAGCATTGCTAAAAATGCAGGTTGGTGCCAAAGGTTCCAGGCTGAGGAGATACTGGGCACAATAGATTTTGAGTCCTGTATCTACCAAACAACAGACAGGTATTTGGAAAGTCTTCCTTCTTGGACTTCTTGGATCCTTAGAGATTCTGGGAGTTGTAGTCCACAAAAATAACATTGGCCAGCTACACTCAATGCAAAAGCTTATTGCTGAGGTTTCAAAATTTATGAAACTTTGCACTGAGTGTAGCTTGCCAATGTTATTTTTGTAGACTACAACTGTTCTTTGCATTTCATTTTTTTCTGCCTAAGTGGAGTATCTTGCATTTGTCCCTGTTGAACTTCATTTTGTTAGTTTGGGCCAATCATTGCTCTAATCTGTTCAGATTGTTTTCAATTCTGCTCCTGTCTTCTGGAGCATTGGTTCTCCCTCCAAATTTGGTCCCATCTGCAAACTTGATGATCATACCTTCATCTAAGTCAATGGTTCTCAACCTGTGGGTCCCCAGATGTTTAGGCCTTCAACTCCCAGAAATCCTAACAGCTGGTAAACTGGCTGGGATTTCTGGGAGTTGTATGCCAAAACACCTGGGGACCCACAAGTTGAGAACCACTGATCTAAGCCATTAATAAAGATCCAGAACAGAACCGGGCCCAGGACAGAACCCTGCTGATGGCACTCCACTTGTCACTTCTTTCCAAGATGAAGAAGAAACATTGGGGAGAAACACCCTTTGGGTTTGTTCACTTAACCAATTACAGATCCACCTAATCATCGTTTTGCCTAGCCCACATTTGACTAGTTTCCTTTCCAGAAGGTCATGGGGGACCTTGTTGAAGGAAGACCTTTCTGAAATCCAGATATGCTCCATCCACAGCATTCCCTTCATCTAACCAACTTGAAACTCTTTCGAAAAAAGAGATCAGATTAGTCTGACATGACTTGTTCTTTAGAAATCCATGTTGACTATTAGCAATGACTGCATGCTCTTGTGTAGTATCAGTTTTCACAGATTAGGACATTTTATTAGATATTTTGGGGGCACAAACATCTTTTTCCAAGAAATGATCACCTTAGTTGTTATATCAGCTGTTACACAATAATTGTCACCAAATTTGGACACAATACAGCTATCAGGCCTATGAGTGACCATCACTCATAAAAACACTGAAAAACACAGCAGAAGGGACACATATATGCATATATATATACACACAAAACACATATACACAGAGTGGGCCACAGCAACGCATGGCAGGGGGCGGCAGGGGGCGGCCACTGATAACAGAGATTCTCCTAAGCTTTTGAGAAATTGGAGTGATCCAGAACTCAGAAGTTACCTTTTGGGGTTGCAACTTCCAGAATTCCCAGCTTGCAACATTAGATGATGGAATCAATGATCCCTAATCAAACATGTACTTTTTTCCCCAG